>NC_053157.1:195574275-195891775 GCF_016835505.1 Polypterus senegalus | reverse complement strand
GCGTATTTACATATGATGACGATATCATTTTAAAGATGAAATGCAGCAAAATATGTTTATTATATTATGCATATAAAACATTAACTTCATTTAAATAATCTATATTGTTAATAATTAAACATGTGAGGACAAGGTGACGCAGCTCTTGCAAGGAGCTGGCGGCCCGTTCACACATTGTTCCTGCCTCACACTGTATTCTTGCTGGGGCTGGTGCGACACTGTAAGGATAAATGGTGTCACACACGCGTGTTTAGGAGGCAACTAAAGGGCTCCAATACATATAATTTCACGCCAGACCAGGGGGTGGCGAAGTGCACTAATTCTCACTCTCAATCTCTTACAAACCATTCTAGGGAAATCCCGCCTGGCTCTGGGGCAGCCAACAAAGTCACTTCCAGTTCTGGTCCTGATGACATCACTTCCTTTGATGGCCTTTAAAGCCACCATCTTGCTAATACTGAGGCAGTTCAGTTTTGGACTGAGTCATGTGAACATGAACTTGATTATTAATAAGTTTTGCAACCAGGAACAATTATACGGGTGGCTGCCCCAAACCTTCATAATGTCTTTTGGTCATTATTGTTACAATGGATAATATAATTAAACTTGTACTACAAAGATATTCCAGTGTTCCTTAAAAGTTTTGAAGAATCTGTGTTCTCAGCTTACAGATGGCTTAATGGCTATTACAGAACTGATTGTGTGGCAATTGGGTATTTGGAGAAAAAAAAGTAAGGGCAGGAATTGGGGGTTAGTATGTTTGAAAGAGACAGTACTGCTGCAATAAATTATTTCATCGAAGGTCGCACATGCTGCAGCAAGCACGGGGCAAGAACAATTACTGTGCCACCTTGTTCCCTTGTTTAATAACATGCTTTAACTCCTATCATCATGAAAATGATATCAAGTATACATCTCAGTATTTTAATTATTCAGGGAGCTGTAATATCTCAAATATAATGGATTCTGTGTCTTGTCGGAGGAAGAAAAAGCGCGTTTAAAAAGCACGTACTGATTCACACACATAAAGCACAATGAAGATCAAATACAAAACAAAGCATTTTAACATGCTACTTTAGTTACAATGATATTTGAGAAACTAGTAAATTAAATGATTTAAAGATGAAGTTTATAATGTTCTACTTTGATGACAAAATAAAGTACGTGATTAAAGTAGAAATTTCAAAATTAAAGTTGACATTTAAAGCTTTTTTCCCCACTGTGCGCCTACTATTTTTCTCTGTACCCTAATAAGCTTTCATATGACACTCAGACGGTGGGCTACGACTCGCCTTTTCACACCGACTTTGATATCTGACAACTTCTTTTTTATTTCGGGCACTGTGCCACTTTGTGAACACTCTATGTGTGGACACTCTATGTCACTTGATCAACTTCCTTTTGTTGTTTATACCACTGTTTAAAGCAACAAGTAGTACAATTTTCCTTGCCTCCACTTGGTATTCGCTGAAATTCTTCTATTTCCCCTCATGCTTTTGCCATTGCCTTTTCACAGAACGCTGATCTTAAGGGCTATTTATATTGATTTGCATATTCAAAGAGGCGTATTTTCTGGGAGGAGTTTGGGAGTGGCAGCAAGCATGTGCTTTACTTTTCACGCTGGCCGGGATTTACGTAGCGGAAGAAGGTGGAAGTTGGCGTTCGCACAGATTTATGCATCTGGATTTTTTTGTGCGTAAGCACATTTCTGCTTTTGTTCATACGCCATGTTATAGTTTGAATTCTTTGCACGCCGTTATGCATGAGGCCCCAGAACTTTGGTAAGCAGAGCACCAGTTCAAAGCAAGCAAGCAAATATGACTAAGATCAAACTATGTTACACAAATCTATGGATGTACAGGTAGCACCTCAGGTTATGAACATATGTAAACTGGAACTTGTACTGAATGTGTCTGTTAATGTAAATATTGGCAGCAATGTATAATATTTATTAGTAATAATTATTAGTAATTTATTGCTCCCTTTATAGAAAAACATTTCAAACTTATTCAAATTACAGTGAAGTAATATTCCTGTACTTTTAAGTCACAAAACACAAATAAATTTTGTACCTTATAGATTTGAAAAAGGCATATTAGCTCAAAAAGCCACCATGAACTGACAATTAATCCCACGGCAGATGTAAGAGGTCTTTGTTGAGGGATCGGTAAGAGTGGCACCTTCCTGCAGCTGTACTCCTTGAGCTGGGACATTGAAAATAAAAGGCAGCATCTTCTTAAATGCCAGCTACCAATTGAGCTGCTAACCTGTGACAGAGCTTATTATGTGTGTGTGCTATTGATTACATTTGCTAAGGGATCAATGAGTGTCACCTCTCCATCCCAGCAGCTATACTCCTTGAGATGATATGGCTGTGACGTGTATTTAGGATACGGAGAGTTGCAAGATTCTAGTGGTCCATTAAACAGATAACTGCTGACTGAACTGGTTATCTATGATAGAGATTATTGTCCAGATACAAGTTACGTTCTGCGACAAGCGTGTACACAATGATTAAAAATGGTGACAAAGTCTGTAGTTTGTAATACCATTCCTCACCCTTAGTCAGTGCTTAAAGAGGACCAGTCCTGGCAACTCTTCCAGTTTCAACTTAGAGTACCCACACCTTATTGTAGCGTATCAGTAAATACCAAAACCTAGTGAGAAATATTCATGGGAGATTCCCCCTTCTCTCTTTGATTAAAAAATATGTAAGTTTCACCACACTAGAAAGTTTTCCTACAGTACCAGTAAATACTGGAACCTCTTGTGAATCTTACCAGTGGTCCATCAAGTATGTGGTCAGAAGTTACTGCATTTCCATAAAAAGAGTACTGCTACTAATTTGATGACTGTGCGATGTATTGATTCATGTCAGACTAGTTTGCTTCATTCATAATAAACAGACGTTGCTAATTTAAATAAAGGTCAACAAAGGCCATAAAAGAAACATAGTAATGAATTACAGCAGACAGCCTGTTGCTCTCAGTGAACTTACAGCAGAAAAGTTGGGAGCATTCACTGATTACAGCGTGTTGCTGAACCCATCAAATGACGAAACACCCAGATTGGGACCTGAGTGCCGCTGTGACACCTCAACACCCCACTGGAAGAGTGTGAGATTTTTAACAGTGCCAATCCTGCCACCAACCCCCATATGTTCTATGCAACTTGGAGGTCCTGCTTGCAGGATAGTAGAAAGGTATCAGATAAAAAACAAAAAAGTATTTTAAATGTAAATTGACAGAGTAAGCCAGTAGGAAATAGAAATACATCTTATTTAAAAAATCAAAGCATTTGCATCAACCTTCTGTTAAAAGGCAGACAAAATGGCAGTTGTCCTAATCGATGCCTAATGAACGATGCTATTGACAACATATTAAAATGAAACCCTTACAAACTGTTTCTAGAAGATAATATGCTTACATAAATGTGAAAATTATCTGTATGAACATGCTCATTATAAGGAACATTGTGTCCAAGTTGGCAGGTCACCCAATATGCAACAATGTAGGCGAACAGTAATCATAGGCATAGTCAGGGGGTGGATGAGGTGGATTATGATTTTGAACCCTCAACCCCCTATAATATAATTTATTGAACAAAGATGGAATTATAAATTATGTATTTTTTCATCCCCCTTTTGAAACTATATCTCTGACTGCAATGATAAGAGTCTGGTAGAAGAAGCTGAGTTTCGTGGTGTGTGGTGTTTTGGAGAAAGTGGGCATCCCCAGTTTATCTATACTTATTGATGCCTTAGAAATACCCATCATCTTTGCCAAGGGGTAGAGATGCAGTATTAACCCTGAAGAATCAAGAAAAGCAATTGTGGTTTGTATTGGTTTAGCAAACAATCATTTTTTTAATTCAGTCAGTGCCCTACTTTATTCTCTCAAAAACTGTGAGAATACTGCTATGATATGTCCACCCATTTTTGATTTTTTATGTATTTTTTATTCCCTGATAACAGCTGATTGTCATGCCAGTACCAGCTACAGTTTCTAGCCTACTTCACATTTTTAGCAATTTGTTGCAAGTGTCAACAATTTAATCATTGCATTATTTTAATTTTTTTCCTTTTTGATGCCCTTCAGGTTTACATCCAATGACAGAGCTTTAATTTTCTCGTACATTTCATGCATACGGTACAGTATTACGGTATTTCTTACACTGATCTTAAATGGCCTCATTATATTTTAATTTAATTTGCATTGCTCCACATCAATTACCTTTTTTAAATTACAACTTTCAACAAAGGTTTAGATAAGCAGAAGGTTTTTGTGGGTCATGGTTTTCTTTTACCAGCAAAAGATTCTCCATTTTTACCGAACGTTTTGTAAGATTCCAAAAAAACAAACACAAGACCTTGGTGAGAAGTTACTGAGAAAAGCATGAGTGACACTTCCACCTTTTGTTATCAAGAAAGTGGCCCCCAGTGTCTGTGGGCTATGCTGTGTAAACTCCTGCTTCTGTGAGTGCACTATCATGATGTGCAACGGATATACATGTCTTTAAAATAATAAAGGAAATTCAGACAGCTAGGGAAAATATATTAATACCAAATGTGCAAACTACTGTTGCGAGCGAGGGGGCGACCACCCTGGTGGCTTTGGGGACAAAGGGAAAGGAGCATGGAGGCTCAACCCTATTGGGGCCCGTGGTCACCAAAAGGGGGCACCCAGAGCCTGAGGAACTCTGGCCCTCAGCACTTCTGCCACACCCAGAGGTGCTGGGGGGAAGAAGGCCAGGGACACCCGGAGTACTTTTGGGTGCACAGCCGGCACTTCTGCTACACCAGGGAGTGCCAGCAGAAGTTCATTGGGAGGCACCTGGAGCACGTCCCGGTGGATATAAAAGGGGCCGCCTCCTTCCATTCAATGGCTGGAGTTGGGTGGAAGAGGACAGAGCTCGGAGGAGAGGAGTGGAGGCAGAACTGAAGAGAAACGCATTGTGAGAGGCCTGGACTGAGGGTTGTGTGCTGTCATTTTGTAAACAGTACTGTGTAAATAAACGTGTGTTGGGTGATTAAACGATGTCTACCTGTCTGTGTCTGGGTTGGCTTCCACACTAGTGGAACACAGTGATATTGAGATGGGGACTGTATTCTGTCTCCTGAAACTACAAGGCTGCAGTGGCAAAAGTGTACCACCATAATATTAAACAAAACTGTACATACAGAACAGGTGCTAAACTAAGTTTAAAGCCACATTATTAAAGAATGATCTGCGTGTTTGAACGTCTCTTAACCAGTGCTCCTTCTCTCACTACCTCTCAAGCACGTTCCCATAAAGCCTGCTTCTCAGACTCTGTCATTATTTTCGAGGAAAGGGTTGTGTGGTGCTCCTGATATCTATGCAAAAGGACAAAGGTCCAATTCTTTAGAGGCCTGGTGCTTTCTGTCTTGCTGTATGGTTGTGAGACATGGACGCTATCCAGTGACCTGAGACAAAGACTGGACTCCTTTGGTGCCATGCCTTTCTGAAAAATCCTTAGGTACTGTTGGTTTGACTTTGTGTCGAATGAGTGGTTGCTCATGGAGTCCCGAATGAGGCACATTACATGAATTGTGAGGGAGTGTCAGTTACGGCACTACGGCCATGTGGCGCATTTCCCCGAGGGTGATCCAGCTTGTAAGATCCTCTTTTTTGGGGACCTGAGTCACTGGACCAGGCCAAGGGTTCGCTCACGTAATACCTGGTTGTGGCAGATAGGCGGTCATTTCCGGAGGGTGGGACTGGACCGTGTGTCTGCCTGGGGGGTTACCAACTGGAATTCTGAGTTATTTCGTTGTGTAGTGGGTGCGCCAACACAATGTACCAGTGTATGCTCCCCAACTTGACTTGACTTGACTTTCTCACATCTTGTCTGGTTTTATACTTACTGTCTTTGAAGGTGACTCCCTCAGCAGGCCTCATATGCCTTTACTCCTCCTCGTGCATTTCATATCCACACTTCCTCTTTCTTCGTGTTACCAAGGCAAAACTGACCAATCACACCAACGCCAAACTGACCAATCAGATTGCTCAGAGGAACTGGACACATACACACACCATAGTGTTTTATTATGTAGTAAATTAGTGTATTTATGCTGTTTTCATAACAGTGTGTAAAGACATCATTATCTGTATTATAAATGATGAACAAGACTTGTCCAGATTGAGGGGCAAAATGAAGACCTGCTCGCTCTAAAGGTGGTTGTCTAAAAAGTAAAGAAGATAAATTCGGTAGTCTGTGTGTAATCATGATTTAAGGCAATCTTTGGTATTGTCTAAAACAAAAGGTGAAAAGTGAGACAGCTCCAAATATTTAACTGCTCTTATATTGTTGTTTGCAAAGAAAAGTATATCCGTGCTTGATACCAAACAATGCTCTTTTCATGATATATTTCTTTAACACTATCATCAGCGTGCACATTTTTTGCATGCCAAAAGTAAAATCACTCAGACATATAGTCAAAATAGAAGAGTTCTTAAAAGGGATATTTTTAAATCACCCATACTAAAATGCTTTGCTTCCTTACTTAATCTTTTTGGGCGGTTTTGTATTTCACTTTGCTCACCACACCTCTAAATCCTTCTCAAAAGCAACCTAATAAATTTAGTTGACATCTGTCTGTCAGAAATAAAATAGTTTAATCAATTTAACTTTGCTAAACCTGCAATAATAGCCTTTTGTTCCCAAGGGCGCAATACTGGGTCTAATCCTATTTGTTATGTATAAATGATCTGCCATCTGCGTACACAAAAATGTCTGTTTGGGTATAAGCAGATGACACTGTAATTTGTAACATCTAAATTACTAGAAGTTGCAAGAGTGGTGCTGACCTTGGAAATTAAAAAGATTCTAGATTAAACTAAGGTTTATTCATTTTCATGTAACACCTGATTTGCATTAAAATAATTTTCTGGTTATAAATTGCTGTAATAGTTTGAAATATCACTATGTAAATGCAAAATAGCAAATGCCTCTTCCAAGCTGTCGTAAATATCAAGGCTATTAAAAAGTATCCTCTTTAAATGAAATTGTTGTGTTCAGTAATCAATAACAGCTTACCATAATTTGTTATCTGCATTTATGATACAAGCCGCTTTATGTACTCTTATTTTTGGCAACATTGTATAAATTAATTAGTACCAAACATTTCTAATTGCAGGCTGTGAAGGACTTGTGATGTACATAATTTTGGCTGTGGAGTGAAGAACAGGGTAGGGGGGTTTCTATAAACTATAAGGTGTGAGAGATTTGGAGCCACCTTCTGCTAGTTCCTCACCAGGCTCTTTCAGCTATATCTAGAAACATTGTATGAGGAAATCTTATCAGCCAAGAAATTTGTAACGGTTTAGCAAACCCATACCTGATAAAAAATAATGGTTTAAGATGTGTTTCTAGCCTGCCAGAGAAGTGCACAGGGTTTTGATGTTTAAAATAAATACACAAGTTTAATATTACAAAGATATAAATAGGTTATATAAATTCTAGAAAGTTGATTCTGTTCATCTGGACATAGTTTTTTTTTTTTCGATACGTTTCATCACTCATCCAAGTAACTTCCTCAGTCTCAGTTGACTGCAGGTTTCTCCAACCTTATAAATAGTACCTTGGCCTAATGATCGAACTAGCACCATTAACTAATAATGGGTGATCAATGATATGCAAATTATCCACTGATCAATGGCCATGAGTATCATTCACAGAGAGTTGGGAAATGGCTGCAATCACCGCATTGTGAAAGATCCCTTAAGCCCCATCTTCAGTTCAGAGATGGTCATTCCTTTTTTGCATAAATGGCCTCCTTGACTCCTCGCTCAAACCAGCATTCCTCACTGTCCATCTTCATCACTGAAAGAGTGACCACTGTCCTGTAGATGTAAATAGTCTGCAGAGCCCTGGCCTGATGAGGTAGCTCTTCTGTGTTGTGCCATACACTTCGCCAGTGGTTGTTTGGTTTCTTCGATGTATGATTCACGCAATCCTCTTGGCACTTAACTTCATAAAATATATTACTCTGTTTGTGGGGTGAACCAATTTTTGCCGTGTTTTGGGGTTTGAAAGCCATCGAGACCTGGTGTTTTGAAAAAATGTGTCTCCGCTGTTCCGATACTCCAGACACATAAAGGATCACCAAAGGTCCAGCTGGGATAACCACATTAACTCAGGGCCTTTTTGATATGATGTTCTTCTGCTTCCCTAGCCGCTGAGTCTGTGGGTATGGGGTTTGCTCTGTGTTGTAGAGTCCTGATGACACCTATTTTGTGCTCTAGCGAATGGTCAAACCTTTAATACTGATCCATATGCGTTGGTTTACGGTACACATCAACTTTCAAATGTCCCCCATTGCTGGTGGAAATTTCACAATCTAAGAAGGCTAGCCAGTCACATTTCATGTCCTCCCTGGTGAATTGGATGTGTTTGTTCACTGAGTTGATGTTGATCAGTGAATTGTGGTATCTCCTGAGATTTGATTTTCACACAGGTGTCATCCACATACCTGATCCAATGGCTCGTGGTGTTCCAGGATAGGATAATAGCACCCTCTTTCCCTCTTTTTTAGGGTATATAAATGTGAGGAAAGAAAAATTAGTCTTACTGCTGATCTGAAAGCCTTTTGTAATGGAGACATGACACAGATTGTGGTGAGGGTTTTATACAAGTACTGAGTTCTAAGAAGGAAGGCAGTGCTACCTGACTCTCTATGATGTAGCCCACAAACACTTATTTTGCCACTTAAGTCCTACAAGGCTCTTCTTCATATACTGTATGTCTTTTTTCTCATAAAAATAATTATACCATAATTATACCATTCTACTATTAATGGCAGACAATGTTAAGTCCTGTAGCAATTACAAAGTGAAGTAATAACCAGAATGTGTTGTTATGATTGGCCAATAGGTTGAAGAGAAATACAACACAATAGTTAGACAGGAAGGAGTCAATACCAAAACATAAAGGTAAATGACTTCATATTAGTAAGGCCAATTGAATCTAGACATCTTAACAAAGGTGACTAAAACTAAACAAAAATCTGAATGTTTGTTAAAAAAACACATCATTAGGGATAAAAAATGTAAAACACAAATATAAATAAATTGGAAAAACAAAACCTACAGCCTCTTGACCTAAATTTTCAACTCCTGTCTACCTAGTGAAAGGCCTCTTCTGATTGCCTACAGTCAGAGATGCTCCCTATCCCATCTACTGATTGTTTCTCTCCTCTCTTCTTCTTTCTCAAGAACCAAGTCTCTTGTTCTACTTCTTCTTACTGTATATGCTCAATGGTACATCTACCATAAGTCAGCTTTAAATACCCTGCTGATGTCACTTACTGAAAGTCAGGTCCGACACTTCTCTGCTATTGCTGTAAGTTAGAGCTCCCTTCAGTGGTCTTTAAGGAGTGGCTGTATTTATATAATGATTTGTATTGTTATATCTGTCCTTTTTTCTTTGATTATTATATTAGAAACTTTTTAAGAAGGCAGAACTTAAAGGCACAAAGCTTTTTCCTAATTCAGGTGATGATTCCAGCCACTATACTAAGGGGGGAGATGAAACCCAAGAGATCTAGGAAGCTGCATGCCACATTTCCCAGCTGGGGACAAAAAAACTTTTATCTGTCTATGAATCATATAGCACATTTTTAATCTGTCTGTCTGTCTGTCTATCTATCTATCTACCTATCTATCTAGCTATTGCGATATAAAAATGAGTTCCACAACTAGGAAAATGAGTTGGGGACCATTCCTGTATAATGTTAAATGGACAGTTAATGCAAAAATGCAAAATTGTGATCAAAGTACTTTACAGCAAATTGTTAATAGTACATGACAAAGATGGTGTTTTTTATACATTGAAAAATGGCTGACGGAAATGAGTTGGCAGGACATGACGTCATAGCTGTCAGGCGGAAGTAACGTCATCATTGGGAGTCAGAAGTGAGGTGATGGCAGAAGTGACATCATGGCAAGGGCGCAGAAGTGACATCACCATCGGGGAGTCAGAGGCAGAAGTGACGATTGGAAGCCATCTTGGGAACCTGGAAGTGTGAAAGGTGAGTTATATTTCTTCTGTTTGTCTGATAAAAGAGAGAGGGAGGCGTTAGTACTGCATATCAAACCCTTGTCTCGCAATATTTAACTCACCACAGGGCTTGTTGACTGCCTTCTAAGCGCACGTGTGTGACACTATGTATCTATCTATCTATCTGTCATTTGTCACAGGCTAGCCAAAAGATATATGTGACCAATAAGAGACAGTTTAATCTCCATGTACGGTAAGTTAATATTGCAAAACATCATACTGCTTTGTTGTGGAAGGTGTGTGGTGCCCTTCCACCTAAAACATGATCCCAATTCTGAGAAACAAGGTTCATTTTATGAATGCCCCAACTCTATGCCACTTACCAGCTACCACCCACAACTCTGCCCTGTTCTTCTGGAATACACCCGCAGTGGTATAGCCCTCACATCTCACATTTTTACATCTTTTTATCTAAACAACAAAATAATAGCCTGCTGTACAGAAGATTTCACAAGGCATTGCAGATGTGTTTGTCAATCAAACCTGATGCACCACATTCCTGATCATGAAGGTTGACTTTAACCTTGGGAGACACTATGCAGTGATTAGTGTTGGTGAAAAGGTCAAGGTGATACCTTGTTCAAAACTGCTCAGAAAGAGATGGACTACATTGCATATTCTTCTTCTTCTTTCGGCTGCTCCCATTAGGGGTTGCCACAGCAGATCATCTTCTTTCATATCTTTCTGTCCTCTACATCTTGTTCTATTACACCTATCACCTGCATGTCCTCATTCACCACATCCATAAACCTCTTAGGCCTTCCTCTTTTCCTCTTACCTGGTAGCTCTATCCTTAGCATCCTTCTCCCAATATACTCAGCATCTCTCCTCTGCACATGTCCAAACCAACACAATCTTGCTTCTCTGACTTTGTCTCCCAACTATCCAACTTGAGCTGACCCTCTAATGTACTCATTTCTAATCTCTTTCCATCCTCATCATGCCCAGTGCAAATCTTAGCATCTTTAACTCTGCTACCTCCAGCTCTTTCTCCTCCGTCTCCAACCCATATTACATAGCTGGTCTCACTACCGTCCTGTAGACCTTCCCTTTCACTCTTGCTGATACCGGTCTTTCACAAATTACTCTTGACACTCTTCTCCACCCATTCCACCCTATCTGCACTCTCTTTTTCACCTCTCTTCCACAATCCCCATTACTCTGTACTGTTGATCCCATCCACCTTCGACAACTCTACTCCTCGTTTCCTCACCATTCCACTGACCTCCCTCTCATTTACAATCTTGTATTCTGTCTTGTTCCTACTGATCTTCATTCCTCTCCTCTCCAGAGCATATCTCCACCTCTCCAGGGTCTCCTTAACCTGCTCCCTACTCTCACTATGTATCACAATGTCATCAAATATCATAGTCCACAGGGACTCTCGTCTAATCTCGTCTGTCAACCTGTCCATCACCATTGCAAATAAGAAAGGGCTCACAGCCAATCCCTGATGTAATCCCACCTCCACCTTGAATTCATCCGTCACTCCTACTGCAGACCTTACCACTGTCACACTTCCCTCATACATATCTTGTACAACTTTTACGTACTTCTCTGCCACTCCTGACTTCATACAATACCACAGCTCCTCTTGTGGCACCCTGTCATATGCTTTCTCCAGGTCCACAAAGACGCAATGCAACTCCTTCTAGCCTTTTCTAAACTTCTCCATCCACATCCTCAGAGCAAACATTGCATCTGTGGTGCTCTTTCTTGGTATGAAACCATACTGCTGCTCATTAATAATCACCTCCCTTAACCTAGCTTCCACTACTCTATACCATAACTTCATGCTGTGACTCATCAATTTTATCCCCTGTAGTTACTACAGTCCTGCACAATCCTCCTTATTCTTAAATATCGGCAACAGTACACTTCTTTTCCACTCCTCAGGCATCCTCTCACATTCCAAGATTACATTAAACAATCTAGTTCAAAACTCTCTCCTAAACACCTCCATGCTTCCATGGGTATTTCATCTGGACCAACGACCTTTCCAGTTTTCATCCTTTTCATACCTGTCCTTACTTCCTCCTTGCTAATCTGTTGCACTTCCTGATTCACTATCTCCACATCATCTAACCTCTTCTCTCTCTCGTTCTCTTCATCTGCTCAATGCAATCTTCTCGCTCGTGAGTAAGTTTCCATCTTTATCCTTTATCATGCTAACCTGCTGCACATCTTTCCCAGCTCGGTCCCTCTGTCTAACCAATCGGTACAGGTCCTTTTCTCCCACCTTAGTGTCCAACCTCTCATACAACTCATCATACACCTTTTCCTTAGCCTTCACCATCTCTCTCTTCACCCTGCACCTTATCTCCTTGTACTCTTGTCTACTTTTTGCATCTCTCTGACTATCCCACTTCTTCTTTGCCATCCTCTTCCTCTGTATACTCTCCTGTACTTCCCCATTCCACCTCCAGGTTTCCTTTTCCTCCTTCCTCTGTTCAGATGTCATGCCAAACACCCTTCTTGCTGTCACCCTTACTACATCTGCTGTAGTTTCCCAACTGTCTGGTAAATGGCAACCCAGTGCCTGTCTCACCTTCTTCCTAAACTCAACCTTGAAGTCTTCCTTTTTCAACTTCCATCATTTGATCCTTGGCTCTGCCCTCACTCTCTTCCTCTTCTTGATCTCCAACATCATCCTACAGACCACACCATCCTATGCTCCTTAACTCCACTTTCCCCTGCCACCACTTTGCATTCTTTTAAATTCCCTTTCATATTGACTCTTCTGCCTAGGATGTAATCTACCTGTGTGCATCTTCTTCCACTCTTGTACGTAACCCTATGTTCCTCCATCATTTTTTAATTTAATTTAACACATTCACCACAGCCATGTCCATCCTTTTGACAAAATCCACTATCATCTGACTTTTTTCATTCCTCTCCTTGACACCATACCTACCTATCACCTCGTTGTCTCCTCTGTTCCCTTTCACCAACATTTCCATTGAAATCCGCTCCAATCACCACTTTCTGTCCCTTGGGCACACTGTTCATCACTTCATTCAACTCACTCCAAAAATCTTCTTTCTCACCCAACTTGTGGGTTGCACTAGCAACATTCATCATCACACCTCCAATTTTCAGCTTCATACTCATCACTCTGTCTGACACTCTTTCACCTCAAAAACACTCTTGACATACTGTTCCTTCAGAATAACCCCTACTCCATTTCTCCTCCTATCCACACCATGATAGAACAACTTGAGTCCACCTCCGATCCACCTGGCCTTACTCCCCTTCCATTTAGTCTCTTGCACGCACAATATATAAACATTCCTTCTCTCCATCATATCTGTTAACTCTCTTCCCTTACCAGTCATACTGCTAACATTCAAAGTTCCTACCCTCAGTTCCACACTCTTTACCTTCTTCTTCTCCTCCTGCTTCCATACACATCTCCCCCCTCTTCTTCTCCTTCTTCGGCCAACAGTAGCCCAATTTCCGCCAGCACCCTGTTGGCTAACAGTACTGGTGTCGGTCGTTGTTAACCCGGGGCTCGACTGATCCAGTATGGAAATTTGCATTGTTGTCCGCATATTGATTTGGCAAAATTTTACACCGGATGCCCTTCCTGACGTAACCCTCCCCATTTATCCGGGTTTGGGACCAGCACAAAGAACCACACTGGTTTGTGCATCCCCTGTGGCTGGGATTACATTTTATATACGAAAACCAAACAGAGCATCATGGAGAAGTAGGAGAGGCAGTTGGCTGCTTAATCTAACATTTCTTTTTTTCCCATGTTATTATCAACTCTATACTGATCTAAGGACATTTTAAGCTGCTACAATACTGGCAATCCTTCACAGTCAACTTGACTTGATCCAACTGTATGTGAAGGTTTATCATGTTGTTCAGTATTGTTGACTGAAGCAAAATTAATTTGCATTTATGACATTAAATGCAATTCATCAAGTAAGCAAAACAGACAGTAACATTTCATTAAATCTTGATATTTAAACCCATGATTGCACATTTAGAAAATACGTAGAACAATTCCAGGAATCAGTTCATTAGCCTACCTGGCATGATACCTATGTAAACCTGTCATTTTTTTAAAAAAAAAAAAAAGAAAATTATGCCCTTGAGTCTTGCAACCCTTTCCTGGATAAGCGGGTTAGGAAGATGAATGGATAGATGTCCTTGAATAAAAAATTGGATACTTATTTAAAAATGTGCCAGTGATTCAAAATGATTCTTGGAATATCATTAGATCTTAAGAAGTTTTTTTTTACACTGTACATTATTAAGCTAATTTGCAATTATAAATTAACCCAGTATGAGTGTGGCTGTTTGCGAGAGTATACCTAGAAATGGATTAGTGCCCAATCCAGGGTTGCTTTTGTCCCGTGATCTTAATGCTATTTTTTCTCTAACCTCTTCTGATCCTAAAATTGGATTGATAAAAGATGTCAGATGCAATAATTTTAATAACTTTTTAATGTTGCCATTGTTTCTAGCTGTTTATGCATTTGGCCACTCTGCCACTTCCTTATTGCTTTTCTGTTTTCTTGGTAAAGACATATGACATGTGCTTAGGGGCTCATCTACTTTTAGATTCATTACTTGGGAAAACCTCCACCATCATTTAGGGTTTATTTCTAACATCCTTTTATCTGTTTGATTTGTTTTTCCTAAGATCATATGTTTTGCTCAATGGATTTGTTTACAATTTGCTTATGCTTACACTTTTCTCCTCTTTATCTTGAAATAAAAACCTGTCTTGTGCTTTTAATTATTTTTATTTGATATACTTATAGCTATAAATTCCTGAGGGGAAATTGCCTTTTTGCCTTTCCTTTTGGAGGTCAGAATACAGGGTTAGCAATTGTACAGCACCACTGCAGCAATTTTCAAGGGCCCAACAGAGTTGGATCCCTCCTGGCAGTAACATGATTTTAACTGGTAACCTTCCAGATCATTCTGGTGCTTATTCTTGTGTCCTATTTCAGATCCTCTTTAAACAATGCTACCTACCAGCACTCCTCAGTGGAGGAGTATTGTCATGAGAATTGCAAAGTAGGTCATAGTTCAAATGAAGGTGAGGAGAAAATGTTATGGATGAAGACAATAACAAAATGGTGCTGGGAGGGTGTCTAGGGCAGGATCATGATACTTCCGGAAGCTGTTGTGTTGTACTGGCACCTTTTGTGAAAGTGTTTATTTGATATTTGGCCATTATACAGTTCATCTCTACATTTTGTCATCTATTACTAAAACGTGAAAAACGTTTGTGTTTTAACAATGTGTTTTCATAGATTGTTGTAGACACAAAACACACATCAAATTATTTCCCCTTACAATTCTGCGTAGCTCACTCCCAGATAATCAATCAAGGTAGGAACTGGGAGAACTTCTTGCCTGTTCTGAGGCAGTGGGGTGGATGGTATAGCAGGCTGCTTGCTGCTTGGGCTTATCGACACATTTACAAGACAAAAGAGGCTGATGGAGAGGTGTGAAGGGATTTAAAGTGGTCTGGATTTAGTTCTAGTGTTAACTACCACTTGCATTTCAGGTCATGCAACTAGGAAGTTAAATTATATTTTCTCCATATGTGTCTATAGCTAAAAGACAACCTTTAACATGAGAAGTGTATCTGGAATGTAACAAAATATTGTGGGCATGGGAAATTTTCACTTTTAATGTGGACAGAAATGGGCAGTCAGAAAAGAGATTGCAAGACAAATCCAATAATGAAAAAGAAAACTTGTTGCTCTGAATATACACAAAAATCTGTCTTGTTCACATATTAACAATTCAATTGTAATGTTACTATTTTTATGATGTCTCTTAAGAGCAACAGATGCATACAAGATATTGAAAATTGTGCTAATCAGTGTTCAAAGGGCAATCAAAAGTTGACCATAGATCTACAGTTGTGCTTGAAAGTTTGTGAACCCTTTAGAATTTTCTATATTTCTGCATAAATATGACCTAAAACATCATCAGATTTTCACTCAAGTCCTAAAAGTAGATAAAGAGAAAACAATTAAACAAATGAGACAAAAATATTATACTTGGTCATTTATTTATTAAGGGAAATTATTGAATATTACATATTTGTGAGTGCCAAAAGTATGCAAACCTTTGCTTTCAGTATCTGGTGTGACCCCCTTTACAGCAATAACTGCAATTAAACGTTTCCGGTAACTTTTGATCAGTCCTGCACTCTGGCTTGGAGGAATTTTAGCCCATTCCTCCGTAAAGAACAGCTTCAACTCTGGGATGTTGGTGGGTTTCCTCACATTAACTGCTCGCTTCAGGTCCTTCAACAACATTTCGATTGGATTATGGTCAGGACTTTGACTTGGCCATTCCAAAACATCGTTGTCTTGCTGAATGACCCACCTTCTCTTGAGATTCAGTTCATGGACAGATGTTCTGACATTTTCCTTTAGAATTCTGTGATATAATGTAGAATTTATTGTTCCATCAATGAAGGCAAGCCGTCCTGGCCTAGATGCAGCAAAACAGGCCCAAACCACGATACTACCACCACCATGTTTCACAGATGGGATAAGGTTCTTATGCTGGAATGCAGTGTTTCCCTTTCTCCAAACATAACACTTTTCATTTAAACCAAAAAGTTCTATTTTGGTCTCATCCGTCCACAAAACATTCTTCTAATAACCTTCTGGTTTGTCCACGTGATCTTTAGCAAACTGCTGACGAGTAGCAATGTTTTTTTTGGAGAGCAGTGGCTTTCTCCTTGCAACTCTGCCATGCACACCATTGTTGTTCAGTGTTCTCCTGATGGTGGACTCATGAACATGAACATTAGCCACTGTGAGAGAGGCCTTCAGTTGCTTAGAAATTACCCTGGGGTCTGTGACCTCGCTGACTATTACACACCTTGATCTTTGTTGGTTGACCACTCCTTGGGAGGGTAACAATGGTCTTGAATTTCCTTCATTTGTACACAGTCTGTCTGATTGTGGATTGGTGGAGTCCAAACTCTTTAGAGATGGTTTTGTAACCTTTTCCAGCATGATGAGCATCAACAACTCTTTTTCTGAGGTCCTCAGAAATCTCCTTTGATCATGCCATGATACACTTCCACAAACATGTGTTGTGAAGAGCAGACTTTGATAGATCCCTGTTCTTTAAATAACACAGGGTGCCCACTCACACCTGATTGTCATCCCATTGATTGAAAACACCTGACTCGAATTTCACCTTCAAACTAACTGCTAATCCTAGAGGTTCACATACTTTTGCCACTCACAAATATGTAATATTCGATCATTTTCCTTAATAAATAAATTACCAAGTATAATATTGTTGTCTCATTTGTTTAAGTGGTTTCTCTTTATCTACTTTTAGGACTTGAGTGAAAATCTGATGATGTTTTAGGTCATATTTATGCAGAAATATAGAAAATCCTAAAGGGTTCATAAACTTTCAAGCACAACTGTAGATGGAAATGAGCTCTTTTTCTAGGCTATGGCAAATGCATTACAGTTTTAAGGTACATTAGACACAAATCATGTAAAATCAAATTGTGTTCTGGAGTAAATCAATATTAGCAATACGCAAGAAACAAGACAGACCACATGTGTGTTTAGACATTCATCCCTATGACTTTATAACCGCTAAAGACTTTGGGCAGCCAGCATGGTAGATTTCGCAACAGTATAGAGGCTCTGGTAATATCTGTCTGAGCAATCAGAGTATGTACAGGAACAGGGCAGAGTGATCAGTAATATTTGTTGGAACAGGTGGGAGAAGTTAGTGTCTGCCAGAGAGCAAAGAGACACTGGATTAAAAAAATAATAATATGTCCAGCATATAGTGCAACTTTAGTCCAGAGAAGAGCGCCTAGACTGATTCCAGGACTGAGAGGTACAAGTTATGAATTTCTTCAGTTTAAGCAAGTGGAGTTAAAGAGATTACATGACTGAAGTTTGTTAAAATTATGAAATAAATTAGCACAGTGGTTCCTAGTTGTTACTTTAAAATTAGCTCAACAAGACACAGGTACAGAGTTGGAACCTTGTTAAGGGTACATTTTGCACAAACATTAGAACATTGTTTTTTTTATATATAGACAATCATAGACCTGTAAGATAAATTACCACGTAGTGTGATAGAAGCTATGACTTTAGGGACCTTAAGAACTTAACGATGTTAATTTGGAGAAATTAGCATTGTCAAACTTTTTTTTGCTAAATGCCTGCTTTGTCAAAATGTCTTCTAATGTTCTAAGGTTAAACATTAAGGAACATATCAGCACATCTTTGTTTACTGCAGCATGTCTTCTCAAATGTAACTTTGTGTCTTTTGCGTGCCAGCTTCTAAGTAGATTTTAAGTTTTCTTTGACAAAAACACTCCTACGAGAGTCTCAGAACTTAGCATGTATGACCAGGATTCTCTGTCTGTTAAAATAATCTTAAAGCTTAATAAACGTACTTCCCCATGTATGGGGAGGTCATCATTTTGGCATTTTGAAAAAGTCCTTAAAGTAATCTTTTCTGTACAGTCTAAATGATTCAGCCAACTACTTCAGGTTTGTGTATTCTTTTCTGTGAAGAAGTGTTTCCTGCACCCCTTGAATGCACTTACTTTAAATTTCAATTCTATCTATAAGAATGTAACTAACTCTTTTACTGAAAAAAATTCTGCTCGATCATGCTGATACCTTTAAGAATTTTGAAGACCTGTGCCGCTATTTATCAAGCATTTCAAAGTAAAATGACTGTTCTAACTGGCTCAAAAATCACAAAAGTGAAACAAATTTGGACCTACTCTTAGGAGTAGGAATAATAATATTTTATTAATTTTCCTAATTTAGGAAAAAAGGATTTAGCTTTACCAGGATTTAGGAGAGCTTATGAGCTTGAGAGCTACCCTAACTCTCTAGCAGCTGCAGGAATATACCCTGCAGTAATTGCTACACACATTCCATGAAAGGCAGAATGTTTTAGAAATGCTGGACAACAATGAACTTGTAAAAAGATGTCAATCTCACGGAGATAGAAAAATATTGATAACAAATCTTGTATATCACATGATTGCTCCATCTACACAGAGAAGCCATGCACTGTCATCCCAAATTAAAGTATTTAATATTACGTTTTTTTTTTGCCACGGCGGAAATGCTGATTTGCAGCAGCTGTATTTGGGATATATGCTGTATATGTCGCAACCAAATAGTTCTCAAATTTTTCACCAAACTTTGAACAACTGTACAACACATGAGGTAACATGCAGATTTATACATTACACCACCACTCCACGTAAGGTAATGTTAAAGCAAACTCCATTTGTGCAAATCGCTGAGGTGTTGGTGTGATTGATGACATACACATCAAGATCACTGCCCCAAGTGTGGATGAGCTCACATATGTGATTCACAAGTGATATCACAGTATCAACACACATGTGGTCATGGGCACAAATTGTATTGTCACAGCCAGCACATTACCCAGACAATAAGTGGGGCTGAATGAATGATTAATAGCAAAATACCAAACAGGCATGCTCCATTAACCCCTAGAATATTCACTTTACACTTTACAAGTCCGAGAATCTTCAAAAAAGCAGGCGGACACTCTAAAGTCATTGGATAAATGGAGCCTCACAAGAGATTAGAGTGGATTACAGGAAGAGGTGTGGCATGCAACTATGGAAGATAATTGAGAACACTGGAAGAGTGAATGTGACTGTAGTAACAGTGCAAAAATAGCCACAGTTAGTTTTATTATTTTACAAGGCCTTTCTCTTGGCCATAACAACAGGAAGGTGATTCTTCTGGAAGAACAGCTGTAGATAATTCAAAGTTAAATTCATTCGGCTAGAAGGGGAGGAAAAGGAAAGAACGGACGGGAGGTTGAGAGAGAGAGAGAGAGACAATGCAGGAGAGCGTTGCAGCTGAACAGGGAGCCTGAGTGTTGGGCCGACACCCGGGGAATAGTAGTAGTGGTCACTCCCGCTGAGTGATCATGGAGCGGGATTGACTGGAAGGAGGATGACTCGCCGCGGGAGTCGGGACTTTGGCGAGTGTATTCCCCAGCGTAGGCGCCCTGGTCGCTGTGGATCCCAAGTTGCTGTCAGGAGGAGCCTACCGGGAACTGAATAGTTGAAGTAGGCAGAATGAAGGTCAGCTGCAAGTGGGGCGACTCCTCTGTTGGGAAGCAGGGGGGTCGCCAGGTAAAAAGGCACCTGGCTTCTTGTTGTTGTTGTTTTTTTTTTCTTTAAAGAATGCATCCTGCTGTTTTTTAACCTCATTGTTTTAAAGAAGACTTTTTTCTATTGTTTTTAACCTCCATGTTTCACTTCTGATTTTATGAATTATTTATTGGAACTTTGGACACTGCACTTTAATTTGAACACCTTGTTTTGTTGATTGTTTTAATAAAAGCACATAGCACCTTTTCACCATCCCCATGCTTTGTTGTGCCTCACTGCTAAGCTCATCGGTAACATTACCAACGGTGTAGGGTTCAAGGGCTCCCCGACAGCAGATGGGAGCATACAGCAAACCCGCATTGTCACAACGTGATTTTGTGTTTTTTCACCTAAATTTGAATTGATTGTTGAAAAGTATGAAGGTGGCATGCGTATCCGAGACATGGCTGTTGCATACCGTTTGCCGAGAAGACGGTAACTACGATTGTGAAAAAGAAGGATATTATTAAAAAGTAAAGTGAGGTTAAATTTTCATTTATTTCATCTATATATATATATATATATATATATATATATATATATATATATATATAGTCACAGACAGCTAGGGTTTTGACCCAGCTGGGACGCCTAAAAGGACTGGAAGGTGGCATGAATAGCTTCCAGGCCACAAGGGGACAACCACCCTGTAGCAGGAGAGGACCACGGGAAAAGAGAGAAAATGTTATAACTCGCTGGGACCCGTGGCCACCGCCAGAGGGCACCTTAAATCTCGTGGGACCTGGAAATAGTTACTTGGGCCACACTCGGCAAGATGGCGGAGGAACCTGCCAAGGACACCCGGAGTGCTTCTGGTGCAAAGGGCAGCACTTCCGCCACACCAGGAAGTGCTGCCGGAAGATCGTCGTCAGCCACCTGGAGCACATCTGGACGGGAATAAAACGCTCCGCCTCCTAACAGTCAGGGAGCTTGAGTCGGGAGTGGGAGCTGGATGAAGCTCCCAGAAGGAGAAGAATGGCGGCCAAGTACTGAGAAAGAGGTTTATTGTGGTGATTTAATTGCTGAGTGCATTGTGTGATGTTCAGGATTGTGATTTCTGTATTTAATGGTGATTAATAAACGTGTGATTTTGATAAAGATGTGGTTTCCGACTGGTGGTGTCCGGGCAAGTCTCACAATATATACTGTATGTATATATATATGTATATCTATACTAATAAAAGGCAAAGCCCTCACTCACTCACTGACTCACTCACTGACTCATCACTAATTCTCCAACTTCCCGTGTAGGTAGAAGGCTGAAATTTGGCAGGCTCATTCCTTACAGCTTACTTACAAAAGTTGGGCAGGTTTCATTTCGAAATTCTATGCGTAATGGTCATAACTGGAACCTATTTTTTCGTCCATATACTATAATAGACGTCTGCTCGATGGCCGTGGGAGGCGGAGTTACGCCTCCCACGTAATTTAATGCCTGCCCGTATTAGGCTGTCCGTCAGCGGTAATCCAATAGAAACACTGGCGCTAAATATTCACGGGTGAAGGACTGTGCTTATGCAGACGAAGATGAGATGGTCAGGGTGGTGTTTTGCACAAACTCGGTGAAACTGCGAGACAAACTTTTAAGTGCCGGGTCTTAGCTAACATTAAATACAGCCGTGGACATCGCAATAGATGGCACCAGCACAGCTGGGAACCTTCAATGCATGTACACCGAGCGGCTCACGTGAACTGACGCAGTTCACAGACAAAAAGCAACAGTTCCAAAGAGTGCTGAACAAAAACCGAATTACACAATTGAGAAGGCAGCAAAAAAATATGAAGCATGTGATACATACAAGCATATTCATAAGTGCAGCTACTGTGGAAACAAAGCACACGGTGGAAAAAGTCAATGTCCCGCTAAAGGAAGACAGTGTAAAAAAAAACCCGTGCATGCAGTGTGTCGGGTCTCAGATAAAGAAGAAGATGATCTGTTTATTGATGCAGTAAGAAACGAATCGATGAATGAAACCTGTTATCTTTACAACGATTGACAAACATGGAATGTAACTTGAACACAACACATCCTACAAATACGAACCTGATTGAAAGAAATAATGATAATCAAATCCTTGATGACCTCAACACTCATAACACTCACAAAACAATTACTGTATATTGACAATCATGTTACGTTATTTTTAAAATGTTCCCTTTTCTTTTTTATAACTTCTTTAACATACTACTTCTCCGCTGCGAAGCGCGGGTATTTTGCTAGTATATATGAAGCCATAACAGAATGAATTATGAAACACAAGGAAAAGGACTGAATGTAACTCAAAGGTTAACTAAATGTAACTTATGGCTGAAGCACAAGAGGTCCCTGCCTCATCTTAGAGAAGCTACCAACGTACTTATCCAATGTGTGAATGAGGTAAATGATAAACTGATGGGAAAGTCCATACACTCCTATGATGAAGTGGTGCTAAGATCAATAGGATAATCTGCAAAACATCCCTCTTAACAAAGTAGCTTTCAGAGTAATAGGAGAATCAACAGCAGTCAGAAATTATTGGTGGCATTAGCTGATTGGAGGAAGTAATAAACTTCTGCATGTTTAACAGTCAGATGACGTGATGTATTAGAGGAGGTGATGTAATCAAAAAAAAGTATAAAAGCAGATGATTTGTTTAACTGGTTGCTTACACAATGGACTGAGACATTTGTGGATAACTCTCTGAAAATAAAGAAATGTTCTGCATTCTCATCTGGTGATTGCCATGATTGTCTTCTTCGAAGATGAAGAAAAGCTTTTTCCACAACACATTATTGCAAACTATCAATTGATATTACATGATATCTCTTGGCTGGGGTTACTTCATTTTTTTTGGTGTAATTTTTTTTTATCTTGTTAAGCATTAAATTCTTGCTAGGTACAACTAAAAGCAGTAGTATGCTTTTAAATGGAATAAAAAAATGCTTTTCAATACTTTGCATTTACAAAAAGTATACAGTTACATTTGAACTGAGATCAAAAGTGGGAGAAAAATAAACTCACACTCTACAGACAAATTATAGACAAAAAAAGAGAAAATTATCTCACAGGTGGTTCCATATGAAGACTGTGCCTGGTTCATTACTGCTCAGTTCTGTTTCTATGTTCAGCCTGATCCTATATTTATTTTTTAAGGAAAGAAAAAAGTCACTGAACATTAGCAGGTATTAAAGCTTCCCATTGTTGATTAATAACACTAAAATGAATTGTTTGAAACAGCATGTGTATTCATCCATCCATTTTCTAACCCGCTGAATCCGAATAGGGTCACGGGGGTCTGCTGGAGCCAATCCCAGCCAACACAGGGCACGAACCAATCCTGGGCAGGGTGCCAACCCACCGCAGGACACACACAAACACACCAAGCACACACTAGGGCCAATTTAGAATCGCCAATCCACCTAACCTGCATGTCTTTGGATTGTGGGAGGAAACCGGAGCGCCCAGAGGAAACCCACGCAGACATGGGGAGAACATGCAAACTCCACGCAGGGAGGACCCGGGAAGCGAACCCAGGTCTCCTAACTGCGAGGCAGCAGCGCTACCACTGCACCACCATGCCGCCCGCATGTGTATTCAATTTTTAGTAATTGTTAATATTTTTCTTCTTCTGCTGTGAATATTCTGATCTAGCCTGCTAATTTCTCAAACTTTTCTGAAAGGAATATTACAGGAAACAGTTTTACCAAAACTAAAAATGCTACTTGGCTGCAAAAATCTGTCAGTATAGAGGCAGTATTCCTGGGCAGTCTCCATCCTCAGTGAATCACCTCAAAGAGTTGGCGAAATGGAGCTGCAACCTTGGACCCCACAGTCACCAATTGGCATGGGCAGTAGACATTGAATAGGGGAAGGAGGTCTGGTGAATGATACAGGAGGGAAGACTCACAGCAAGACCACTGACAGATGGAGTGGTGGGCCTGAAATGCAGCCTAGAATGGTGACTGGGATTTGTCCATTGTATAACTAAAAGTTCTTTTAAAGTCCATTCCCCCACCCTCCAGCTGTATTATTAATTTAATACAGGACTACTTTAAAGCAGTAATTGCAGAACATTTTCAGTTAAGCCTATTAAGAAATACATGAGACAATCTTCAAAAGTTGAATTTTCTTTTAAAGAAAGTGCTGCAGCCCCACTGAGTTCAGTCTGGCATACCCCCACACTCAGTGTGAAAATCCCTGACCTAGACCTTGCTATTGTTTAAAAATAGTTTAATTTTTGAGTTCTGAAAATGTGAGAATTGTTGCCAAATGCAAAGTATTTTTCTTTTATTTTGAGCTTTATATTCGGTCATTCTAATTGTAGTAATATTTTATAGTTTATACATGACTGTACATTTGAATTGTACTTTCTACTATATAAAAACAATGTGTTTTTCCATTTAAGTAAAAAAATGAAAGAAAGAATAAAGTAAGCAATTTATTTATGTAAACTGTTTTAAGTAATGTGCTGCCAACACTGTTCGTAATAATGAGCCAAACCTTGAGAACTCAAAGCAGTGTCTAAAGATCAAATGAAGCCTGCTTAGCTGTTTTTTCTTTTACTAAACCTGTGAAAATTGAAAATGTATTTCAGGATTCTAAACACTATTGCAGGGTTACTGTGTTTGAAGAAATAAAAAAGCTATGTAGATATTGTACGTGAAATATCGCAAAGCAGATAATGTTATTTGCTCATAAAGATTATGTTTGCTCAATAAAACTGAAAGTACATTTTTAACAATTGCTAAATTTGATACAGATACATAACAAATCTAAAAATGACCATCCCTGTCAAATCATGGCATCTGCTTCATGAAGCAGGGATTACAATAAATGGAAATATGTTTAATTATTTTAATCACCTATGTGCTGTGAAATCTAAAGACTTCAAGATGGCTTATTATTTAGATTTATTCAAAACGTCTGCTTAAGAAAACAGATGTAGAATTATTATTTTATCATTTACATGTCATTAATTCAGAAACATTACCCTTCAACCATAAGTTAAATTAATTTGTATCTTAATCCACCACTCAATCTTAAAAAAAAAAAAACTCTGGTCCTCATTCTTGAAAAATACAATGAATTGGAAACAATATATATATATATATATATATATATATATATATATATATATATATATATATATATATATATATATATATATATATACAGTGGATTCAGGAAGCATTCAAACCCTTTACCTTCTGCACACTTCAGTGTGTTGTAGATTTCATTTTAAATCATCAAATTTGCCATATGTGTCCTTCGGTCTACACTCTGTAATCCATAATGACAAAATGAAAACCTGTTTTCAGAAAGTTTTACAAACTTATTAAAAATCACAGCCTGAAATCTGTATTTATACAGTATAAGTGTTCAGATTCTTTGTTGGGGCACTCCAAATTGCGGTCAGGTGCATCCTGTTTTGTTTTGTTGTAATTATCTTTCAGATGTGTTTAGAGCTTGATTGGAGCTCACCTGTGGCAAACTGAACTGATTGGACATCATTTAGAAAGGCAAACACCTGGGGCTATAAAGTCCCAGAATTCTTATGGCATATCAGGGTGGAAACTAAGCTATAAAGTCCAAGGAATTCTCTGTGATAAAATTGTAGTGAGGCCTTGATTAAGCCAAAGGAATAAAACCATTTCTAAAGATTTGAGGGATCCCAGGAACATAATGATCTCAATAATTGTGAAATGGAAGAAGTTTGTACCTGCCTAAACTCTTCCTGGAGTAACTGAGTAACTGGGGAAGAAGGGCCTTTGTCAGGAAGGCAACCAAAAATCCCAATGGTCAGAGTTCCGGAAGTCCTCTGCTGAAATGATAGAACCTGTTGAAAGGGCAAAAATCTTAGAAAAACTCCATCAATCAAGTGGAAGCCACTCTTGACTAAGGCATATGACAGTGCATAAAGAACTCTGAGAACATGAGGAAATAGATTCTCTGGTCTGATGAGATAAAAATTGAACTCTCTATCTGGTGAAGATCAGGCATTGCTTAATACCACCCATGCAGTGAAGCATGGTGATCAAAAACGTCCAAAGATTAGCATATATTTTAAATAACAGTGTGCACACCACAGTAGAAATAAGGAGTGTTAAGTATTTGTTAACAGTTTGTTAAACAATACACTCCAGGGTTTGCACTTTATATTGCTGCCATTAACATTTTGTGTGAAGCTGTTCCAGTTTCTTGATTTACTAATGGTTTAGTCATCCCAAATAATGATGCATTTTACAATAGTAACACTTGTTAGTTAATCAATATTTGTTTACCCCCTTGTTATACTTTCTCTCCTTTTCTGTTCTACCTTCCCGTATTGGCATGTTATACCTCCAGTACATGATGGCGTAACATTTCACTTTCCATCTAGGTGGCTATGGAAGTCGATGTTCATGGGCCACATGATAGGAAGGCCACCAATGAAGGCATTTTTGGTGGTTTACTGCTGACGCTAGATTGTCCAAATGCTTTCATGTTGAGTTTACTCAAGTGTGTGGTATCAATACTGCCTATCGCCCATCCCAGACACTGATAATTTCCCATCTGTCACTCCTATGCTCAGGAGGAATTTTAGGGTTTCACTGGAAGTACAAGCAAAAAAGAGAAAATAGATTATAATTATTTATGGTTCTGAAAAAACATTTTACCTTAAAATATAGATTATAATTATTTATGGTTCTGAAAAAACATTTTACCTTAAAATAGTGATGGTAGAGGTGGAGGTTCAGACATTTTTAAACAGTAGATTCAAAAAACAATTTAGCCCTAACAAAAGAATCAATGTTTTTTCCCAGTTAAACAGTGAAGCAGGAGAAAATGTATGCGCTAACAGTGCTTTCAGTTTCAGACGAACATTTGTACAATACGTCTTAGCCCTGAAAAAACAGGATATTGAACTGATTTAAAAGTAATGTATAATTAATTAGTGTGGTTATTTAAACTGAATTAGTTATTTATAATATCAACTCTCATACAAAGCCCTGCATTACAGAGGAACAGCAGTTTAGATGACTAATTTTTAACACAGCATGATGCAAGAAATGAGTCAGTATACCATGCTACAGTACTTCTTGCCATCTTAAAAAATAAATTCTAACAAGCCATTTAAGAATTTCAGCCTCTCAATCCATCACAATGCACAAGGTTTGCCAAATTTAAAATGATCAAGTGTGTACAAAGCCATTTCAGGGAACATATTTAAATAGTCAAAAATGCACTTATTTGTACACTTCCATTTAAACAAATATGAGAAACAATAAAGATGGTGAGGCACTGCTGAAAATATTGGTTGAAGTATTACTTTAGAAGTAGGAATGGACTGCAGTTTGAAACAGAAGCCAGGCTGTAGGCTAATAAACTATGTTAAAAATTGTAAGGAGACTTGTTTTGATGAGAAAAGATATTTTGCTTTCCTTCGTGTCTCTTTATCTTTATCCATAAAGCATCAGAAAGGTTGTGAATGTCATATTCATTGGTTACTTGTTAGTTGGTCTGACTGTATATGTGTGGAAAAGTGTGCCCTTCAATGGGCAGGTGCTGAGTCCTGTCATTTTAAATCATTAAGCTAAAAGAAAGGGATTTGACAAATGGATGAAGTAAAATGTCTGTTGTCTGTCAAGAAAATAATACTGGCCATGTGACTCTGTTCATTCTACCAAGCTTAAAGAAAACTGAAGCACATTTTAAGTCCAAAAACATATTCACTGTTGGTTATACAGGGTGATTCAAAAAGATTCATCTGATTTCAAAATTATTTATTTCACTTGTAAATCATTACAGAACAATGCAATAAACTGTAAATGGTTTAGGTGAGCATATTTAAGTTTATTTTGTAATTTTAGAAGTGCTCAATATGACCTCTTCCAGGACGATATCAATGCGATAGTCAAATTCATCCCATACTCAATCGAGCATGTCGGGTGTCATCCAGTGTTATTGGCAGTAGTGGCACATAAAGAGAAGCCTTAACATACCCCCACAAAAAAAGTCACGTGGCATGAGATCTGGTGATCTTGGGGACCAGATGTGGCGTGCCAAATTGTGGGCTTCTTTACGGCCAATCCAGCGATGAGGGAGCTCATTGTTGAAAAACACTCGAACTTCTCACAGGCAGAAGGGACCATCTTTCAGTGCCAGTCAGAAACCCTCTAATTGGTATGTGATTGGTTCCTAACAGCCTCATGGTTATAAAAATATGGCACTTTGAAAGTGGATGAATCTTTTTGAATCACTCTACATTTTAGTGTCACTTAGCTATAATGGATAAATAAAACAAAAGTTTCTTCTATTCAGTCATTAAGTAATGTTTTCAGCAAGCTGAAACAATGCTTTTGATAAAAGTAGGGATAGTATTAAAGCTGAAGTCAAGCACATTATTCATTTATGTGCACAATGAAGCGAAATGCTAGGTTGCTTCCATCATATTTTATCAGTACCTTTTCATATGTTTTTATGTACTGTGGCTAATGTATTGAAACGTTGCATATACTCGTACACAATTAAATTCTTCTCTTCATTCTGGTACCCACTTCAATGAGGTTTATTTCTAACTTAACAAATGCATGCCAAGTCCAGGGGGTGGGACCACCTAATGCTGCAGCTTGAGAACCGCCCACTCTAGTATTGAAGAAGACACATTCGATAGTTTGATTGCTTTGGCATGTTGTCTACTTGTCTTGTTCATTATGTTTTCTATAGCTTTCAGATTACCTGTTTTTCAAGATACTGCTTCTGATTTTGTGTTTTTGTACTCAATTTTAGATGGATTGGTTATGGCTGTGAGGCAAGGGCTCCACACTGGCAATTGGAAGGATGCCGGTTCAAATCCTGTAAATGCCAGAAGTGATTCCACTCCATTGGGCCACTTGAGCAAAGCTCTTAACGTGCATTTGCTCCATCCTGGGTGTGAAATTAACCTGTATCCAGCTCTGAAAGGAGGTCCTCCAACTTGCAGTGAAAATCTGGGTGTTGGTGGTAGGACTGGCACTCTAGCCACTGTAAAATGAACTCACACTGTTCCATTCAATTTGAACTAGTGTGGTGCTGAGGTGTCACCTGTCGTACTAATTTGGGATCCTGAGGTGGTTCATCGTGTGGTGGGTGCCTATTGGCTATGAATTTGATTCTTAATTTGTTTTGTCAATTCTTTTGAATCTTTTGTAAATAATATTTAGATATTAAAGAGGCTTTGTTTTGTCCTCCTTTTTCTTTTTTTACAGCTTTTATCACCTTTGTGGACATTAAATATGCAGTTATTTAAAAGCCCAAGGCCCATTTTTGGACCTACAGAGGACAAACTCATAATTTCTGAGTTTGCAGCCTGGCTGTCAGTGGTGAAGCAGTCTCTGGGGAGCCAGAACAAGGTGAAGTGCTGGTCTGTTGTATTTTGGGGTCTGCACCCATTTTTCTACTTTGTGTGACAGTATGATGACACTGGTCCAATTGCCTTTTGTCATTTATGGGAGATATTTTTTTTTTTTTACTGTGAATGAATGATATTTGGATTTCATTTATATTTTGTATTCTTGCTTATTTTATTTGTACGCCTTCTGATTATAATATTTCTGTCTCCATGACTTAAGTTGTATTGATTTTAGTGTACACATATGACTTAAAACTGTGCTTTCTCTAAATGAAGTTTATAGCTGACCCCATGCAAAATATTTATATCTGTGTGTTTCTCTGTTTATTATACATTTATTTTTTTATGACTGGCAATGATTTTATTTAGTGTCTATATACTTAACCTGAGTCACTTAGATGTAACAGTCCAGTAAAAAAGTAAAAATATTTGTTCTACCCAGCTTACCCCTGAGATACCTCACTCCAACTTCTGGTTGCCAACAAATAGAGTCCCAATAGCCTTGATGGACAATTACAAAAATAAAAAAAATTATCTGGTAGACAAAAGGAAAATGTATTGTTTTTTGTCAAACCAGCTAAACTGAAGCATAATCAATTATCAAAGTTAGTATTACTCACAGCTCTTCTATTAATACAACTTTATGGGTAACAACAAATATACGTTTTGGTGATTATTTCTTACTAGCAAAATACCCACGCTTCGCAGCGGCGAAGTACGGCATTAAAATTTTTATTAAGAAGAACATTAAACCTTTTTAAACTGAGAGAAAATATGCCAATAATTATTTGTTAAGGATGTCTTTGTATGCCACATTGTGAGTTCGGCCCTCCAGTTGTAATATGACCAAGCTGTGCACTGAGCTTATTCTTGAGCATGTAACGTACAGTTGGCCATGTGAACAGTAATCTTGTCTCAAATCTCACATCTTGGATTGCTGCTGTCATAATCGGTTTGAGTTTCATGGTTTGTTTCAATTACAACAGTATTTGTAGGACTTGTGTTGAAGTGACATTCGGCATCTGTCAAGCTTTGTAAGTATACAACCAGTTTCATCGATAACTTCACATCCAGCTTTTGAGAGTTTAAATATTCATAAACATCAAAGTGTCCACTATTGAAATCGTCACCTGTGAATCTAAGATGTTTAAGAGGCATTGGCGGTTGTCGAAAGGTGTAAAATATTTGGCCATTTCGGTACACTTGAAAGCGACAACCGAACAATTCAGCGGCAGCCATCAACTCACATGCAGAACCATAGGTGAAGGGCTTAAGCATTTCACTCTTCTAGTGCTCCCGTGTAGTATAATTATCTCCTGTATCAGTTCACACCTTGAACCTGTCCCAGTCATTCAATACATAAGACACAATGTTCCTCCGGATATCAAGAGTGAGCCTGATATGGCCATGCAATATGTAACAAAGAGAATGAAAAAGGTAGGTGCCATCTCCGGGCATGAAAACCACTCGGTAAGTGACAGTTCTTTGATCGATAGTGATCATCTCGATAGACATGGTAATGGGGGTTGGAATGATAAAGGAAATGGGTACCTGAGCAATGTAAAATAAGTCTAAAATACCTACACAATAACTACAATTGTAATAAATGAACAATAAAAAAGCGGAGAAGCCGTGGATTAAACAAAAAGGCTGTAGTTATCAGTAGGGAGACGTGAATCCCGTGGCAAAGCAAGGAAGGGAATGTAGAGACCGGAGCAACAGATGGTCTTATATAGGCAGGCAGCCAACAACATGGGAGGCGTTGGGATGGGGGACCCAACGGCACCTCACACAGTGACCGAGGTGCAGGCTATGGATGTATATATGTACGTAAGTAGGATTCAGTTAGCGTTGGGAACCCGTGTAACAAATTTCTTGAAGATGGGCCCATAAGTAACAAAGACTGTTGAAAAGTTCAATATGGCGGCCGATAGTGTCATCATACCACTGAAATAAGTACGTACATTGGTTTCGGTTAGCTCAGGGAAGCCACCTACCAAATTTTGTGAAGATGGGGCCGTAAATAAGAAAGTTCAACATGGTGGACGTTGTTGACCGTTATGATCGTTACGCATAGAATTTCGAAATGAAACCTGCTTAACTGTTGTAAGTAAGCTGTAAGGAATGAGCCTGCCAAATTTCAGCCTTCTACCTACACGGGAAGTTGGAGAATTAGTGACGTTGGCGGCCGACCGTGGTGTCATACCAACGAAATAAGTATGGACATCGGTTTCTGTTAAAAGTTCAATATGTCGGCCGACAGTGGCATCATACCACCGAAATAAGTACCAAATTTCAGCCTTCTACCTACACGAGTTCAGTATGGCGGCTGAAAGTGGCATTATACCACAGAAATAAGTATGTACATTGGTTTCGGTTAGCGCAAGGAAGCCGCCTACCAAATTTCGTGAAGATGGGGCCATGAATAAGAAAGTTCAATATGGTGGACGTTGTTGACCATTAAGCATAGAATTTCGAAATGAAACCTGCTTAACTTTTGTAAGTAAACTGTAAGGAATGGGCCTGCCAAATTTCAGCCTTCTACCTACACGGGAAGTTGGAGAATTAGTGATGAGTCAGTGAGAGCTTTGTCTTTTATTATTATAGATAAAAAATAATTCTTCGCAAAACAAAACAAAGTTTTGGAGACCGTCCCCATATATTGTCATGCAGACAATAATAAAAAGAAGTGATTCAAAGTCTTGATCAGTGCAATGAACATTTTACTCAGAGATAATGGCGGTTTTATAACAGAATGGATGATGGGACAGGAAATGGTTGGCAGGAGGTGACGTTGCAGCAGGAACCGGAACCAACGTCATCATGATGCGCCGGAAGTGAGGTGATTTGGGGGAGCCGGAAGTGACGTCCTCGAGGTTGTCCGGAAGTGACATCATCGCGGCCATTTTGGAAACCGGAAGTTGCGGGAATTATTTTTCTTCAGGTTTCCTGTTAATGAAAAGAAGTTCAGGTAAGTACCACGTGATGACCCTCTATCTCGCGATATTTCACTCACCTTTAGGCTTTTTGACTGCTTCCTAATCACACATGTGTGACAACGTCAATTCATTAATCAGAAGAAAACCCTGAAATTTTTGTAAATGTAAAAAGGCAGCAGTTATCAATAACAATCTATGATGTGGTTTATGCAAGCTTTCAATAAGATATCAGTCACTATTTAAAACCAACCTATTGTATAAAAATCGGGGTGAAAAAGGAGGTACTACTGCATCTCCCCTTAATATCTCAGAACTGAACTAAACCAGAATTTTGCTAATGTTATTAATGATTACCATGACAAAAATGTAATGCTGAAAAGAACGGATGGATAATATATGATGTTGTATTATTTGTATGAAACAGGGACACTGTACTAACATTCCTTCTTCACTGAAAGACATATTGAAGAAATCAATACTGTATTTTTGTGACTTTTTACTGATGAGTTTTATGTATGTAAGTTATGAATTTTCACATTACTTAAGGAGAATGGGCTAGGGCTGGATGAATGATGACTTTTTTCACTTTCTATACATGTTCTTTTGCTGAATGTCAATGCTGTAGCCACTATATTGAATATCTGCTATTTCTTTTCATCAACAAAGCATATAATCTTTCCATTTTATACTGCCAAAATCTGTGGCTTCATCTGAAATGCTTTCACTTTCTTCCGAAGATAAATAATCCTTGCATCCTTGAAGTGACAAGCTGATTGTTTAGGTGTTACGTGTACTTTAACAAAGCAAGATACACATGGATGCAAAGTCTGAATCATAAGATGGGTCATTCTTTCATTTCTGCTTTTAGACAACAAAAAAAAACACAGCTTTTTTTTTTTAACTATAAAAAAACAATTACCCAGTGCTGATTAACAAAAATTTTATAACAGGGGTAGATTATTCTGTAAATGTTTGGCTTCTTTTTTAAATAAACAAAAAACTTGCAAAAGCAGTGTGTTTTAAAGATCTCTGAGGATTCATCATCACTAAAGTTTACTTGTGTAGCATTTCAATAAATTGACCTATACACACTTTGCAGATCTATTTCTTAAAGATCCATGGTCTTGCAAAATATTAAACAAGTGTGTTCTGAAGATGTTGTTTCCAAGAGACTACAGGTTAGAAAATCATTTCAACAACTTTCCACACATTAAAATAAGTTCAGATAAGAACACAACACTAATACAGTCATTATCTCTTCCACCAGTTTGCTGATCCTGTTACATAGCACTTTTTAAACTGTCATTTTTTATGATCAGATTTTTAGTTAAAGAAATCGAAGAAAGAAATAAGGAATGCGAACTAACTTTAAAGAAACAAAATAATCCCCAATTACCTGGCTGAACAGGAATGTCAGGCCCAGGGTGGCTCTCATAAATTTTAAACCAAGTCTCAGAACATGAACCCAAGTGCTGTGGTAAGGATGTTGTAGGCCATGAAAGTCATTTTTATGTGTATAACAGAATTAAGGCATAAGCACTCTCTAAGATAGGGCAACTGATGTATTAATTATCTACTATATAATAAAACACTAAGGTCTGTGTGTCCAGCCTCTCTGAGCAATCCAATTGGTCAGTTTGGCATTGGTGTGCTTGACCACTTTGGCTTTGGTGATATGAAGAAAAAGGAAGTACAAGTGTGAGATGCACAAAAAGGAGTAAAGACACATGAAGCATGCTGAGAAAATTGCATTCAAAGAAGGTATGTATAAAACCGGACAAAAGGTGAGAAAGGAACCTTGAAAATAATGAGTGTCTGAGAAGCAAGCTTTAGAGGAACATGCTTGAGAGAAGAAACACTGGGGAAGAGGCAGTCACACGTGCAATATTCAAAATACATGAAAATATTTTACAATTTAATACAAGTATACACTTATATGAAGTTATCAATGAATTGTTAAACATAGGGATACAAATTAAATGTAACTGAAATATTAACTAAATGTTGCTTTAAGCCTAGGCACATGAGGCTGTTGTCTCATCTTAGAGGAGCCATCAAGATAGTTGCTAAGGTTAAAATGAAGCAAATGAGTAATAAACACGTCCCTCTAGAAAGTGTGAATAAATTAATACAGAAAGACCAAACACAGACAAGCATGGGACACAAGTTCAAGGCACACACATTTTTTTTTTCTTTTACCTCTTGGGTAATGCATCCCCCATTTCCCACAAGCCTAGAACAGTCCAAAGCACCTACACAGCACAATACAATATAATTCCTTCTCTCTTTCTTTTCTTCTCCACTCCTCCAGTCACACTTTGTCTTCTTTCTCCCTACTCTGGCTTCTTGAGCAGTGGCTTCTGGCTCCTTTTATACTGCACCCGGAAGTGTTTCAAGTGCTTGAGGACCTAGTTTCCGGCAGCACTTCTGGGTGTGGTGGAAGAACTGCCCAAAATGGCTCAGCAGATCCTGCTGCAGCACCCCCTGGCGCTGCTCATGGATCCCAACAGGGCTGCACCAAACTTCAACTCCCATGAAGCACTGGGAGGCTGCCATCCAGGGAAGGTAACGTACTGGCCACGCTTGCTTCCCCCGGTGCTTCTTGTCTATAAGAATATATAACGGACCCTATTATTAGGATGATGATGGAATAGAAGTGGCTTCAAGTTCCACAGATGTATGTGAAAATGTAATTTCTACAAATATCATGAACGATATTAACACTAACCATCAAAATTTGACTTCTTTTGAGACACTTAATTAAAAATCAAAGTAAATTAAAGACTCCATAATGTGGAATACTTAAAATTTGCCTTTATAAAATGGGGGGATTCGAATGAAAATGACAGGCCTCAGTGTAAAATCTGTAATCATATTCTTGACAACAAGAATAAGAAAACCTCAAAACTAAAAAGACATTTGAAAAAACCGTACCTCAAAATTCTAAATATGCTGTTATAATAAATTTCAAACAAATAAAAAAAGATTTACATTTACATTTATTTGCTTGGCAGATGCTTTTATCCAAGCGACTTACAAAAGAGTTAAACAGAATCAAATAAAATTTGGCTAGGGCCGGTTTATTCTGCAAGTGTAGCAGGACAACTAATACATTTACAGTCACAGATTAACAATCGATAAGGTAATTAAACTTAATGTAACAATAAATCAACCTCTGTGAAAGATCACAGAGCAAGGCTTTTCCATCAATTAGACAGATATTCATAAAGCAGATGGGTTTTCAATTACTTCTTAAATACATTTAGGGAGTCAGCAGTTCAGATAGAGGTGGAACTATACAGGAAAAGAGCCTGGATTGAGACTTGACACCACACAGGGGTGGCCTCATGCATAACGGCATACCTAGAATTCACATTAAAACATGGCATATGGATAAAAGTCGAAATGTGCGTATGCATAAAAAAAAATCGGATGCAGAAAACTGTGTGTAAGCCAACTTCTATACACTTCCACTACATAAATTCCGGTCTACGTGAAATGTAACACTTGTGCACGTGCCTGCTGCCCCTCCCAGACTTCTCCCAGAATTACACCTCTTTAAATATGCAAATCAATATACATATTCCCTTAAGTTCACAGTTCTGTGAACAGACAATGGCAAAAGCATGGGGAAAAAAGGAGATTATCAGTGAATGCCAAGTGGAGGCAAGGGAAAACATGCTATTTGTTGGTTTAAACAGTTTTATAAACAACCAAAGGAAGTTGATTGAAAGTTCAAGTTCAGAAAGTCGCACAGTACCCGAATTAAAAAAGTAGTTGTCAGATATCAAAGTCCTGTGAAAAGGCAAATCATAGTCCACCTATTGAGTGTCATATGGAAGCTTATTAGGGTACAGAGAAAAGAAAAAAACAGGGACACAGTGAAGAAAAAAAGCTTCAAATGTCAAATTTAATCTCGAAATTTGCACTTTAATCACGTGGTTTATTTTGTCATTAAAGTAGAACGTCACAAACTTAATCTTAAAATCTTTTAGTTTCTAGTTTCTCAAATCCCATCGTAGCTAAAATAGCACGTTAAATGCTTCGAATTCTGTGTGTTCTTCTATATACTCTATGTGTGTGAATCACTACTTGCTTCTTAAACAGGCTTTCTCTTCGCCGACCGGACACAGAACACTTTACATTCATGATATTACAGCTCTCTGAACAATTTAAATGCTAAGATGTATACTTGATATAATTTTCATGATAAAATAAATTCAAGCATGTATTAAGCAGAGATTGTTTCTGCCTCCTGCAAGATGCTTGCTGTGCTGTGCACGACCGTCGATGAAATAATTTATTGTAACAGTACTGTCTCTTTTAAATGTACTAACCCCTATTTCCTGTCAGTCCTTTTTTTTCTCCAAGTAACCAACAGCTACACAATCAGCTCTTTAATAAATGTCAAGCCATCTGTAAGCTTAGAACACCGATTCTTCAAAACTTTTATGGATCATTGAAATATATTCGTAGTACATGTTTAATTATTCCATCCATCCATCCAGGGTTGCACCAGTCCCAGCAAGCATACAGCATGAGGCAGGAACAATCCCTGAATGGGGCACCAGTTCATCGCTACCGCTTTCCACCATGTCCACATGTTTAATAGCAATATACATTATTTAAATGAAAATGTATCTGTATAATGTAATATATATACTTAACTGCGTATCATCTGAAAAATTATATCAAGAGCTCCAAGAAGATAATGCCTGGAAACCTGAATCGACTTAGAAGCCAGTCATCATCATCATCTGTAAATATGCACTCTCTTCTGTTGAATTGAATTCCTTTATTGTTATTGTATGGTACAATGAGATTCAATATGCAATTCCTCCATAAACGTATTTTCCTATAAAATGATAAAATAACAACAAAAACAGTAATAATAATAAAATAAAAAAATAATAATAATAAAACGGTTCAGATTGTGCAATATTACAACTGTAATGCAAGTTTACAGTGAGGTAATTGTACTTATAAGTACAAACAATTCTCTCTGCTCTTGACACAATCTTTGATAGAGCTTTCCAATCAGCTGATGTAGAGCTGTGATTCCACACTCAGATGCAGTGGGTTAAAATACTCAGTGGTGCATTGAGAGTAGCAATGCTAAAGAAGCTATAGTATTTGGAATAGTTTGGCTATTCCGTGCACCATTATATGGCTACAGGCTGATTACAATCAGATGCCTTAAACTAAAAAATGATATGCGCTTAATGTCAGTGTATTTGATAAAGCCGCATCAGGCATGTGAATGTAAAAAATAAAGGGAAGTCACCCAGGAACAGTAGCACTGTTTTGACATTGGGTGCTGCCAGTTTGAAAAACCGAGCCAAAAAATTGTGTACAATATTGTTTGACCTTGTGTGAAAATGTCCATGGTTTTACTCCAAGTTCAGTTTTTATACATCACAATGTGATCGTGGAAAAAGGTGTACGAAACATTTTTGAGTATACACACCGTTTATATACGTGAGGCCCCTGAAGAGAGGAGTGACATGTGCACGTCTCAGCTGGTTAAATACAAGACAGGCCGCTGCATTCTGGATCATCTTCAGTGGCTTGATAGCACATGTGGGTACTCCAACCAGAAGTGAGTTGCAGTAGTCCAGATGTGACAAGATCAAACCCTCAACCAGAAGTTGTGTTGCCTGCTCTGTCAGATATGATCTTGATGTTGTACAGCATTAACCATGAAAAGGAAACTGAGTAAATGTGGTCAGAAAATGATAGCTGCTCATCAATCACCACCATAAGGTTGCGTACTGACATGGCAGGTGTTAGCAACAGTGAGCCAAGCTGTACAGATTGGAGGAGTTGAACAAACTGCCTGGCCAGGATCACAAGAAGCTCGGTTTTTGCCAGGTTGAGCTGTAGATAGTGGTCCTTCATCCAGGTTGAGATACCAGTAAGTTATACAGACACTGTAGCTGATATCATGTTGTTTTTAGGAGGGAACGAAAGGAGCAGCTGTGTATCATTTACAGTTATCTGCAAAGGTTTTTAGCTTTTTGACCACTGTTAATGAGAAAGCTTTATTGTGAATATCTTTTTGCATATCAGAAAAAGAAAGACTGCCTCATACACTTGATAAAAAAGTTATTTTTCCGCCGTCTATGAATGTTGTGTGTACACTACTGCCATTCACCATAGATTTTACAATACAGCTACTTGAGAGTTCAGGTATTGTAAATTGTGCTGTAATATGCTGGATATGAGTGGCAAGATGATTTTATGGAGGACTTTCTATGTTGTATGGGTAACCAAATTGGCTTACTTAACCAATATTTTTGTGATCCATAATGATTTGGACTTATAAGTTCAAGGAAAGAATGGTAATACATTCCAACATATTGACTATATTGAGGGGATCCAGAAGATGTTAAGCTTATGGAAAACAAAACTTAAAAGTCATCAACCTACGTATTTCATGTTGTCACAGCGCACTGCAGAGGACATTGTCAATAATGATATCTTAAGTAGATTAAAACTTGAGGTAATGTCACCTCTCACTTCACCATCTCAGAGTTTTAATAATTATATTTCAGGGAAGTTATATGAAACAGTAAAGAAAAGCCTTTGGATAAAAAAGTCCCGAATCAATAATCGAGTTGAACCTGATACCTGAAGAAGAGACTGAATTGCTACATCTTAGTAGTTCATTTACACTGAAGAATGATTTTGAGAAATTAAGATTGTAATCATTTTGGAATAAGTTTAAAGAAGAATTTTCAGCATTAAGTAAGAAACCTATAAATATATGTATAAATAAATAAATAATATAAATATACTGTTGCTTTTCATGACTATTTAATTGTTTGAATTGGTATTTTTCACACTAACTCAATTAAGAATAAAACAGAATTTTTTTATTTTTCCCAATTTTAGTAAATTAATATTTCTTCATGAAAATTATATATATAATTAAATATGTACCATCCGTAAGAAATACGGTATGTACCATTGGTCAATAATGAACAAATCAATAACTATTGACACGTTTTTTGTCTTTAATTTATCACACATGTACACTACCGGGTCACAATACAAAATGTATTTCCTGCAGTAGGTCACAGTCAAAAAAGTTTGAAAAATGCTGGCTTAGACTAATTTCCAATTACACACACCCACATACACACACAGATATATATATATATATATATATATATATATATATATATATATATATATATATATATATATATATATATATATATATATATATATATATATATATATATATATATATATATATATATATATATATATATATATATATATATACTGCTCAAAAGAATTAAAGGAACACTTTTAATCAGAGTATAGCATAAAGTCAATGAAACTTATGGGATATTAATCTGGTCAGTTAAGTAGCAGAGGGGTTGTTAATCAGTTTCAGCTGCTGTGGTGTTAATGAAATTAACAACAGATGCACTAGAGGGGCAACAATGAGATGACCCCAAAACAGGAATGGTTTAACAGGTGGAGGCCACTGACATTTTTCCCTCCTCATCTTTTCTGACTGTTTCTTCACTAGTTTTGCATTTGGCTACAGTCAGTGTCACTACTGGTAGCATGAGGCGATACCTGGACCCTACAGAGGTTGCACAGGTAGTCCAACTTCTCCAGGATGGCACATCAATACGTGTCATTGCCAGAAGGTTTGCTGTGTCTCCCTGCACAGTCTCAAGGGCATGGAGGAGATTCTAGGAGACAAGCAGTTACTCTAGGAGAGCTGGAGAGGGCCATAGAAGGTCCATAACCCATCAGCAGGACCAGTATCTGCTCCTTTGGGCAAGGAGGAACAGGATGAGCACTGCCAGAGCCCTACAAAATGACCTCCAGCAGGCCACTGGTGTGAATGTCTCTGACCAAACAACCAGAAAGACTTCATGAGGGTGACCCAAGGGCCCCATGTCCTCTAATGGGCCCTGAGCTCACTGCCCAGCAGCATGCAGCTCGATTGGCATTCGCCATAGAATACCAGAATTGGCAGATGCACCACTGGTGCCCTGTGCTTTTACAGATGAGAGCAGGTTCACCCTGAGCATGTGACAGAAGTGAAAGGGTCTGGAGAAGCCATGGAGAACATTATGCTGCCTGTAACATCATTCAGCATGAGCAGTTTGGTGGTGGGTTAATGATTGTCTGGGGAGGCATATCCATGGAGGGTCACACAGACCGCTACAGGCTTGACAAAGGCACCTTGGCTGCCATTAGGTATCAGGATGAAATCCTTGGACCCATTGTCAGACCCTATGCTGGTACAGTGGCTCCTGGTGCACGACAATTCCTGGCCTCATGTGGTGAGAGTATGCAGGCAGTTCCTGGAGGATGAAGGAATTGATACCATTGACTATCCACCACACTTTCCTGACCTAAATCCAATAGAACACCTCTGGGACATTATGTTTTGGTCCATCCAATGCCACCAGGTTGCACCTCAGACTGTCCAGGAGCTCAGTGATGCACTGGTCCAGATCTGGGAGGAGATCCCCCACAACACCATCTGTCATCTCATTAGAAGCATGCACCGATGTTGTCAGGCATGTATACAAGAACACAGGGGCCATACAAAGTGCTGTACAATTTTGAGTTGCTGCAATTAAATTTTGGCAAAATGGACTAGCCTGCCACATAATTTTTCACTCTGATTTTTGGGGCGTCTTTGAATTCAGGGCTCTGTAGGTTGATCATTTTCATTTCCATCAAAAGATGTGGCATCCTTTCGTTCCTAACACATTACCCAGTCTATATCAGTATAGATATCCAGGAGGATTTCTTTTTCCCATTGAGATCTGATGTGTTTTCAAAGTGTTCCTTTAATTTTTTTGAGCAGTTTATATATATATATACACACACATATATATATATATACATACACTATATATATATATATATATATATATATATATATATATATACATACACTATATATATATATATGTATTCACTCATACGCACAGTATTTATTACAAAATAAGAAGCAGAGACACAAAAAAAAAAAAGGTTTGGGGAATCCACCTTGTATACTTGACAATCAGCTACAATTAACGAAAATGATGTTTACAGACGTGTATACAAAACAGAACTGTGGTAACAAACAAATACAAGGTTGTTATATAGTTGGATGACAGGAGGAGGTGGGCTAAGAGAGACAGGAAGAGGAAGCGACATCCTTAAGAGGCAGGTTGATGGGACCAGGAGTGGAAGTGATGTTTCTAAGAAGCGGCGTCTTCTGTAGTTCTGCAGAGGAACAAAAGAAGAACATTTAGAGTACAGCATCAACCCCTGGTCTAAACACAACTATTTGAGCCCTTAAACTGTCTCCCATGTGCATGTGTGTGACAGTATATGTACCTTATATTATTACAATATATAAAACAGCAAATAAGGAATTTATATACAGTATATAGTAAATAAAATATATATATGGTATGTATTAATAAACATAGTATTAGTATATTAATAGAAAATCAGAAAATATATTTCTAATACATATAAATATAATTTTTTTTTTCCTGACAATAATAATAATAATAATAATAATAATAATAATAAAAGTGTATACAGAATATACACAGTATAATAATGTATATAGTAAAGTATGCTAGCAAGACATCATGTTGGGCAACAAAACTCCACAGGCTGGATGGCAGTGTGGTGTGACGCAGCTATGGCAGAGAAGTAAGGGAGAATCTGAAATTCTTGAAATGGGAGAGATTAAGGTTTGTTAGCCTTGTTCATATGCAGTAGTCGTAGTGTATGTGTGTAGTTGTATGTGTTTATCAGGTATTGCCTAACAAATTAGAAAAAGGCAAAAAGAAAAAAAAAGTTAAACTAGTCACATATTGAGGAAAATCATATTTTCCTGTGCTAATCGTTAGCATTATGTCTAAAGCTGTTTTCTGATGTGTAACAAGAATTATTAGGGATAAAACTTTTGTTTTAATTTAGAATGGCAATTATAGACATTCTTTTGTGTTTCCTTAACAGCATCATTCCTTAATGTTTCTTCAGATGAATAAATATAATATTAGGGTTTTTTTTAATCATATTTAAGGAACTGAGCACTTTTGCAAATTTTCTTTTCACCTTAATGGTTAACATTTAAAATATTATGTCTATCATGGGTAAGCTCTATCTGTTCTTATTAGATATGTGAGGTTGCACTGCACACTTGCTTCTTTGACAGAAGAATGCTTTGTTCCCTCCACCCAGGAATTAATCTAAGCCCCACTGGTAAAATGACTGATAAAATTTGTATGTAACAGCAGTGTGTTGTAAATTGAGTTGTAAATTGAGTAATAATCCTAGCAGGATTTAGAAAGGTGAATCTTTGAAAACATATCCAAAACACCTTTTAAAGGATTTAAAGTTATTTGTATTATCAAAATGAGAAACAAGATTGCACAAACAACACTGACCCCTGCGTCATCCCATTTTAGTCTGCTATTTTAAATATTATCTCACTGTTGGGCTCTACCAGTATATGCAATGACAATAATCTTGCTAGTGACATAAAGATCTAAGCAGGCTGCAGATTTTTAATCAATTCATCATTATTTTATTAAATATTTTTGAAAGCAGTACCCTCATAAAACAGTTTATGTAGAATACAAAAACTGAATCCAGCATTTGAAATGCAAATAACAGAAACAATGAAAATTAAAATACAACAAATACTATTAAAGGTAAAAAACAAGCACTATGAAATGCAGCTTTACAAATTAAATATAGTATCCAATATAAAGCATTAAGATTACAGTGTTGGTTTAATTTAAACATTTGTGGCAGAGCAATCCAAGTTTGTATACTCACCTGATGAAAGCTCCATTGCTAAAATATTGTCTCTGTCCTTTTTTGTCAGCTTGGAAATAACCTTTGCTTCTGTTCCTTTTGCAGATACACAGTGATGCAGTCCTTCACTAATGCCATCAAGTTTGTATACAGTACTGTGTCATTAGTATCAGCATGAAATTAAGGGGTTGTTGAAACTTCTAAGGGAAAAGACATGTATTGGAGACACATCCTGATGAGTGGAAGGTTCAGATGTTAGACATAGTAAAGCTAAATGAGTGTTTGTGAAGAGTAATATAACAGGACTTTGAACAGTACAAAAGACAATATCAGAAGTGTTAACTGTCTTATTGGTTTATATGGTGTAAGCAGTGTAGGTAATTTGATATGGGACAAGGTGCCGCCTGAGGGCTAATGTAGTCTGGGCATTTTGTTTTAGTCTTAACATGCTGTCACAGTTTGATACTTTGCCCAATTGTTATGAACTGCTTTTTATTTCTTATCATCTTTTCTGGGCAAATTTCAGAGATCTAAGACTCGTTTTGTTTTTTCTGAGGGGTCATAGATTAAGATTATTTGTAAATTCTCTTGTTTACTTTAAATTTTGTTTATTTCAGCTGCCATTTTGTTTTTTATGATCATATCCATTTTGGGATTCCATGTGTTAGAGCAACTGTCCACATTGTTCTGTTGAGTAAAAATGAAAAAGAGTTAAAAGCTCAGGCCAACAAACAAAAACACTCATGACAATCTTTAACTGCTTTTAAAACATTCTCTTGGTATTGACTTTTATTCCTTTATTTCTGACTATGACTTTTGTCTCTGGTTTTGCATTCAACACATGTATTTTTAATTTTCTAATTTTTACACTTTTACTGTCAAAAACATCAGTTATTAGACTGCCTCACAAATTATTGACAGTTTACTGGTATTACCATATAGCCTTCTCTCGTTTTGTAAATGCGCGTGTCTTTCTTTAAGGAGCTCCATCCTCTAGTCTGGCTCAAACCAAAGTGAGATGCCTCCTTCTGAGGATACCCAGCTTTATAGGATTTGGGCTGGAAGTGGATGGAGTCCATTGCCCTGATTGTTCATTTCCTTGAAGCTGTGGAGGCAGAAGTAGTTGATAATGTTTGTGACAAGACACCCTCTCCTCACATTTCAGTAAGCTGGCATCAAGGTATAAAAGTTACTAAGATACAAATTTAAATTTACACATCAAAAGCTTTGTCTGATTAACAAAAGGGTGGAACATAAGGTCATTAACAAATCAAGTGGCCCAGTGGCTGCATAAAGATGTCAAAAAGGGTTAAAGGCCACCACAAAAGAGAAAGATTATAATGTGCTACATTCACTGCCAACGATGAATATATGTGAGCCAGAAGCCATTGAATAATAATAAGTTCTTGTCATTGCAGCATAACTCTATGAGGTGTTTCAAGATGCCACATACAGTACAAGATTCTGTTGGTTTGCAGACTGAAAAAATGGGAACGACCGTATAAGTAAAGTGCCACATCAAAAAGCAAATGAAGTCCCCATTACACTGACATCCCATTAAATCCCGGAATCCCCACCTCCTTCTTATATGGCTGAAGAAAAAGAAAAGTAAATTGTGCTAGCAACATATCCTACATATCTGGATTAGAATAAAATATTTGATTTTTAATATGTGCAACTCCATTTTTTAAAAATAATATTGTGTATGGGGAAGTGAAATTCCGAGTAATATGAGCAGCTAAAAGTTTTAAAAGAAATAAGTTGTAAAATAAGTTCTTCCTGAAATTTAGATGATTTGGTCTTGCTTTTTACATTGAGAGGCCAAGGGGACCTAGCAGCAGGGGAACTTACTGAAATAAATTTCTTAGCACTGGATGAAAAGAACTAAGAAGTAAAAAAAAGGTGTAGAAGAAGAAACAAAGACATCTAAAACAACCAAAATGGAGGTGGAAACAAATAAAAAAAGTAAGCAGGCACTGTGAGAGCATAAATTACAAACTGAGTCAGGGGCTGAACCCATTAAATATCCTTTTAAATGACTTGTGTAAATCCTATGAAGAACTTTATATTGAATAAACTGGTGATTCAAATTTTTGGAGCAGTTTTGACTTCTTTAAAGATTGAATCTTAGTTCAAGGCAGAAAAGGGGATTAGATCTGAACTCCACTATACTGAAATAGTGAAGAGTCTTTTTACCAACATCTCAGAGTAAATACTGAGACAGGTTTTAATTGTAAGCTGACTTAAATTGTTAGATACGCCATCTTGTGTAATCTATTACATGAGGCAAATGTTTTTTGTGTTAGTGATATCATGTGTTTCAAGATTTTGTATTTGGCATTGTCTTCTTCTTTACTCCTCAGTCTGTAAATAAATGAACATCATTTTAAACGTGACTTTATTTTGTCTAAGCCACATCCAATGTGTGTAGTGATGAATAATTATGGAGTAAGCCCAATATGCCTTTGAGATAGATTAGCAATGTCCTATATTCCAAGTTACACAAATGGACATTGATAAAAGCATTTTTTTAATTCCTATCTGTGAAAATAACTTGATTTGACATAGTTAAAAAAAGGGGTGTAAAATATTAGACACTTTCCTGACTCCTTAAAAATAAAAGAGACTGTGGCAAAAAGTAATTTACTGTAGATACCGAGTGAAACTGGCAAATATGTGGCGTCTTTGCTGGTACAAAATATTTTCACAAAAGGTTTAATGACTTTATCCTATAGAATGAGTTACAAAAATGAATTGCAAGTAGTTTATTATATGCTAAAGGCATGTGAATGGTTTAACTTGGGAATGTTTTCACATATTATTTAGATTTTTTATAAAAATAGAAAAGCACAGTAAGAACTGCTCTTTCATAAAGTACGGCAGGACAGTACCTGATATTTAAATCACAAACTAAAGAAGTGTCACATGTCTTAAGAATGGAAACATTGAAGTCTGCAAACAGTCATTAGAAAAAAAGTGGGGAAATTCTCTGCTCAGCTAAATTCAACAATCACCTAATTTATCTTGAACTCAAAACATCCACGTATCCAAAGAGCGATCCTACAAAGACCTAAGGCAGAAGGCGGCATGGCTCTACCTAATTTTCAGTTTTATTACTGGGCAGCAAACATACAAGGTATAAAAACCAGGACACAAATAGTTGAACATACACAGGCCTGGTCCGCAATAGAAATAAAATCCTGCAGTACTTTTTTATATTCCCTGCTTTGTGCCCCAATAAATGCAAGTTATCGGCAATATACTAATATCCCAATTGTACTTTACTCACTCAGAATATGAAAACAATGTAGAAAGTATTTTAAGATGGAGAAGCTTTTATCTGTGGCACCTCTGCAAGAAAACCACCTCTTTCAACCCCCGCAAATATATGCAGTTTTTAATATTTGGAAAAGATTTGAGATTAGATTGCTTAGTGATATTTATATAGACGTCTTTGCATTCTATGAACAATTACATTCCAAATTTAACTTTCCAGCTACACATTTCTTTCGCTATCTTCAAATTAGGAACTTTTTTTAAACAGAACCTACCCGATTTTCCTCATCTTGCTCCCTCGTCCATGCCGGAAAAAATATTGCTCAATTTCGAGTACTTAGACACCATCTCAGCAATATATAGGCAGGATCTAATCAATAATATTTTAGAATAAATGATTAAGGCACAGAGGAAGCAATTATCTCCACATTTCTTTTTCTTTTCCATCCATCTCTATTGCCCTATTAAACTCATCAATTTAGGTATGTTTACAAGCCTTAAGTTTTACCCCATTGGCCATGCTCTCTCTCTCAGGGGTGGGGGTCGACTTGTTTTCAATCCAATTTTTTTGTAAAAATTGATCTATTTGTATGGAACGATTACAATAAAATTAATAAAATTAAAAAAAAAAAGAAAAAAGTGGGTATTGCCACTATCTAATGAATAAAAGTTGTCTTAATGATATTCATAATAAGGCAGGATAGAACATTCATTGATGGTTGTCAAAATGATAAAATAATGATAATAATACACATATCTACTTTTCTTCATTCCCAAGGTCTTCAACCACTTTCAACAAATTCTTCTTTTTGCAGTGAAATATGAGTAAAAAAAATTAAAATAAAATAATAATGTGAAACCCATTTTAGCCACCTTCTGAACTCTAAATATCTTAAAAAACTGCTGTCACAAAGGCTAGATGTTACACCCTGCTATGTTTGTTATTCCTTAGCACCATCTTTTAATATGACAGACACTGTGCAATTGTTAAATCTTAATTCTAAGCTATCTGGGGTCTGTTCTAGAAAGCAGCATTTGTTTAAAAAATCCTCTTAAAGTAAGGCGATAGTGATGGAAATTGGGCTAATTCTAGTCCAGAAAATCTGGATTTAGCCAAAAATTGTGTTTCTGCAACAGATTAAGCCTGAATAATGTAATCCCAAAGATGTGGATGACTCACTAATTCTGGTTTTTCAAGTGGACTCAGAGTTTTCTTGTTCCAGAAAGAAAGATTTGATGAAATATAACCAATGCTGTTGAGTTTACAATATTTAAGGAGCATGGCATTCAAACCTAAAATCAAAGTCTGTAAATGTCCTGTCAGAAATACTGATCCCAGCTTCACTATTTCAGAAGCAAAAAATTTTATGAAATATTGAAAATGCCATGTCCTCCTTGAACAAAGAATCAGCATGGAAGCACAACTCCTTCATACATTCTGCCCAGAAAAACAAAATCAGACTGATCAGACTAGATATTCTGGCATGTCCAATGGAGAGTTTTCAAGAATATTACCATTTTACATCTGAAACATTAATATATATATATATATATATATATATATATATATATATATATATATATATATATATATATATATATATATATATATAAGCAACCTTCTAAAACATGATAGATGCAGTGTCACACATCATGGCTTTTAGCTGGCATCATTGCAATTAATGGACATTTCCATTCATTTTTTTCTGAAAGGGGCAGTTTTTTCACAACATTGGAGATGCCACATATATCAGCAAAGTTATTGCAAAACAGATGGACCTGACTTAAAGTGGTGTCTGCTCACACACATGCACACATGGGCTGTCTGCCTGAGACAGAAATAAATAACCACCATCAAAGAAGAATTCTACAGAGTCACATGAAGACTAATCAAATTTAAACAGATGCGGCATTTCTGAGCAATAACAACTGATAACAGAGTAGATGGTGGAACAAGCTGCCCACCTTCAGTCTTTCTGCAGAGTCCCTCACCTTTTAAAATAATGACTTTGAAGATTCTCCCCTCGGATACTTGTACCCAACACGCTTATTAATGCAGTTTCAATTTTTGGTTCTGTAATGGAATAAAGCAACAATATTACCTCTGCAATGTATTGTAGTTCATTTGGCTAATGGCTTTTATGAATAAAGTGCAACAATGTGTATTAAATATTCAGTGCAAATATCAGTGTGTCCTCTTATCCATTCTTATAATAATAGGAGATGGCACGCACATAGTTGTGTGATGATGCAGGTTCTTGCTCCATACTCACTCTTAATTTTTGGGAGCTCTTGAACCCGATACAGTCAGTAATGTAACCAGATGAGCTGGACAGTGAGGACACCAATTAAGCAAGGGGAAAGGTGCGGAAGTGCTTTTATTGCAAAAAAACAACAAAAAAATCAAAACAGTGTCCAAATAAAAGTGCAGTTTTTCCAAAGTCAATAAATAAATAATCCTTAAGGTAAAATCCAGAGATTTAAAACAAGGCTAAAAATGAGACTAAAATCCTGTAGCAGACATTGGGATCACACCAGCCAAGCACAGCTCCTTCTCAGTCTCTCCCGCTCATCCTAGGCCACTGCGGTCCTCACACTACCGACCCCTGTCTTGGCTGCCTCCGTCAGTGTCTGAGAGACCACTCATAGTTGGTTGTCCTCCAATCTTCTTTCTCGCTCTCGTAGTTGTCCCTCCATGATCATACCCACTCTTCCATTCAGTGGGCACGATCCGGCCCTTGAGCACTGATTCTTTGCTTCATCCGGGACCCCTCACCACACTGACCTCTCTTTTACAGTTGGCTGGCTGGCTGGCTCGTCCGCTTCCTTTCACCCCCAATCTTGCGCTCTCGCTCTCTAAGCCTCTTTGCTTTATCATAATGACTTACAACATTTATGATACAGTTGGTTACATTTCTTTTTGGTTTTCCAGTTGGAGCACAGGCAGGTCAAGTGACTTGCTCAGGGTCACACAGTGTGAGTAGTGGGATTTGAACCCAAAGCCTTAACACTACAACTCATTTCCTGCTCTTTTAAAGTTTGCTGCTTCAAGGACTTTAATAGTAAATAGTTAATAGTGGGCATAATGTGAATTTATTCACAAGAGTGCTTTAAAGTATCCTTATTTTTTTGCAAAAAGGAAACATTTTTAAAATGCAAAAAATACTAAAATTTGGCACCATAATAAGCATCCAAAATAAACTTCTTAATGGTGACCTAGGGATGAGCTATTGTTTCAAAATTCTTGCATATTTTCTCAACCTTTATTTCACATTTTGCATCCTTTTTAATCGTGTTTTTATATATTGTTCTTAATTATTACACTTTCATGCATCCCTATAAATGTATGAGGACTGGGGTCTAAAAATACATAAACATTTCACACAAAAATAAAGGTGTCTGTCTGTGTGGTCTGTGATTAACCAGTTCCCTGTATGAACTCAATTTACTGCCCCCAATGAAGCTATAATTATCTCAGCTCTCACAGATGTTTGATTCAATAAAATATTTTAACAAGTATTTGTGTGTAGAAAAGAAACTGAGTGTGAAGTTTCACAAACTGCACGGAGCTGATTTTAGATGGGACCCTTTCACTTGGGAGCATTAGTAAAAACACTTTACTAACATCCAGTGTCTTTGGTGTTTACTGGACATTCAGTATCATGAGCATGAAATATATTAAATTAATCTTGGTACATTATAAAATTGACAAATACAATATGTATTTGATGTGGAACAATTACAATTAGCAACTATCCAACAAAGCAATACTTTCAAACATCAAAGAAAATAAAACCAATAAAGTCATAGTTTACATTTTTTACAAACTCAGACTAGCATGAAGTAAACCAAACTTTCCTATGACAGTCCACGTTTAATAACTGCATGCCCCATAATCCTGTGCAGACAGCCTCTCATTTCACTGTGTTAATAGTCTGGTGTCCTGTCCTGGGGTGTATCCTATCTTGTGTCCAGTGAAGTTTCTCATTTTTTAAGTTTTTTAATTGATGCTATTGTAGCAATTACAAATGGAATAATATTTTAATGATTTTTTTTTTCCTTCTGTACGTTTTCTTTCTGTACAGTTTAAGTCCAACACAAGGGGTGAGTGAGGCTAACAAGATCCTAAAAATGCTGCCAGCATTAAGTGGAAAGTAAGCAATATACTATTATTGATAACACCTTTACTTACCCACAATTCATGAGGTTTCACTCATGTCACAATGAAGGCCATGTGTGAAATTATATTAAAAAAAATAAAAAACAAGCATGCAAATCCAGGTTGACATAGACAGAAGGGGCTTGAGCTGATATCTGAACCATGATATAGCTAAAAATCCATGGCCTTCTCTTTAGCTTTAAACTTAAACAAACTATATATAAAATAACATTCAAGTAGAAGAATATTGAATGACTAGCAGCTTTAAAAAGTAATGCACTGACCTTTAGCAGCATATTCTGTGAAGGCTTAAAATACTCCAAATATCTTCAATCATAACCTTCTAAAATAGCAACCAGATATACCAAAAAGGTAGAAAATAAAACAGTTTACCACAGAACAAGCAACACAAGACTTGAGCACACTCTGTTTCCTTAAATATGCAATAATTAACAATATGGAAGTGCTTGTAGTAAACATTTTAGTACAGTTTGAGACCCCTGACTCCTTCTACCTCAATTCTATTTCATATCATTAGCATCTCATTAACCGCTGGTAACAGATTAACTGCTGTTCTTGAACTGTATCCAAAATGTTTCCAACAAAACTTACCTCCATTTAAGCATCTCTTTATGATTATCAATGATGTTATTGCTTTAACTGCTAGTGGGACACAATCTCACCAGATGATGTTCAACAATTTTATTCAAAATATTTTTATCATGTGCTCAATGTGCCCAATTACCTATCTTGAAAAATATTGCTTCTTGTTAAATTGTTTCCCGGCTGAGGACTATGAACAATTGGGCCTGCAGAATTCTCTATACCCATGGGTGTGTTTGTACATGTCCAACTTGAACTTTCGTCTTTAGTGATAGGTCAAACGGTTATTTCTCTTATTAAACTGAAGACTCTCTGTTATTGTTGTTTGTTTTTTTTTTCATTGCATGTTCGGACGTTCATGCAGGATTTTCACAGCTGTGATCATATAACCAGCCAGTGAAAAGACATAAAAAATCCAGTGTACTGTGACTGGGTTGGCAGACCATGAACACTTGCTAGTGAGAACTGTGGTGACTTTGCTTAATAAACAAATAAAAAAAGTGCATTGCGGCACAATGCAAAAGATTGTTTTGCATCCTAACAAAAGGTCTTCACCTAAGTAATGTAGGGACAGTTTTTATAAGAAATAATGCAGAAGCTCTGGCCATGCTGTCTCCTTCTGGGGCTGTCTGAGATGGATGCGGCCTGCTCTGGGCACCATGAATGGTACCATCATTCATTTTCATAGAGTTGTGGGTGGGAGGGAAGAAACAGTGACAGCAACAGCCCTGGAGAGGTAATGCTTACCTCTGTTGAGAGAGGAAAGTGATTCCCGGGCACACATACATGTCACATATCATTTGCTCCCTTAAATGTTGTCACAGTAATTTGAAAAGAAAATAAAGAGATCAGTATCAGGAATGCATCAATCACTATACATTACACCCCATCCAGATTTTAATCCACTATTGAGGATGACCATGTTTAAAAAACAAAAAAAAAAAAACCAAAACTCCCAAGAAATCTACATGTATCTACAAGCAATCAGTATGATGTTCCTGTTTCAGAGAAGCTTAGAATCTTGGTGTAGAAAGAATGGGTACAGTATGTATGTTGAAAATCATTGTTTTAAATTGTTTGCTGGCCAGCCAAACATCTGACCACACACTTAGTTTAAGTCATGAAGTGTGTGTCATCTGCATATTCTTTGTTACTGTGGCCTATACAATGTATAGTATTTGGTACTGCCAGTGCTGCATTAGTTTGTTGGGTAATCTCATAATTACAATGACCATGACCTTGGATTTGGTGGTAGTAATTTTCATTGCAAGTATGTGGAGTACTCCAGTGTATGCAGGACTTAACAGGTTGCATGCTGGAGAGATAAAATCACAATTTTACAACTACAGACACTATATTAAAAAGCCAGCTGCATTCTGCTTTGAATACACATTTTTGCTCATATGACTGTGGCAAACTACTTTAAGAATCTTGAAGGCAATTCATAGCCTAATGACATCCTTTTCTTTCCTTTCCTTACCAGCATTTTATGGCCTAGTACTGTATATCTTTTCTTTCTTGTTTACATAACAATATTGGTGCATAGTTTGAAATTGGAGAAAATGTCGACATTTGCAAAAGTAGTCTAGTTCTGGTGGGACAGGCTGGACTGGAGGATTTACCGTAGATACTCATGTATAAGTTGAAAAATTTATGCCTTAAAATTCATTCAAAAACACAGAGTCGACTTATCCACAGGGCAACACTAATTTCATTAAATAATTCTTTAAACTGTGAAATACCGCACTTGAATTTGAGCATTAGCTTTTGCAGGTTTTGGATAACAAACATACCATTAGCTGCAAGTAGATGGCGGTAACCAGAAACATACAGTATTTCGGACCATAAGGTGCACTGGATTTTAAAGCGCAATATCAATGAATGGGTCTCGATCCCGCTGTCATAGGTATCTTCGTTTGTTACATATGAAATAAACGGATTGGTACCGGAGGTGTGCAGTTGAATCGCCGAGTAATACTCTTCACAAAACAGTTCAGGCTTTATAGCGACCGAGTCCGCATGTTCTCTGAGTTCGGTCCATGCCGTCTGTACGAAAGGGTTACAATGGCGCTCACGTTCGCGTCCGACAATCCCATCCTCGACACTTTTCTCCCAGTTTACTAGTGGAAAACGGTGGGACATAGTTTCCTCTTGCGTGGGCGATGTCCTAAAGGGGTTGGTGCTAATTGCGGTGGCTTTGGAAAACTCTGCTTCCAGGTCAGCGTCTACCCCTTGTTTTGTCGCCATTCACAGTTTCCTAGTTACACACTCCACTGAGAGAATGCACCAATTTTCTTTCAGTTTTACAAGCTTCGTGTCACTCACTAGTGCTGGCAGGAATAATCCCGGACGAGCCCCCAGTGTTACCTTTCCTACCTGTCTCCGGACCGTGGTCGGTGTGACGCAGGGGAGCTTCTCCTTCTTCGTGTCCAGTGGTCTGAAGCTCCAGGGCTAGAGCAACATGCTCTGGGGTAAAACCCTGTCCCTGAGTTCCCTTCTCCTAATTTACAGCAGGGACACACAAGGCTTGACTGCTCAATGGTTGACTTTATTATCTCCTTCTTTTTAAGGTGCCTGTTTTAGCTCAACAAAGACCAAAAACACAAGAGCCCCACCACGCCATCAACAAACACTCAATCCCAAAACTCCACCCCCCAAAACCCCGACAACTCCACCCAAATCCCACATTCAGTATAATTGGGATGTCAGGCTGCTATTTTAAGCTCTGATCCCAACAAGAGTCAGACTTTGAAGGATTTGAAGAAGACACTTAGGGCCACTTTATTATATGCGAGGGATTTGAATACAAATTTAATTGAAATATTCTAACTGTAAGTAAATGAATAAAAATGTTTTTGGAGTTTTAATTTTGGCTTACTAAAATTCTTCAAAGATTAAAATGTTGAAAGTCTGGGCCCAGGTACATTGGGTATAATTATGAAATTCAAAGAATTTGATAGGCTGTCAAGCTTTACCCTCGACTTATACGCGGGTCATAACAAATTTCATAATTTTCGGCTTAAACAATACACTTGACTTATTTGCGAGGTAGACTAATAGGCGAGTATCTACGGTAGTTATGGCTAAACAAGGTTGGGTACTTGAATCCAGAGAATGACCCTGTTCCATGATATCCCATCAGTCCATGAGGTATGACAGGAAACCAATGGACTACTGTAAGCTTTGTCTCTCTGTGTCTCTCTCTCCATCATCTGATCATTCAGAGACCATGCCCAATATGACTGACTCCTGAATCTAAAAGCTTCTCAGGACAACATCCTCTTATGACCTTCCTGCTTATAATCTCTCTAAGACTGTACATATCTAGACTTTGCTATCTATTCATCATTTTTTTATTATATGTTCTTCTACTGCCATTATTTAAATAAAATTACATTACTTTTACATGTCCATACTTTGTCTAGATACAGTATATATTGAGAGACTGAAGTAATAAAGTAATTACGAGCAGCCCGATATAGGGGGGATTGCCGCTATTTCTCACTACAAGGTTATTAGGCTGAGGGTGGAACTCTAATAGAAGAACAGTGCAACAGAAGTAAAATATTATTGGTTGGTAAGTGGCACATAACTGAAAGGTGTATCAACCTTCATGTGTCGGGAATATTTCTGGAGACCAAAAAAGCACTTGGGTCTGGGTTATATTCGGGGACACGCATATGTTGTTCAAGCTGAATATAGTGAGTACCCATGTTAAGTACAGAGAAGTGACAAGCATTGTAAGCATCACTCAAACAGTCTATGTGGATTGCTGATGAGTTACAGTTATTGTAGACATCACCCAAAACAGTGCTTAAGTGGATGGAGTCTATGAGTGTGTGTCTATATGAGTTAAGCTTTGGGTGTCAGAATAGACCAATCCAATAACAAACTTGGTGAGTTCCACACATTCAGTGATAACTTAACTGGCAAAGTCAGAAAACCACCATCATTTACAAATGTGATACTTACAGCCTTCAGGTCTTGAAAGTGGATACTCTTTATTTACAGTACATTTCACGTAAGCAACATATGGAGAGTATTTTAAGATATAATGCCTCTGTTTCTGCGTGAGAAATAATGTAACCTTTTCTAGAACTATCTCTAATTAAATTACATCAATAATCATATGAATATGGTGAGAAGGGGATTAAAGTTTCATCACACAAGAAACATAACAGGGATGCCTCTTTTGTTATTATAGAAATTAGCATTGCACCAGGTTAAAAAAAACTAGTAATCAGCAGTAAATACTTTATTAATAGATTTTATCTTGTAAGATAAATCAGTAACTAATGTGTAACACTTTCTGACATTGTACATATCATAAAATCTAGGAAATGGGGAAATTCACTTGATGTGTAATCACTGAGCAACCATACTTCCAAATACTTCCTAATAAAGTTATATTTACAAAATTTTAAAAATGAGTGACTTTCCAAAACACTCTGTTAGGCTTTTATGTTTGTTATTTTTAATAATAAAAGAAAACCGAGACATACATACTCATCTATCTTGTATGATGTCAAGGTCTTTGTGATAACATTTGCCAGCTGTTTAGAAAGTGTTTTGCCTTTCATTATTTCACAAGATCAGAAAAGGTAGGCAATCATTATTTAATTCCCCTTTGCCTTTTTATTGTGATATATTTTCAGATGTTGTAAAACTACTTGTCTCTTCAGGTGTACAAAAAGAAAAAAAACTTGAAAAAGTTCAGTATTACATTTTAGACACATGCCACAAACTTTGGCAGCATCCCCAAATCGTAGCCTGGATTAAACTGAAATACAGAATCAAACTTAATGAAAATTTGTTGAGTTCTATAAGCTTTTTTTGAGGAAAAATGTATTGTTTGCTGCAAATGCTGTGGTAAGTGTTTACAAGTAATTTTGAATAGTTTCCTGTATGTAGTATATGTCCAGATATTGCATACATTTTCAATTTCTGTATGATATTACTATGAAATAGAAACAGTGTAATTCTTTCTAAAATAGAGATAGATTATGGACTAATAAACTTTCACCTTTTGTACTGGGTGGTGAACATTTGGGCTTTTGAATGACCAATTATTCAATCAGTGCAAACTTTCCTTACAATGTAAAATTTTTATTTTCTTGATTTTTGTATACTTTTGTAGCTGAACCTCATGAAACCTAGTGGTAGAGTTCTCCCTGAACTTTTGGTATTGTTAAATTCAGTATTTCAGTACCGATTTACTGTCATTTGTTATCTTTGTAATACTTCACATTGTATTATTAACATTTTTTATACATGTATCATTTGTCTAGTTTGGGATATTTAATTGCGTGGATTCTATTTCTGTTAATATTTTCAATTTAGCTTTTTATTTTTAAAGTTCATTTTCATTTACATCTTTTTTGTTTATTTATAAAATGCCATTTTGAAGGTCACATGACTGCAGTTATAACATCTATACTAATAAAAGGCAAAGCCCTCACTGACTGACTGACTCACTGACTCATCACTAATTCTCCAACTTCCCGTAGGTGGAAGGCTGAAATTTGGCAGGCTCATTCCTTACAGGTTACTTACAAAAGTTAATCAGGTTTCATTTCGAAATTCTACGCGTAACGGTCATAATTGAATCCTACTTACGTATATATATATACGTCCACAGCCTGCAGCTCGGTCGCTGTGTGAGGCGAGGTTGCGTCCCCCATCCCCACGCCTCCCACGTAATTGACTGCCTGCCCATATAAGGCCATCCGTCACTCCGGTCTCTTCATTCTCTTCTTTGCTTCACCACGGTATTCATGTCTTCCTGCTGATAACTGCAGCCTTTTTATTTAATCCACGGCTTCTCCGCTATTTTATTGTTCATTTATTACGATTATAGTTATTGCGTAGGTATTTTAGACTTACTTTACATTGTTCAGGTACCCATTTCCTTTATCATTCCAACCGTACCCCCATTAACACGTCTATCGAGGTGATCTCCATCAATCAAAGAACTGTCACTTACTGAGTGGTTTCCATGCCCGGAGATGGCACCTACCTTTTCCATTCTCTTTGTTACATATTGCACGGCCATATCAGGCTCACTCTTGATATCCGGAGGAACATTGTGTCTTATGTATTGAATGACTGGGCCAGGTTCAAGGTGTGGACTGATGATGGTACAGGAGATAATTATACTACACAGGAGCACTATAAGAGTGAAATGCTTAAGCCCTTCACCTATGGTTCTGCATGTGAGTTGATGGCTGCCGCTGAATTGTTCGTTTGTCTCTTTCAAGTGTACCGAAATGGCCAAATATTTTACACCTTTGGAGAACTGCCAATGGCTCCTAAACATCTTAGATTCACAGATGACGATTTGAGTAGTGGACACTTTGATGTTTATGAATGTTTCAACTCTCAAAAGCTGGATGCAAAGTTATCAATGAAGCTGGTTGTTTGCTTACAACGCTTGACAGATGCCGGATGTCACTTCAACACAAGTCCTGCAAATACTGTCGTAATTGAAACAAACCATGAAACTCAAACCGATTATGACAGCAGCAATCCAAGCTGTGAGAAAACAGTAAAAAGGAGGCGTGTCAGACGTCATGGTACATTTTCTGATGCAGCTAGACGGAAACAACTTCATGACGCTGTGGTCAAATACTCGCAGAAAAATCCACAAGTTAATAGACACGCTGTTGCTAAATACTCGCAGGCAAATCCACAAGTTCATAGAGATGTTGTTGCTAAATACTCTCAGGCAATTCCGGGAACTTAATACCGGGAATACCTGTTAAACATCTTAGATTCACAAGTAGCAATTTGGGTAGTGAACACTTTGATGAATGAAACCTGTTATCTTTACAACGGTTGACAAACATGGAATGTAACTTGAACACAACACATCCTCCAAATATGAACCTGATTGAAAGAAATAATGATAATCAAATCCTTGATGACAGCAACACTCATAAACAGTGACAAAACAATTACATTGACAATCATGTTACATTATTTTTAAAATGTTTCCTTTTTTTTCATAACTTATTTAACACACTACTTCTCTGCTGTGCTAGTTAATAATATAACAGAAGCTAGATTATAAATATGGTAACGTTTGTACTTTGTTCTCCCTTGCTGGATGTAAAAACTTTCTAATCTTTTTAGTGATAGTTGGCTTTATTTCCAAGTAGACAGTACTATTAGAATTTTGTGTTTTTGTTTAGACCCTCTTCTGAATCTGACTTTTGATTTTTTTTTACCATTTGATTCTAGTCACATGATCCCCTTTTGGCTTCTCTAATATTCATACCACTACTTGTTGTTTTGACCACAATTTCTCATTTCTTATTCATTTCCTGGTTGTTTTATGGTCAACATCATCTTCGGCATTCTGTGTGTCACAATACATACAGTATATAATTTCTGACACAACTGTTGTACGAAGTCCCTTAAAGACCCTAGAACATGGTTAACACTATTACTTCATTCTAATGGCTCTCCCATAGACAAACCTATCAAAAAAATACATTCACCATGTGCAAACTGTAATACAACTGAATTACTATTTATGCCCAGTTATATAGACATTTAGTCGTAATTCATTAGGGAAATGTTTAATTTCTTACTGTTTTTCTTAATTATTATTATTTTTTACTTATACTCTTTCAATGTCATTCTCACTTTAATAATCAAATTTGGAACCCTTTTGTGCAGAGATTTTATTGTAGGTGTCGCCATTTTCTGTATTATTTTTTTGGCAACAGCCGTACAATTGTTGGTAACAACGGCGAATGCTAGTCACCACTAATACTGTTACATGTGATGCCAGAGCATGGACAATGTAAAAGCTGCCAGCGTGTTATGACTGTTTTGAATTCAAACCAAAAACTAACCTTGCCAGCCTGCTTTTCTAGATAAGGACTTTGGTGACACTTTGGTGACATTTTTATAGCTCTAATTTTTGGCTGTCAATTTTGAACTTTGATAATTGGTTTGTCATGGGTTTTTCAGGTTTTAATTTAGCTTCTTAACACTAGAATTACCAAAACCTATGAAAAAACTCGTAATTACCGCCCACTTTAAATTCATTCACATCTCTCCATCAGTGTCTTTTGTGTTGTAAATATGTCAATCAGCAGAAGCAGCAAGCAGCCTGCTATGCCATTTCACGACCCCCCATATCCACCCCCCCAAACCACTACCGCAGCTCAATTCATAAGGAAGGTTCTTAGTGCTCAGTGTTTATCTGGGAATGAAGTGCCTGGAGTTGTAGAGGGTAAATAATATAACGTTTTTAATGTTTTAGTAATAATTGACAAAATGTAGACATGAAATGTATAAAGTTTAAAGACTGAAGACTTTCACAAAAGGTATACAAAACAAGTGAACTTTTATTCAAGAATATAACCGAAGAAAAAAGAAGTTGCCTTAGGGTAAGTTAATGATATGACTGCTTGGGTGGTGTAGTGGTAAGAGTTGCTGACTCATAATCAAGAGATTGGTGGTTCAAGGTCCACCAGATACCATTTTGAGTAGTGAGCTGCTATTTTTATTACTATTAATAATAAAATACTTTTGATTTGAACCTGTAACAGCTGGTGTAATCGTATTGTGCTTTTATTCTCTCAGTCACGTTCACACTACAAACCACCCCCAAATCTGGAGGGATAAGATAGATAGATAGATAGTGGTTATACAGTGGATGCTTCATGATTGACAGGAGCCTGCTCAGTTCCCGTCGCTCTGCCACGGATGTCAAACTGTCCAGCTCCATGCCTACAATAGAGCTCGCCTTCCTCACCAGTTTGTCGAGGTGTGAGGCGTCCCTCTTCTTTATGCAGCCTCCCCAGCACACCACCGCGTAGAGGGCACTCGCCACAACCATCTGATAGAACATCTGCAGCATCTTATTGCAGATGTTGAAAGACGCCAGCCTTCTAAGGAAGTATAGTTGGCTCTGTCCTCTCTTGCACAGAGCATCAGTATTGGCAGTCCAGTCCAATTTATCATCCAGCTGCACTCCCAGGTATTTATCTGCACTCTCTGCACACAGTCTCCTCTGATGGTCACGGGGTCCATGTGAGGCCTGGTCCTCCTAAAATCCACCACCAGCTCCATGGTTTTACTGGTATTCAGTTGTAGGTGGTTTGAGTCGCACAAATAAACAAAGTCCTTGATTAGGTTCCTATACTCCTCCTCCTACCCACTCCTGATGCAGCCCACGATAGCAGTGTTGTCAGCTAACTTTTGCGTGTGGCAGGACTCCGAGTTGTATTGGAAGTCTGATGTACTGTATATAGGCTGAACAGGACAGGAGAAAGTACAGTCCCCTGTGGCACTCCTGTGTTGCTGACCACAGTGTCAGACCTGCAGTTCCTGAGACGCACTTACTGAGGTCTGTCTGTAAGATAATCCACGATCCAGGCCAACAGGTATGAGTCTACTCCCATCTCTGTCAGCTTGTCCGTAAGAAGCAGAGGTTGGATGGTGTTGAAGGCGCTAGAGAAGTCCATCCATTCCATCCATCCATTTTCTAACCCGCTGAATCCGAATACAGGGTCACGGGGGTCTGCTGGAGCCAATCCCAGCCAACACAGGGCACAAGGCAGGAACCAATCCTGGGCAGGGTGCCAACCCACCGCAGAGCGCTAGAGAAGTCCAGAAATATAATTCTTACAGCACCACTGCCTCTGTCCAAGTGGGAGAGGGATCGGTGTAGCATATAGATGATGGCATCCTCTGCTCCCAACTTCTCCTGGTATGCTAATTGCAGAGGGTCGAGGGCATGGCGGACCTGTGGCCTCGGGTGGTGAAGCAGCAGCCGCTCCATGGTCTTTATCACATGTGACGTCAGAGCGACAGGACGGAAATCATTCAGCTCACTAGGATGTGATACCTTTGGGACTGGGGTGATGCAAGATGTTTTCCAAAGCCTCAGGGCTCTCCCTAGTTCCAGGCTCAGGTTGGAGATACGCTGTTGAGGACTCTCCAGCTCCAATGCACAGGCCTTCAGCAGTCGTGGCGATACTCCATCTGGACCCAGTGCTTTGCTGGCACAGTCTCGTCAGTTCTCTGCTTACCTGGGCTGCTGTAATTGTAGGTGGGGGGAAACTCTCTCCTATGCTGGTATCAGCAGAAGGATAGATGGAGGGTACAGTACTCCGAGCTTTCTCCTGTACTGCTCCTTCGCCACCCTGAGCTGGACTCGGAGTGCCTTCTGCACGCACTTGATGCTGATCACCATCTTTAAAAGTCCTTTTCTTCTGGTTCAAAAGGCCCTTGATGTCACTTGTAATCCATGGCTTGTTGTTAGCATAGTAGCGTACTGTTCTAACTGGAACTACAATGTCCATACAGAAGTTGATGTAGTCAGCAGGGCAGTCAACAACCACTTCAGTGTTCTCACTATATGATCCCTGCAGGATATCCCAGTTCGCTGTTCCAAAGCAGTCTCTCAGAGCCTGCTGTGCCTCAAGGGACCACTTCCTGAATGAGCATGTGGTTATAGGTAGCTCCCTCACTCTTGGTTTGTAGTGAAGCTAAAGCAGAACCAGGTTATGATCTGTTTTCCCAAGCGCAGGCAGTGGGGTGGCGCTGTATTCGTCTTTAATGTTTGCATATAGTAGGTCAATAGTCCTATTTCACCGGGTGTTACAATCCACATACTGGGAGAAGGCAAGTAATGTTTTGTCCAGCGTCACCTGGTTAAAGTCTCCAGCGATTAGCACAAGCGCCTCGGGGAGCTGCGTTTGTAGTTCAGCAACAGCAGAATGGATGATGTCACCCGCTATCTCCACGTCCGCCCGAGGAGGGATGTAAACAATAACAACAATGACATGTCCAATCTCTCTGGGCATGTAATAGGGACAATACGGCCAACAATTTGATGTCCCTGCAGCAAGTGGAGATTTTGACGTTTACATGTCCAGAGTTGCACCACCTTGTATCCACATAGAGAGCGAGTCCTCCTCCTTTTCCACTTCCCGCAGGCATTTGCGTCTCTGTCCGCTCTTGCCATTTTAAATCCGAGTATCTCCAAATTAGCATCTGGGATGTTAGTTGTTAGCCACGTTTCACAAAAACACAACAAACTGCATTCTCTGTAGGTCCTGACATTTTTCACCAGCGCAGCCAGTTCATCAATCTTATTTGGTAGTAAGTTCACATCTCCCAGGATCACAGAAGGCACTGAAGGCTTGTATTGCCACTTTCTCGCTAGTCAGTTAGTTTTTAGCTTAGTGCCGGCTCTGCTGCCACGATACGACCTTCTTACCTCATCGGGTAAATAGGGAACCACACTGGCATGGGCCTTTGTTCTCAGAGCTTGAAGCTGACTACCTGAATAGATGAGTCTTGGTGTGTAAAAATCCATGTCCAAGTAGTAAAAAGTGTCCAGGGAACAAGTCCACATAAAAGAAGGTGGTAGGAGTTAACAGTGAAATAGAGAAAAAGGTAGAAAAATAACGTCATACATGGAGCTGCTGGAAAGGCTGCCACTCGCGGTGGTGCCTGAGTCAAAATCTGAGATAAAACCTAACACACAAACTCTGGTAAATCTGTCTTCTTGTTATCTCATTGTCACTTGAATTTTTTAAATTTAGTTTTATTGAGTGTTCCTGCTCACGATGAATTAGTATGCACCTTATGGTCCATGATGTCAAAGCCACACTGACAAAAAAACAGAGACATAGGTATATATGATATTTGGAATAATTACTTTTATGACCTTTATAATACATTTCAGAAAACACTGTGGCACTGATGCAATATTATTCATATAATTCATATTCATTCATATGCCTTCTTGTGCTTGTAATCAGTGACCACATTTTTTTTTCTGCAATCTTTTTCCCAGTCCCCACATATTACTGTATGGTGGTGTTACTTTTGTACTCCAGGACATGCAGTGGAAAGAATAGTACAGAGAGGTCAGTTCCGTGCTATATACAATCATCAAATTGAAATGTTAACACTTCCCACACACCCAAGGACTGTCCTTCCTACATTTATGACATGTGTACCTGTTGCAATGTACACACCTCTCTGTATGCTGTGGATCCTATTACATTGAAGGGGCACCTGACACTGAGTTTGCTTTCCTGGGGGAAGCGGTAGTCCTGGAACAGAAGCTTGTCAATGTTGCATCCTCTTTTCTTTTTCCATCACCTTTTCTTATAAGAAGCAACGGCGAAGCTCCTGTGCATGGTGAGCCAAGAAAACACTTCTTTTCTCAGTGGACCCATGCATGCCTTGTACAGTACATGTGCGCTCATCGCCGCCAGGTCAAGCATGTTGTAGCACACAGCAACCGGCCACCTGCGTGCTCTTGTTCGCACTAAATAAGCTCATGCCTTCTGGCCTATGATGTCAACACAGCACCGGGGGAAAAAAAGAAAGAGGCAAATATAGGTGACATTTTGAAGAAATCTTTTTATGACTTGAATAGTACCAATCAGAAAACATCATCGCACTGATGCAACTTTATTTAAAAATGAGCAGATCGGGTGTAAATTTATGGTACTTGTAATAGTTGTAATAGATTTTCTTCAATTTTATTCTCTCAGTCACATTCACCCCCCCGCCCTCCGATCAACCCATCCCCCCCCCGCTCTGTCCAGGTGGCTTGGCTCAAAGAAAATATCCAAAGGCTGGATAGATTTGTAGATACCAACAAGACAGCACTCAGACTGTTGACACAGATCAACGGCATGCTTAACAGGCTAAATGTATGTATATTTAAATAGAGTAAGAGTAGAGAATTCAGTGGATTTAGAAAGTACTCAGATCTCTTCACTTTTTGTATGTTTTTTTGCCTAGGAGATTTAATTTTAAATAAATGAATTTGTCATTGTTGCCCATCAATCTACACTCAGTAACCCATAATGGTACATTTATGAATCAGGACAGAAGGAGTGATGCTAATGGACAGGAAAGAAAACATTGAAAAATGAGACAAAATATTTTGTAATAATACAGTGGAACCTCGGTTCACGAACGTCTCGGAACAAGTACAAATCAGTTTATGACCAAAAAGTTCGCCAAACATTTGCATCTATTGACGACCACACACACACACACTCACATACGCGAGAGACACACAGACACGCACGAGAGACACACACATATGCAAGAGAGAGACACACACACGCGAGAGAGACACACGTTAGAGAGAGAGACACACACAGACACGTGCGTGAGAGAGACACACACGAGAGAGAGACACACACACATGCAAGAGAGAGACACATGCGAGAGAGAGAGACACACACGTGTGTGCGAGACAGACAGACGCACACACATGCGCACACGTATGAGAGAGAGAGATGGCTGGCCACATAAGGCCGAGAAGGCAGTTAAAGAATGCTCCAGGCTTGTTTTTAAGGAGGCAGATCCGAGCATTGTTTTAACCTCATTGTATTTAATGAAGACTTTTTTCTATTGGATTTTAACCTCCACTTTACTTTTGTTTACAGTGATCGGTTCGTAGCATGCATTGTTGCAATGTTACTTTTCTTGGTGGTTTATTAAATTACGGATTTTTCAAATGTTCATTTTTTTCCCTGTGCTTAAAACTCATTTAAAAAAAGTTTTTAACCCTTTTTAGCGAACGGTTCATAGTGCTATAGCGCGAACTCTTGCAGTGTTAGTTTTCTCTGTTCAAGGTTTTCTCAGTGTTATTCAGTGTTTTTACATTTAGTTTACTATTACACTGTGCATTTTTTGGTATAATTAACTATATTTGTGCTTAAAAATCTTAAAAAAATATATATATTTGCATAAAGTTCGTATGGTCTGGAACAGATTAATTGTATTTACATACAATCCTATGGGGGAAATTACTTGGGTTCACAACCAAATCGGTTTACAACCAGAGTGTTGGAACGAATTACGGTCGTGACCTGAGGTATCACTGAACTTGTGTATTTTTTTTATGTATTGTTTTTAAGGTTTCTAGAGTATAAACTAAAATAAAAAGAAAAATGCAGGTGATTTGTCCAATAAAGAATAAATGAAATCTTAAAAATGTTGTGTGGGCAGCATACTGACACAGCAGTTAGTGCTGCTACCTCACAGCAAAAAAATGTAGTACATTTGTTCTTGTAAGATTTTTCCCAGAATACTCATGTTTTCCTCACACACACAAAAGATATTGGTATCTCTCCCAGGATTTCCTTAGACTCCTTATCAATTTAGTGGGTGTTGTACAAATCCAGTGTTAGGGAATGTTATGTTATTTATTAAAGTAACTTAGTTGCTTTATTTTGTAAGTAATGAAAAGTGTAACTAAATATGCTACATAAAATGTAATGTGTTATGAACAGTGTGCTACTATTGATTAACTTTTTCTTTTGCATGAAAAACTGCACATTTCATTGGCCTGGATTTGGAATTAATTTCTAAGGTCATGAACCTTCATGAAACCAGCCAGAAAGACAGATAAATTTGACAATTTCTTCATGTTTTATAAATACTGTAGTGTCCCTGGGTCCAGACCTGAGAATGTCCCAATCCTCAGGAGGCCAACTATCTGGAGAAGCCAGATTTTAAAAGAAGCAACACCACTTAGAGAGCACTTTGATCTCATCTACTTGTTGCTAAAGCCCATCAAGTTCTTGCCTAACACCCTGTGCTGCTGCAAAGATCACTGGCTTCCTGTGACACTAAACTGGCCATAGTAAATTTACTCCTGTCCTGTTTTACTCCAACAGCAGCAGGCAACATTTTGGTGAAAAAGGGAAATTATTCTGGACAAAAAAATGTTTTTTTTTGGAAGGGGCTAAAATAATCTGTAGTAACACAGAGTGTTGCATTACATTACTCACTACTTTAAAAAGTAACCTGACTACTAACTAATTTCCCCTTGGGATTAATAAAGTATCTATCTATCTATCTATCTATCTATCTATCTATCTATCTATCTATCTATCTATCTATCTATCTATCTATCTATCTATCTATCTATCTATCTATCTATACTTTTTATTGTCTCGGCCTTTAATGTTTAAATCAATGTCTGCCTTTTTGTAAGTAGGAAAATTCAGGCATAACTGTCCAGGCAGGAAGTGACTGTAAACAAACTCCATGTTGCTGTGGTGGCCCATGTCTTTTTTTTATTATGACTGATGAAGGTTGTGTCATTTGATTCGATTATTTAAAAAGCAGAAATCTGTGTTTTTTTTATAGGTGTTGCAGTTCTGTTACGTTTTTGTGTTGTGTACCCAGGAAGAGTTGAAAATTGTATTAAACATATCACAGAATTAATGGCAAGAAAATAGTTTGACATGCTGGAGAAAACAAATTAGAAAAATCATCTTGCCAAACAGAGCATCATGCATTATACTTCCAATAAATGTCTTTGATTATATGCTGGATCTCCTCCTGTAGGAAGATAAATATAACTCTTCCTTGCACAGAGAATAGACAGCATAATTACATACTATCTGCCTTGTCATGAAAGAAGCTATGTTCCATCTTTTCATTTAATGCAGCTTATAGATATGTCCTGAATTTCAGGCAAGATCATACAATGTACATAGCATGACATGAGGAGACACTAAAATGTTTCTTCTTTCTGAAGAAAAAAGCATACCCACAGGCAAGTAGTATACTTTAATGTGTGCTAAGCTGCAAGAAATAATCTGCAACCATTAAAAAAGCACACATCAGGTTTAATCTTTCTTTTCACCTCACATACTGTAGATTCTTCTCCTCCTCCAAGCCTACAAAGCATATCTCATATTAATGTATTTTTGGACAAACTCTTATGCTTTTGCGTTTAAGAGCTTCTGTGATAGCAAATATTTTAAACCACCTTCACAGCTTTTAGTTTAGATTAAATCTCTTACAAAAATAAAATACATTTCAAATATGTACTGCTACCAACATATTAAATATTGTCACACACATGTGAATGGGGGACAGTTTACAGGCTCAAATAGTATTAATTGTCAGTCAGACCAGAGGTCGGGGCTCTCACCTGATCCTCTCTCCTCTTATTCCTCTGTAGCCCAGCTGAAGACCCTGGCTCTTATTGACATTGTCATTGATCCACCTACTGTTGACATCTCTTCCAGCCAACCCTGATTACATCATTTCTGCTACCCAGTCCCCTTCCTGCCACATCAGTTCCTATTCCAGCTATCCTGACTCCACCACTTCCTCCTACCCACCATATTTATAGAGGAGTCCCAATCTGTTAGTCAGTTTACTTGTGAACTCCACTTTTGTAAAGATGTGTTTCTTATCTTTTGCTGATTTTTCTTAGTTTACGTGGTGGCCATCCCCAAACCTTTTTCAGTCCTGATTTTTTTATCACAATATATTGCTACCAACATAAATATATTTTACAATACACTTCAATATATTTCAAGGATAATTACATTACAATATCTTGTATAATAATATGTAAATTAGTGCCATCTTTGTATATTGTAATATATTTTGCAACATATTAAAAGTATATTGCTCGATATATTTTAAAGAAGTAGGAATGACTGTAAATTCTAGTTATACTATACAGTAAGTTTTGGAGTACATAACTGTAAATATATTTTAATGCATTTCATTCTTTTTTGTCTGATAACCTTCCACTAATAGAGAATTTGTTTAAAGGAATACTCCATTGAAAAAATGTTTGTTATATGTTATTGTTGGAGTGGAAAATGCACCTGAAATTGTCACCTTGAGAGAAAGTACTAGGAGTCAGAGGACAGGCAAAAAGAGTAATTAGCTATATTGCAATAATCAATAACGCGGACTCAACCCAATTAAGCCAAACTGAGTTAAGTTACAGTTTATATAATTATTTCTTATCACTTCGACCTTGCTTGAAACAGCTCATTCTCTGTCCTTTTGGGTTATTAAATATTGGTGGTGAGCTCTCTGAGCTCAATTAAAAAAGAAATATGGCACGTGCCTTTATTTAACTATTTGCTTGGCATATCTGGTTCGTGTAAACGTTCACACTAAGTTTTAATGCTTATGAAATTCATACTAAAGTCTATATTTACTTGTGCTAATACATAACTTTTTATTTTCCATATTACTTACCCCATGTACTTTGTAGTGGTGGCCAAAAAAAAAACTTTTTTTTTTTTGCAGAATAGAGAGAAAGAGGTTTATGACGTAAAAGAACTCAATTTTGACTAGTGCTGTACAACAGCAAAAGATGTAATGTCCATGGAAAAAAGAAAAAAAAATCTTACAAAAGTCTCATAATCCACATGCACGTTGTCCAGTACCTTGCTCAAAATGAGCAAAACAAATGCTGTTTTGCTAAAATATTTTTAAATAGTTACTTCTGGAGTTGTCACCACATACATAAACAGTAAACCCAAAGTTTCACAGGAGAGTCTTTTTGGCTTGAACACTTGCATCTCCCCCATCACTGGTTGGTCAAGAGGCCCAACACAGACTCCACTATAGAATGCCCAAAGGTGGCTAGTTGGTCGAGGTGTCCAAGACTGTGACTATATCTGACTTTGTCTTTAACTTGTCTCATACAATTTCCCTCTCTTCCGTTGTCAAATAGCCAAAGTTCAACAATTAATTAATGAGCAGTTGTTATTGTTTTCTGTTTATGCTAATCAATTTATACTTATTTGTTATGTGTTTTAATTTTTCTTGAAATGCTTATAGTACATGTTTTTACATAAAATACATCACATTCTACATGTGCTGACCCCAATAATTTTGATTCATTGGGAATCTCAAGTTAATTGTTTTCCAGAGAACATAAATGATCTTTCAGAAACACAGAACCTAACCCGCAGTATATTGCATTTTATGCCCAATGTATTTACAAACATTTTTCTTCCAATATATTTAGGGAAATTTATATGTGATTATATTTCAAATATAGTTTTAAAACTGTACTGTAGGTCCATATATTTTACAATATATTGTAAGATATGTCAAAATTTTTTAGGTATATTACAATATGCTTAATTTTTGAAAGGGATGTCACTTGAAATGGTCCTCCATCGTATCTACCCCACTATCATTGTAAATGTGACCAAACACATCACCTAAGGTGTTATGGTGTATAAAATCTGTACATTTTGGTTTCCATTATATTTTGTTCAAGACAAGACAACAGATGAAATTAACAAATTAAAGCAGGTTTTCTTCCCTTACTCCTTACTTTTATAACACTTGTTCATAGCTTCGTGCTAATTTGGTTTTATAGCCCGGGAAAGGATGCTGAGGTGGTACCTCAGGCTATTATGGATGGACATCTGGAACAACAAAGTTTAGTTTATAGCCTGGGAGTGCTACCTCAAAGTACATCAAAGGTTTTGTTGTGTGGGAAAACGGACATTGAATTAATTCATCAATCATTTTGACAGCCAGCCAATCAGGTGCATGTGTTGTGAAACCAAGGCTTGACATTTCATAATAAATATGCCTTGGTTTGGAAAGAAGAGGAGAGAAGCAAAGAAAGAAGAAAGAGAAGCAAAGGGAGAAGAAGAAAGAAGAAGAGGAACGGACGAAGACGGCCCTGGTCGTCAGAAAGGCATCATGAACATTGACTGCTAAATCAAACGCCTCCCTGGGACATTCATCCTTGTCATCTGTAACTTTTTCGTAAGCTTTTTCTAAAGACTATATATATTCAGACTTTCCTATCACTACCTATTTTCTAGTATTCTTTGTTCTTGTGGTATTATTATTATTCTTGTAATAAATACCATGCTGCTTTTAACTTTCAGTGCTTTGTCTTAATGTCTAGAGTGATTGAAGTAATAAGTTAGATTTCTTTGAGCACCTGGTGACAGCCGGATTTTTGCCATTATTTCTGTGCTGCGAGGTTTATATGGCTGAGAGTGAAGAGCGCTATACTCAACAGAAGGGACAGATACGATAAAGAAGGTATTCTTGGCTGATGAATGGCTTATAGTCAAGAGTGCTGAGTCTTTGTATGTTTAAATGTATTCTTGTAGACCAAAAGTAATATTTAGGTCTGAGATATCACTAAAACATCGTATTGTTGTTCGTGCCGAAAATAAGTAAGTCTCTTGAAGTGCTGAATGACAGGCTGTTATTCCTATAGCACTTGTGTGGTTTAAAGTGCTAAGAGTTAATCAGCGTGTGTGTGTCATTCATGGAGCACAGTTGTGGTTAGGGTCTGTGTGTGTGTTTATCTGTGTGTGTGTTCATCTTAAAGTGCAACAGTAGACCAACCCGATAACGAACTTGACGAGAACCCTTACCCTTGAGGAAACAGGTAAAAGGGCAAGTGGAGGGAAATACTACGATAATACAGAAGGTTTCCCAAACAATATGTTGTTCCATCTTGTAAAAGCCAGACATTATGATTTCTGTTCTTGGTTTTGTCCACAGATGTTTATATTTTAGATTATATTTTTAAATATTGCAACATTTTTAAAATAAAGAGTAAAATAAATCAGATTTGTGTCATTACCATTATCTCTTAAACTGTATACTTAATGTGTTAAAATATAATTTGCAATGTTATAAAAATCTCCCTGGGTACGATTTTTTGTTTTAGCTTAGTTGGAGACACTGAATTGCCCCAGTGTTGACAAGTGTAAACGTGAGTGTTAAAACACCCTGCAATGGTCTGACATTCTATTCAGTGTTGTATTTTGCTTTGTCCATGACATCATCTGGACAGTCTTCATCTCTATACCTGGCCTATTATTAGGGAAATGAACACTTCACAAAACGGATGAAGGAAAATCAATTTTTACACACCCTTCCATGATTTTGTTCATAACTGTAATGCTCACCTCTTTTGCAGCAGTTTTTAAACTTTCAAAATTGCAAGTCTACTAAACTAAAATATCGAATGCAAACACTGTGATGATCCAACGCTGTTAAAAAAGCAAACAGACAAAAAAAGAGAGAGATTTCTTTAAGCCAGAATTACCAAGCCTGAGCTGGGAATGAATAAAATGAAGATTAAAAATTAAAACTTTGACTTAAAATTTACACTTCCTTAATTTTACTTATTATACTTTAATGAAAATATAAACACACATGATCTTGCCTTACATCTATTTGACAACTGTGAATAGAAGCTCTTATTTTATAGGCAGTCAAATAGTCAAAGCATGGCATCTGAAAATGAACTTCATATTGACAGGTGTTTTGGCAGAATATGCCATACACAACATGGTGTGTTCTTAGGAATTTCTTCCAATGTTGTGATTTCCTACTTGAAAACTGTTTTATATTGTAAACATTTACCAAAGCCAGTTATACCATTGTTCAGTATAATATGAACACACTACTTTCACATACCATTAGTGATTTTGCCCTGTTTCTAAGATGTTTTTCTTATTTACCAGCCCCTGGACAGTATAATTTTCCATCATTCAATGTAAAGCAGTGCTAAGCTACAGAGACAGCATCCTGAAAAGAACTTAGTAGATAACTGAAGTACTGTGTAGAACATCTTCAAATTAAAAACATATAAAGATTATTTTGTTCTACCACTATGATTGGTAAAATTCTCCAAAGCGTAGAAAAAATCTTTAAACTGCACGTATTTTTCAAATGCTGTTATGACCACGGATATGCAACAGAACCACAAATACACTTGTGAGACTAAATCTGTACCTGCACCCATAGAAAATGCTAATATAAATATTTTTTTTAAGTCACTGTCACATATCTTTTCCAGCTGTACCTAAGATAAACATTTATGTTTTGTATTTATTTTGGCCTGGCTTGTTGCCAGGCTAATCTGGTTTACTTCCTTTGCTGATCAAATGCTCAGACACCAATTTATGTATGCCACCATCTTTTATAGCTTCAGTGTCCTGATGTCAAGCCTTCCATCACCGTCAGCTAACAATGCTAGCAACAAGTGCCATCAATATAATAAACTGTAACAATTAAAATAATCATAGCAAAAAAGTTTTGAAAGTAATTAAACATTTTCTAATGTGATCCTGCTAAATGCAATTAAATAATAATGGTTATAACTTCAAAATTCAATTGATTCATTATGTTCTTTAATGAAATCCATACAATAATCTATACTAATAAAAGGCAAAGCCCTCACTGACTCACTCACTCACTCATCACTAATTCTCCAACTTCCCGTGTAGGTAGAAGGCTGAAATTTGGCAGGCTTATTTCTTACAGCTTAATTACAAAAGTTAAGCAGGTTTAATTTCGAAATTGTACACGTAACGGTCGACAACATCCACCATGTTGAACTTCCTTATTTACGGCCCCATCTTCACGAAATTTGGTAGGCAGCTTCCCTGCGCTAACCGAAACTGATGTACGTACTTATTTCGATGGAATGATGCCACTGTCAGCCGCCATATTGAACTTTCCAACATCACTAATTCTCCAACTTCCCGTGTAGATAGAAGGCTGGCCCCATCTTCAGGAAATTTGGTAGGCGGCTTCCCTGCGCTAACCGAAACTGATGTACATACTTATTTCGGTGGTATGATGCCACTGTTGGCCGCCATATTGAACTTTCCAACGTCACTAATTCTCCAACTTCCCGTGTAGGTAGAAGGCTGAAATTTGGCATGCTCATTCCTTACAGCTTACTTACAAAAGTTAAGCAGGTTTCATTTTGAAATTCTACGCGTAACGGTCATAACGGTCAACAATGTCCGCCATATTGAACTTTCTTATTTATGGCCCCATCTTCACGAAATTTGGTAGGCGGCTTCCCTGCGGTAACCGAAACCAATGTACATACTTATTTCGGTGGTATGACGCCACTGTCAGCCGCCATATTGAACTATCCGATGTCACTAATTCTCCAACTTCCCGTGTAGGTAGAAGGCTGAAATTTGGCAGGCTCATTCCTTACAGCTTACTTACAACAGTTATGCAGGTTTCATTTTGAAATTCCACACGTAACGGTCATAACGGTCGACAACGTCCGGCATGTTGAACTTTCTTATTTATGGCCAAATCTTCACGAAATTTGGTAGGCGGCTTCCCTGCGCTAACCAAAACCAATGTAAGTACTTATTTTGGTGGTATGATGCCACTGTTGGCCGCATATTGAACTTTTCAACGGTCTTTGTTTCTTATGGGCCCATCTTCAAGAAATTTGGTACGCGGGTTCCCAACGCTAACTGAATCCAACTTACGTACATATATACATCCATAGCCTGCAGCTCGGTCACCGTGTGAGGCGGCGTTGGGTCCCCCATCCCAACGCCTCCCACGTTGTAGGCTGCCTGCCAATATAAGGCCGTCCGTCGCTCCAGTCTCTACATTCCCTTCCTTGCTTCGCCACGAGATTCACGTCTCCCTGCTGATAACTGCAGCCTTTTTATTTAATCCATGGCTTCTCCGCTGTTTTATTGTTCATTTATTACAATTATAGTTATTGTGTAGGTATTTTAGACTTACTTTACATTGTTCAGGTACCCATTTCCTTTATCATTCCAACCATACCCCCATTAACATGACTATCGAGGTGATCACCATTGATCAAAGAACTGTCACTTACCGAGTAGTTTCAATGCCCGGAGATGGCACCTGCCTTTTCCATTCTCTGTGTTACATATTGCACGGCCATATCAGGCTCACTCTTGATATCCGGAGGAACATTGTGTCTTATGTATTGAATGACTGGGACAGGTTCAAGGTGTGGACTGATGATGGTACAGGAGATAATTATTCTACACAGGAACACTATAAGAGTGAAATGCTTAAGCCCTTCACCTATGGTTTTGCATGTGAGTTGATGGCTGCCGCTGAATTGTTCATTTGTCGCTTTCAAGTGTACCGAAATGGTGAAATATTTTACACCTTTCGACAACTGCCAGTGCCTCTTAAACATCTTAGACTCACAGGTGATGATTTCAGTAGTGGACACTTTGATGTTTATGAATGTTTAAACTCTCAAAAGCTGGATGTGAAGTTATCGGTGAAACCGGTTGTATGCTTACAACTCTTGACATATGCTGAATGTCTCTTCAACACAAGTCCTGCAAATACTGTCGTCATTGAAACAAACTATGAAACTCAAACCGATTATGACAGCAGCAATCCAAGCTGTGAGATTTGAAACAAGATTACTGTTCACATGGCCAACTGTACGTTGCATGCTCAAGAGTAAGGTCAACGCACAGCTTGGTCATATTACAACCGGAGGGCCGAACTCAAAATGTGGTATACAAAGAGATCCTTAACAAATAATTATTGGTATAGTTTCCCTCAGTTTAAAAAGGTTTAATTTTCTTCTTAATAAAAATTTTAAGTCAGTACTTCGCCACTGCGAAGCGCGGGTATTTTGCTAGTAATTATATAAAATGAAGCAAAACATGCAAAGATTAGATCCAGATACAGCTGAGTAGGGGTCAGCAAATTGACATGAATGCAAAATTGTTGCTGCCACACTGTGCAGAGCTTGAGTAAAATAAAAATAATGTAAAAAAAGAACAAGAAAAATAACCAGTGGTGTTTTTGTTTGGTTAGATCACTGAAAACTGGGAGAGACACTGTGAGAAGGAGCAGAGCTATCTTGAGAAGTCATGCTGAGGGTGTGTATGTCCATGTGTGTGTGTGTGAGAGAGATGTGATTATCCACTTGCAAAGTTGCACGTACTGCTTAAATCCATTGGCCTGGGTAAGTGGCTGCTGGCATATCACTGGAAGGATTATGGTTTAAATCCCTTAATGGAGAAAGGAAAAACTGAGTATAGATAGTGTTGCCTCTGTTGTCCCAAATAAGCAATGTGAGGCAGAGAAAGAGCCATGGAAGATTGGGCAACCAAAGGAGGAGACAAACATCATCCAGTAAACCTTGTGTAAGGGAGCAAAGAACAGACACTGCATTTTACAATGCATTAGGCTAACAAAAGGTGAAGACAAATGTTGAAAGATGAAGATTGATCAATATATTATTTTGTCATACAGTATAACCACTAAATGATAGTATTAAAAGTTAGGTCAACATCAAATACTTAACACCAAATGTAGAAATGCAAATTAATATTCACAACTTTTCAATTTTCATTTAATGGGCAAATAGCTAAATCATATTGTAAATAACTAAACAACATGATTCACATTAATAATAATGATTGCTGCTCCACACTTGTGATATGTCCATTCACATTTTAAATTGTTTCACAAGAAAGCAACCAATGGATCACTGAAAAGGGCTTTAGCCTTCTTGTCCCATGATGGAAATAAAAGGCTCACATAAACTTGACAGTCGAGAGGAGACCATTCAGTCAATCAAGCTTATTTGTTTAGCCAATAGCTAAGCTGTCTGAATTTCTCATCCAAATACTTCTTAAAGGTTGTCAGAGTTTCCATTTCTCTGTGTCTTGGTAGTTTGGTCCAGATTCCAGCAACATTTTGTGGAAAAAGTTCTTCCTGACATCAGTCTTAAAGCTGAAAACTGAAAGAATTCTGTTGGATCTGCTTTATCAATCCTTTTGAGGGTTTTGAAGACTTTTGCTGACTACACCATTCCTTCAAGTCCAGGAATGCACTTGATTGCTTTACTCTGCACAGCTTCAAGTGCTGCTATGTCTTTTTGTAATGTGTGACAAGAATTATACACAATACTCCAGATGAGGTCTCACTAGTGCATTATGTAGTTTAAGCATAACATCCCACAATTTATATTCAATAGTATTTATGATGTAACCTATCATTTTAATAGCCTTCTTAATTGCTTCTGTGCATTGCTTAGGCGATGAAAATTCTTTTCAGAGATTGCCTCATATATAACAGTGTTTCCCATTTTGTATTTATGTCCCCCCTCCCAACGTGTAGCACTTTGAACTTTTCTGAATTAAACTACATTTCCTAGTGTTGGCCCACTTTTAAAGCTTATCCAGGTCTTTTTGAATTTGTGTTTGCTGCTAGCTTAGTGTCTGCTATTCCTCCAATTTGAGTACCACCTGTGAATTTTATAAGATTTTTAATAATACCCAAATCAACATTTTTAATATAAGTCAGAAAATGTAACAGTGCAAGGATAGACCCCTAAGGAACTTAACTAATTACTTCATGTCGGCGTAGAAATGTGTAGAACCCTGAATAAGTTGAGTTTGCTATAGCATTTAAATAATATGTTAATTTATAATTACAGTATTTATCATATATACGTATGTTGAAACCTGAAAAATCGATGATAAAATCTGACCCCAACTTATACACCCATTCAAAAATGCGACACTTACATTTTTTTTTTTTTACATCTTCAAATCTTCTGTTTTGTCTTATTTAACACAATAACAAATGACAAACATTTCTTTTTTAGAGATATATTTTTACCTGCCATCCTGAAAGTGAGTCCCAGCAAGAGTTCAATGCTTGCCACACAGCATTTATCTAATATGGTGCCAATCACATCAAACATTGTAACCTTTTAATTAAAACAACTAGAATATTTTTAAGAACATAATATTCATTGAAACTGAAACAACTGTTTGCTCCCTTGAGATGGACAATCAAGTATCACAATTGGACAGATACACAGTTTTGTACATTAATATTACATTATATACAAATTCACTAAAATAGTTCATAATGTTTTAAATTTTAAAGGCTGCTAGAAAATATTTTATATATGTGCTGCATATAATCTTTAAATATTTACATTTCCTTGTAGGTCCCATAAGAAGTTTTATCAATGTGCTTTGCGAGATGTAGATGTTTTACTCCTATTTCAACCCTGTCTTAACAGGGTACTTCACTTATTTCTAGCAAAGTATCACATTTTTATGTTAAGTGCAGGTCATACATTTTTTTTCCTTAATTTGCATCATTCCAATTGCTTGTCAGCACTTAAATCATCATGTCATCAAAATGACAGCTCTGGCTTCCCTGAAACAGCCCATTATCACAGTAGGGCTATTTATTAAGTTGTCAGTCTTGGTACTCATTCTTACAGTTATTGAATACATTTTGTCAAGTTCTTGAACTAAAGATAGTTGAAGTTTATTTTGATGCATGTGCTTAAAACTGTTACTCTTCTTCAGATTATTTGTATCGTTGTGATTTTGCAGGGATTGGTTAATGCTCTCCCTACTCTTAGCCAAGGCGTTTTCGTACAGTTTATTTTAAATAAATATTTTTTATGTTTGTATTAAATAAGTTATTTTCATTTATTGTATGTTAAGATGAGTGACACATTTGTAGGAAATGTATTTTGCAGATTTATTGTTTCAGTTTCAATTGCAACAAAATTAATTCATCAGTAGTAAAGTTACCTGTTGGTACATTGGTTGATGGAAGATCTGCAACCTGATAATGTGAAAGTGAAGTGTGTATGTGTCACTAAATGGACCCTGCAATATAGTGCCCCCCCCCCAAGGGCTTAGTATAAGATGCTCAGCTTCCCCACAACTGTGAACTTGGACAAAGTCAATTAATGAAGTAGATACAGTAAGTGAGCTGAAGATTCACTTTTTTTTTTTAGTAACATTCTGTGAGGTCTTATTCTATAAAATCCCTTTTGGTTCCATCCATCCATTTTCTAACCCGCTGAATCTGAATACAGGGTCACGGGGGTCTGCTGGAGCCAATCCCAGCCAACACAGGGCACAAGGCAGGAACCAATCCAGGGCAGGGTGCCAACCCACCGCAGGACACACACAAACACACCCACACACCAAGCACACACTAGGGCCAATTTAGAATCACCAATCCACCTAACCTGCATGTCTTTGGATTGTGGGAGAAAACCGGAGCACCCGGTGGAAACCCACGCAGACACGGGGAGAACATGCAAACTCCACGCAGGGAGGACCCGGGAAGTGAACCCGGGTCTCCTAACTGCGAGGCAGCAGCGCTACCATTGTGCCACCGTGCCGCCCCCTTTTGGTTCCTGAATACGTATTATTTGTTCTAATAGCAATATAACTTCATGAATATACTTTTGCCCTATTCCTAGGTTGATTACTGCCTTCTAGGCAGTGCTGCCAGAAAATGGACATAATGAATGGATAGACTGATTAATTATTCCAATTTCTTGTTACTATTTTATGTCATTTGCATTGTATTTATTATTTTGTGTTTATACTTGTGATAAGTAGTCCATGACTTAGAGCAGGTTTTAAATAAATAATCGTATGCATAAGCATGCTTTGCTCAGTAGTTGATGGGGTACTTGGCCAATTGCGCTGCATACACATGTGGAGGCAAGTGAATTGGTCAGGCACCTCAATTGTTCCTCGGAGGTAGCGGCGTGCCACACCTGTACCCAACTAGAGAGGAGAGTTGAAAAGGAGCCTGTGTGGAAGGAGAGGGAAAAAATAGACCAGCCAAAGAGAGAAAAGAGAACAGCAAATAGAAGGATGAGGAGAGAACCGAGGTTAAGCTCAGAGGAGAGAGAGAGAGAGAATGCCCGTGCTGAAAGGAGTGAGAGGCAGGTGGTTGCGTGTGAGCCGCAGGGCTGCAGATGCCAAAGGCTGAGGAAGGTGCACTCCTACTAAGTGCTTTCCTGGGAGTAGGAGTGGCTCGTGTCACCCCCAGATGCCAAGGGACAGGCGGTGGGAGTTGTGAGTAGCTTGGTGTGGTGCCCCATGGTGCTGAGGGCCTGGCAATAGGAATCCAAACCTGAAGTTGATGGTTGTCTGAACTTGTTGGTGGATGTCTCCTCCTTCTGTGAGGTCTGGAAAGGATAAGGGGAGGAGACGCCAGGTTCAAAAGGAAGCTTTGTGTCTCATAGTTTTTATGGTCGGCCTCTGGATTTTACACCTCAATATTTTTCTTGGAGTATTTATTTGGACTATTTTTATCCTTCCCTTTCAATGTTGAGTTTTTTATTGGATTATTTATATATTTATTGAAGACTGAATCATTATAGTATGGAACAGTGTCTTGTGTTTTGTTTTTTTTTAACACTAGAATTATGAAAAAACTCTTAAACTCAGCCCACCTTAAATCCGTTCGCACCACTCTGTTGGCGTCTTTTGTCTTTTAAATGTGTCGATAAGCACAAGTAGCAAGCAGCCTGGTATCCCATCTGCAACCCCAAATCGCCGTAGTTCATTTCGCAAAGAGTTTTAGAGGGGAAATAATAGATTGTTATTTGGAACATATACATTTCAGGTGTATTCCGTGTCTACAACAATCTATGTAAACACAGCATTAAAACAAAAATGTTTTTCATGTTCTTATAATAATTGACAAAATGCAGACATGAAGTGTATTATGTGAAATCCAAATATCAAATAAACAATTTCACAAAAGGTACAAGTATAACAAAACAATTGCACTTTTATTCAAGAATATAACTGAAGAAAAAAGAAAGCAGGTTATGGTAGGCTACTGATATGACAGCTTGCTTGGTGCAATGCTAAGACTTGCTGACTCCCAATCAAGAGGTCGCAGTTTCGATATCAGCTGCTTCCCAAATTTACCATTTTGAGTAGTGAGCTGCTCTTTTTATTATTACTGCATTACAGTGCAGTACATTTTGGATGTTTGTATCTTTGGTAACTTTTGGATGCAATGTTTGCTCTGAGGTTGTTGATGGAAAAGTATGGAGAAGGCCAGAAGGAGTTGCATTATGCTTTTGTGGACCTGGAGAAAGCATATGACAGGGTGCCTCAAGAGGTGGTCTGGTATTGTATGTGGCAGAGAAGTATGTAAGAGTTGTAAAGGATATGTATGAGGAAAGTGTGACAGTGGTCAGAGGTCTGTGGTAGGAGTGATTGATATATTCAACGTGGAAGTGGGATAGGCCTTTCTTAATTGCAATGGTGATGGACAGGTTGACATACCAGATTAGACAGGAGCCCCTGTGGACTGTGATGTTTGCTGATGACATTGTGATCTGTAGCGATTGTAGGGAGCAGGTTGAGGAGACCCTGGGGAGGTGGAGATATGCTCTAGAGAGGAGAGGAATGAAGGTCAGTAGGAACAAGACAGAATACATGTGTGTAAATGAGAGGGAGATCAGTGGAATGGTGAAGATGCAGGGAGTAGAGTTGGCAAAGGTGGATGAGTTTGAATACTTGAGATCAACAGTACAGATTAACAGGGATTGTGGAAGAGGTGAAAAAGAATGAAGGGAGTGTGGAGTGAGTGGACAAGAGTATGTAATTTGTGACAGCTAGATGTCAGCAAGAGAGAAAGGGGTAGAGTGGAAAGAACAGGTATACACATTGAAAATTGCTTTTTCATTTGTTTGTGGGTCTTGCATTGACCAACAAACACCTGGCCACACAGTAGTTAGCGCAGCTTGAGTTTGCGCAATTCGAGTCAGCAGTGTGTGTAGTCCACATGTTCTTTGCAAGGTATTTTAGCTTGTCATTTTTTTATCTTAAAGACATTTGATCCTGAACTTATGGTGGTGCTGTTTTAGTTTAGGCAATTCATAACCAATACATTTTCCTGAGGAACATTTGATTGGGAGGCTCTCCCTTTATTTAGCATTTAAATGTAGATGGCTGTATTGAGTCAGATGATGATGATGATGTCAGTTTGCATGACTATGATCTGGTATCAGCCAAGAAAGACAGGCACCTGTCATTGACTTTTGTGGTATGAATGTTATGTAAACGTGCATGTTTCAAAAGTCATTAGCAAAAGAGGGGAAGATATAATTCATTTGGTTAATTAATGCGAACATTAGAGAAACCTGCACACATTTCGGAAAATTCTGGCTTTGCCCCATCAGAATTTTCATGACAAAAATGCCATTGCACTTGATCCATTAGTAGATGCCCACCTGCTTTAAAAAGCATTTTGCTCACATATAAGGTTACAACTGATTATTCAGTTATGTGAGAAAGGCAGACATACATACAGTGGTGGAAATTAATGCAGAAACCATGCTAATTACATTGAAAATGGTAAATGACAAGGCTTTTATTTCTTAGCATTCTGTTTAAATACTTACTAGAGGTGAAATGGGACATATATTACTTTAAAGTTGTCCTTTCAGATTAGTTATATTAATCATGATTTATTCATTGTATCGTATTCCTCACTTAAATTTCAAATGTTACAAAATAAAATTGCTCACTGTAATAGGAACTGTAATCAATCATCACAACTGACAAACATTATCTCTGTTAATTGACAAATGTTTTACGTGAGAGGGCTACAAATTGTATAGTCTTAAAGGAAGAAACATTCACTAACAAAAATTTAAAAGAATATATCTTTAAAACTTATTATTACTGATTTCATTTTATTACCAATGTTTATACTGTGCCTTCTGCATTTTTATCGAATGTAAAATATTTACATTATCTTTCGCATCTTAATTAAAATATACATACAAATGCAAGATGTAATAACAGAAGAAAATTATCTCTCCAATAGTTGAGAAAATTTTAGTATATGTCAAATAAATTATTAACATTTTGTTATTTTTTTTTTATTAAAACTGTTTAGTATTTTTGTTTATTTACTCACAAAATGTTAAAAATTACAAACCTGTTTTTCATAAGTTCCATCTGCTTGCTTTGGCAAAACAATAACAGAAATTTCTACATGTAATTTCGAAAGTTGAGTAGGAAAACCAAAGTGTTCCTCACTTACAGTATTTAACTGTAGAGTGCATTATTGCTGAAATTAATTATCTAAAAGTAAGAAACACTGTAACAAAATATACTGTAGATTGCAGCCTATCTTAGTTCATAAGCAAAGAGAAATTAATTTTTTCCTGGGAAACTGTTGCGCATGCCAGATAAAGTTACCCATTTGAAAATTAAGAAACCTACAGTTTAATAGCTGCGATTTTAAATGACTATTGTGGCGTACATCCAGGGGAGGGAGCGTATCCAGAGCAAATTAACTCCCCCAGAGCGCTATGTGGCAGGCCCCTGTGTCGTAGCTGTGCCTCACACTCCCACAGGGCTCCATGGAAGCTGGAGTTTGGTGCAGCCCTGTTGGGTTCCGTGAGCGTCGAACCCGGAAGTGCTGCCAGAACTAGGTCAACCAGCTCCTGGAGCACTTCTGGGTGCCTTATAAAAAGAGTCAGCCACCACCACTCTGGGATTTAGAGTTGGGTGGAAGAGGATGAAGCTTGCTGGAGGAGGATTGGAAGGAAAGAAACAAAGAAACAAAATGTCTTTGTGCTTTTGTGTAGTGCCGAACTGTGCTGTACACATGGGGATTGGGGGAAGGTGTTTCCCACAGGGAAAAGAAAAAATAAACTTGTGTTGTGTCGGGTAGGGTGGCTGGTACAACCCCTGGTGGTCCACACTGTCATTAGGTTTTATTGCAGTTCATCAGAAAGACAGGGAGTAGACATTTGAAACCAACAAATGTACTGTTTGCTATGACTATTTTAGTGATGTATGGTATAAAAACAGAAAAAGTGAATATTTAAAGGTACCATATAGGGCACTGGGCGGCATGGTGGCGCAGTGGTAGCGCTGCTGCCTCGCAGTTAGGGGACCCGGGTTTGCTTCCTGGGTCCTCCCTGTGTGGAGTTTGCATGTTCTCCCTGTGTCTGCGTGGGTTTCCTCCGGGCGCTCCGGTTCCCTCCCACAATCCAAAGACATGCAGGTTAGGTGGATTGGCGATTCTAAATTGGCCCTAGTGTGTGCTTGGTGTGTTTGTGTGTGTCCTGTGGTGGGTTGGCACCCTGCCCAGGATTGGTTCCTGCCTTGTGCCCTGTGTTGGCTGGGATTGGCTCCAGCAGACCCCCGTGACCCTGTATTCGGATTCAGCGGGTTGGAAAATGGATGGATGGATGGATATAGGGCACTGTGACCTTCCACTAGCAGTCCTCCTTGGTGAGAGCTTCTTTAAGACAGTAATCAATAGTAAGGATTTCCTGCAGTGGGCTGGTTGGCAGAGCTAAGCATGTTGCTACCATAACCCTGACCAGGATAAATAAAATGAAAATGATGATCATTATGATTATGATTTTTCTCAAGTGCTGTCTTCATTACACCTCCTTGGGAACACAGGGAAAAGTATAAATTACTTTAAATTCATTATAGTCTTTGTTCACTGTTTAGGAAGGAACCAAAAACCACAAATGCAAGGTAATCTCCAGAGAGACCACAGGAAGCTCAAATAATTTTTTCCACCCCCAAATGAGACAAAAAAGACAAGCTGCAAGGAAATGCCTCTTCTGGTGATGCTCCATACAAACCATACCAAGGCCTGAAACAGATAAGACCTCTGACTTCAACTATTGCTCTTGAAGATCTCTTGGTGGACGTAAACCCACCAAACCCATACAATTGTGGAGATGGAAACTAAACATTATAGCTAAAAATGTACTAATTAACCCATCCAGCATGGCATGATTTTATATCATATCATTGGTATCCCATATATTGGTCCACTGATCACACTCTAGCATTAATTATCAATAATTAGAGGAGTGGAAACACTGATGTCTGAAAGCTTCAAGAAAGTAAGTTCCTGGTTGATGGAGAGAGAAATTTTCCACTTTCTCTCTTTGCATTATTGGGTATGTTCCACATAGGCAGATCTTATCTCCCATTTTGTTGCTTAAACTGTATCTCTAACTTGGCCCTCTAATGTTGATAGTGGGTTCAAACAAATACAGTAGATGGATGCTACATTGAGACTAAATTAAAGACTTTCAAAAAATGAGGTTTTGTATGTAATAGATAGACTAAATTTGCTGTATTAGAGACACACAAAATAATATACTGAAATTGTTTCACAATCACTAATGATTGCTGAAAAGACTAAGGAGAGATAAAAATGGATCTTTAAAGAAAAGAGCTTTACAATATTTATGAAATGCAGTGTTTACTGCGACAAAAAAAGCTGTCTAGTACTTGAGGGTTATGTGTTACTGTTATGTGTAACAGACAGATCCTGCGTCACAATCATACAGAAAGTTTAACTGGAGACATAAAGTGATGAAATGTATAATTTTATTTTAATAAATTAAAAAAAATGAGATAAGATACATTTAAAAAGCTTTTGTTAAATACCTCAAAGGACACTATAGCAGTTGTCATGATATTCTACTGTATATGGTGTTCCACAAGGCTCTATCCTGGGTCCACTGTTATTCTCAATCTATATGCTTCCGTTAGGTCAGATTATCTCAGGTTACAACGTGAGTTACCACAGCTATGCTGATGACACACAGCTGTACGTATCAATAGCACCTGATGACTCTGACTCTTTCGATACACTAACACAATGTCTTACTGGTATTTCTGAATGGATGAATAGTAATTTTCTCAAACTAAATAAAGAGAAAACTGAAATTTTAGTAATTGGCAATAATGGATTCAATGAGGTTATCAGAAATAAACTTGATGCATTAGGATTAAAAGTTAAGACGGAAGTAAAAAACTTAGGGGTAACTGTTGACTGTATTCTGAATTTTAAATCGCATATTCATCAGACCACTAGGACAGCATTTTTTCACTTAAGAAACATAGCAAAAGTTAGACCTCTTATATCATTGAAGGATGCTGAGAAATTAATTCACGCTTTTGTTTTCAGTAGACTAGATTACTGTAACGCACTCCTGTCAGGACTACCCAAAAAAGATATAAATCACTTGCAACTAGTGCAGAATGCAGCTGCTGGAATCCTAACTAGGAAAAGAAAATCCGAACACATCTCTCCAGTTTTGATGTCACTACACTGGTTGCCTGTGTCATTCAGGATTGACTTTAAAATACTGCTTATGGTTTATAAATCCTTAAATAATCTCGCTCCATTTTATATATCGGAATGTCTGACACCTTATATTCCAAATCGTAACCTTAGATCTTCAAATGAGTGTCTCCTTAGAATTCCAAAAGCTAAACTTAAAAGAAGTGGTGAGGCGGCCTTCTGCTGCTATGCACCTAAAATCGGGAATAGCCTGCCAATAGGAATTCGCCAGGCTGATACAGTAGAGCACTTTAAAAAACTGCTGAAAACATATTACTTTAACATGGCCTTTTTATAACTTCACTTTAACTTAATCCTGATACTCTGTATGTTCAATTCTTCATAATAACTATTCATGGTGGCTCCAAAATCCGTACTGACCCCTACTCTCTCTTCTGTTTCTTTTTCCAGGTTCTTTGTGGTGGCGGCCTGCGCCACCACCACCAACTCAAAGCATCGTGATGCTCCAACATTGATGGACTGAAAGCCAGAAGTCTACGTGACCATCATCATCAAGTCCTTCCATGAAAACCCTAAATACAAAGAGGACTGTTTGATTTATGTTAGGTAGATTGCCCAGAGGGGGCTGGGCGGTCTCTTGGTCTGGAATCCCAACAGATTTTATTTTTTTTCTCCAGCCTCTGGAGTTTTTTTTTTTGTTTGTTTTTTCTGTCCACCCTGGCCATCGGACCTTACTTATTCTATGTTAATTAATGTTGACTTATGTTTATTTTTTATTGTGTCTTCTATTTTTTTCTATTCTTCATTTTGTAAAGCACTTTGAGCTACATTTTTTGTATGAAAATGTGCTATATAAATAAATGTTGTTGTTGTTGTCAAAATACAAGTGACAGGGATTTAAATGATGCATAGAAAAGGTTTGTTTGTTACTCTAAATTTGAACCTCAAAGCACTGGCAGCATTATAACAAAATCTGCAGAATTAAGATCCCCCCCTCTAGATGGAAAAACAATTTACCAATTCATCTACTCCTTCTCATCCTGATGTCTGAGTGAATAATGATTGATTTCTGCTGTGGCAGTGTGCTTTTAAGAATGTGAGTTTCTTTTGCTGATATTAATTTCTGAATGAAACTGCTTGTGTTGTTGTTGTTATTTTTGTTAATCATGTTTTAATAGTTAAGCATTAACCATTTTCATTTTGGTGCATTTACTTTTTTCAAAAATTGTAACATAATATACTCAAATCCACTTAATCATATGTAGTGTGGATGCAGAGCATAGCAAGCAGCACTGGGTGCAAGGTAGGAATGAACCCTGGACACTTACCAACACAATCAACAATTGACACACCACACACATGGGGTAAGTATCAGAAATACAAGAAAACCTGGATAATGGGTGAAAAATGAAGAATATGCAGCCTCTAAACAAACAAAGACTGGGGGTATGATTTGAACACAGAATGCCGGATACATGAGGCAGCAGGACTACACACTATACCATAGAGTTGTTCTTGTAGAACTGTGTGGTGCCAAAATGGTGCACAATTCAGTCTTGCCTGTGCCATTGCTCTGCATGTTTTTTTCCTGATGCTTTCCCTCAGATGCTCCAGCAGTTCAGTGTGATGTTGCTGATTAGCAGTCTTTTTACTGGGAAACTATTTATTAACAAGCTCATCGGCCCAAGCCGGTTTGCAAAAATGTGATCATTGTTGCTATGCTTAATACAACCTAACTTGCCTTTTTCAGCTCACCAAAGTAATGCACCAAAGTTAAACTAACGATTATAAAACATGATAGATAGACAGTACTTCATTTGTCCCCAGGGGGAAAATTGGCTTTTACAGAAGCACTTTAAATAAATAAATACATAAATAGGTAGACCGCGGTGGGTTGGCACCCTGCCCGGTATTGTTTCCTGCCTTGTGCCCTGTGTTGGCTGGGATTGGCTCCAGCAGACCCCCGTGACCCTGTGTTCGGATTCAGCGGGTTGGGAAATGGATGGATGGATAAATAGGTAGATAAGTAAGTAAATAAATAAACATACATACACACTTTGGTCTGAACACACAGTGGAATTACTATTAAAGCAAGAAAAATTGAAAAGAAAGAAAACTTCTCACTTGGCAGTCATAGTCACAGTGAGGCATAATGCAGACATATTGCTGTTGGCATAACGGAGCCCCAGTAATGTTCCCTGACACACTTCTGCTCAATAATTTTTTGACTTAAAGTCTTCAGTGTTACTGTGTCAGAGAGAGGATGTTCATCATTGTTCATAATAACTCAGTTTTGTTTTAATTCTCTCCTTTGCTACTACAGTATCTCCAGGGGGTCCAGAGTGCATCATATAACTGAGCCTGCCTTTTTAATTAGCTTATTGATTCAGTGGGCCTCTCTTGAAGTGGTGTTACCAGCCCAGCATACCACAGTGTAAAAAATCGCACTGGCCATCACAGAGTTATAGAAGATATGAGGGATGTCACTTCCAACATTAAAGGAATCCAGTCTCCTAAGGAAAAAAGTCTGCTCTTCCCTTTTTAATATAGTGTTTCTTTGTTCCAAGATCAGTCCAACCTGTTATTATTGTGGACCCTCAAGGACTGGATCACCTCTACATCTACTCCTTAAAAAGTAAACAGACACTGAGGTTCTTTGGTGGGACAAAAGTCAATAATCAGTTCCTTGGTCTTACTGATGTTAAGATGCAGATAATTTTCTTTGCACCAAGAGACAAGAGATCTCCACTAGAGTTCTATACTCTGTCTCACCCTTATCAATACACCCCATAAGTGCAGAATCATCTGAGAATTTCTGCAGGTGACATGACCTGGTGTTATATTTATGGTCTAAGGTGTACATAGTGAAAAGAAAAGGAGACAGGACTGTTCCTTGTGTTGCTCCAGTGTTGTTCACAGCTGTATCAGAAACACAGTCCTTGAGCTTCACAAACTGCAGTCTGCCAGACAGATAGTCCATTATCCAGGACACCATAGGCTCATCCACATGAACAGCTCTGAACTTACCCCTTAACAGGGATAATTGTATGGTATTGAAGGCAATGAAAAAATCAAAAATCATAAATCTCACAGTGCTGCCAGCATTGTCCAGGTAAGAATAAGCTTTGTGCATCCTCCGATCCAATCTTTGACCAATAGGCAAAACTGCAGTGGGTCCAGGTGGTCTACCACAAGAGGAGTCATATAGTCCAGGACCAAACTCTCAAAAGTCTTCATGATGTGAGACGTAAGCACCACTGGTCTATTATCATCAGGTGAAGAGGTGTCTGCCTTCTTTGGAACTAGAACAATGCAGGATGTTTTCCACAACAGCAGCACTTTCTAGAGCTTTAGGAACAAACTAAACCGGTGACAGAGGAGTCCACAAAGTTGTTCAGCACAGGCCTTAAGAACTCAAGGACAGAGTCCATCTTTTCCAGCTTTTCCAGTGTGTATTTACTTAGTTGTCTCCTTACTTGGTCTTGAGTTATGGACAGCCCAAACTGATAGTCAGAGGTGGACTTGTCACTGGCCAATCCAGTTGATGTGGTAGAAGTTGTTGATGTAATAGGGATGGTGTATGGAGACTGATCATTGGAAGAAGGTGGCAGTTGGAGGTAAAATCCATTAAAAAAAAGGTTCTGGTCATTTGTTTTATTCACGCCCCGTTCTAGCACCTAAATGTAAAATATAAATGACATGTCATAAACAAGCACTCGATCAACCCAGCATAGTACCCCTTGGTGGATGGATTAACAAAATTGTAGGCATGTAATAATACCTGGTGGCATAGTCAATAATGACACCCTACTCCCATGCTATTGACTGATTCTGGGAATTTTTGTATTGTGGTCCCGGCCAGGACCAGAGGAGGGCCCGATGCCGGAATATCCCGTGTGGTCCCTGGCTGGGGCTGGAGCCCGGCCGGGACGCCCAGGAGGACTAGAGGAGGGCTTGTGCTTCCTCCAGACCGTGAGGGGGCGATCACCCTGATTGTATTGGGGGCCAGGCGGCGCCCAGGTGCCTGAGGAGCCCTGGAGCCCAGCACTTCCGCCACACTGGGGTGTGGCCAGGACTGATTGCCGGGAAGCAGCTGGAGCCCATCCAGGTTCCCATTTAAGGGGCCGCCTCCCTCCAGTCAGCAGTGGATGTCGGGTGGAAGAGGACAGAACTGGAGAGAGGACGGGAGGCGGTCGAGAGAAAGGCAGAGAAACTGTGTGGCCTGGACATTGGGGGAATCGGTGCAAGAGGCACTGGGGTTTGTGTGCACGTTGAATTTGTATATAATAGTTGTAAATAAATAGTGTGTGGTGGAATTATGTTGTCCGTCTGCCTGTGTCCGGGTCCCAGTCCACAGTGGCGTAGTCGTGTGGATGGTCCGTCTGGTACAAGACGGGGACCTGCTTTACAAAAACATAATTCGGAGGATCGGCGCGACGCTCGAGCCTGTGGCCAGTAGGGTACTGCAGGGAAGGTAGGTGACGCCGTCCCCGTACAGCATGAGGGGGGATTCGCCGAACACGGCCGTGACTGTTTACAGGAAGACCGGCTCCGAGTAGGCAATTCCCCAACAGCGGATGCGACAGTGCAGACAGCCGAAGGGGCGAGGAGAGCGACTACGCAGGCGCTGAGAGGACAGGGGCTGATGAGTGCCCTGGGTCCTAGCACCCTGCGCTCCAAGCTCGCGGCAGTCTCCCGTCGCTCTGCAGGGACGCAGACGGGGCTGTATTTGAGCCGTTGCCATGCTCAGACCCAGACCGTCAAGGCATCCAAGAGGAGAAGGAGGAACCGAGGGATGAATGCCGGTTTCTCCGATAGGAAGGGGCGTCTCGCTGGGTGCGAGCGTCCAGAGCAAGGCCGTCCTCTGCGGAGGCAGAGGGAATCCCCTGGGCGGCTGGGCGAGCCACCTGCGAGAGCGGTCCCGCTGACAGCGAAAGGACGGGCATGGAACCTGCGGCGGAGGACTCAAGCAGGCAAGTCGGGGGCTGTCGGAGGGGGGCAAGAGCACTGGCGGTACAGAGACCGACAGGACGCTCGGGGTGAGTGTCCTGGCAGTGCTTCTGGTCCTCCTTTTTCTCTTTTCACAGATCCGAAGCCCCGACGAGCACTGGAGCCGACGTCGTTTGGGACCTGCCCTCCTGGAACGGGCCGCTCCGCGGGAGGGCTCCCCGCCGGGAGGCCGATGGTGACCCAGCTGGTGGGGATGGCGGGGGCGAGAGCGGTGCAGACCAGAGGGGCGCGTTGGCATCGGAGGGCGTGCTGAAGTAAGATGTCCCAGGGTGCCGTGTTGGACCCTGGGGACATAGTAGGACCCTCTCTGGGGATGTGCTGCCCTTTCGGGGAGTGTCGCTCGGACCCACGTGTCTTCGCTAGCGGTGGGGCACTGTGGTCCCCGGCCAGGGCTGGAGCACTCGATCAACCCAGCATAGTACCCCTTGGTGGATGGATTAACAAAATTGTAGGCATGTAATAATACCTGGCGGCATAGTCAATAATTACACCCTACTCCCATGCTATTGACTGATTCTGGGGATTTTTGTATTGTGGTCACCCAGGAGGACCAGAGGAGGGCTTGTGCCTCCTCCAGACCGCAAGGGGGTGTCCGTCCTGGTTATGTTGGGGGCCAGGGCTTGGAAGCCCAGCCCTGTAGGGGCCCGTGGCCACCGCCAGGCGGCGCCCAGGTGCCTGAGGAACCCTGGAGCCCAGCACTTCCGCCACACCAGGAAGTGCTGGGGAAGACGACCGGGGACACCGGCGGCTTCAGCGCGCAGCGGCACTTCCGCCACACTAGGGTGTGGCCAGGACTGATTGCCGGGAAGCAGCTGGAGCCCATCCGGGTTCCCATTTAAGGGGCCACCTCCCTCCAGTCAGCAGTGGATGTCGGGTGGAAGAGGACAGAACTGGAGAGAGGACGGGAGGCAGTTGAGAGAAAGGCAGAGAAACTGTGTGGCCTGGACATTGGGGGAATCGGTGCAAGAGGCACTGGGGTTTGTGTGCACGTTGAATTTGTATATAATAGTTGTAAATAAATAGTGTGTGGTGGAATTATGTTGTCCGTCTGCCTGTGTCCGGGTCCCAGTCCACAGTATCCTCCATTTTAAATTATCACTTCTGAAAATGCTTTATTGGTTATGTTGCAACATGTATTAATACCACCAAATATTAATGTAAATACTATTTTTGTTACCCCCATTTTTACTTTTAGTTGGTACAAAAAAACACCATTAAAAATTCTATTAATTTAAATTAAATGGAGAGTCTTGTGTTCTGTCTGGGTACTGTGAGCCTGAGGGATTATTATCTTTATTCTGTGCAGTCTTTAATGTATTAATATGAAGAAAAACAGTTCTGAAAGAACTGCAATATTTGACTTCTGATAATTAATTGATCTTAATCATCTTATGTGTTTTGTGTACAAGAGAGAAAACAATAATTGCACTCTCTTCACCTATTTAGGACTTGGTTAGTTATTGCATAACCACTTCTGTAAAGCTGTAGTTAATGTTGTCTGGAAAGAGTCAAGGGCCCTCACTAAGCAATGAATTTGGTGGTACAAATGGAAGCAGAAACTGCAAGAACCTCAGCAGTGTATGTTTATTGTGATATTTTATATTTGATAATTTTAGGGTGACGGAAGAAAAGGCAGTTGGCAGACTAGTGTGTTTCTGGAAGAGAAGAGTGATGGAGAGAAAGGGAAAATGGTCGTGAGGAAATCACAAATTATTCTTAACAAAAAACAAGTATTTTATCAAGGTGCTGACTGCTTCACTGAGATAATTAATTTAAGTAATAAATAAAAAAAAATATTTGAAGGGAGAGTTTGTTTATTGTCTCTTGATTAATATTTTGTTTGTCAAAAGAACAATGCAGTCAATATGCAGATTTCTTTGTATATATTACATGCTGATAAGTTCTGGAAAAGTAAATGGAAATGTTCTGTCTATTTTAAACTAAACAACATTTTTTAAAAATATTGTGTGTCCTGTGTCTATTTATTCACAATTAGGTCAGTTACATTAAGCAACTTGGGATTTAAATGAACATTTCAATGTTACAAATAGCTGCGGTGGGTTGGCACCCTGCCCGGGATTGGTTCCTGCCTTGTGCCTTGTGTTGGCTGGGATTGGCTCCAGCAGACCCCTGTGACCCTGTGTTCGGATTCAGCGGGTTGGAAAATGTATGGATGGATGTTACAAATAGACTTTAGATGTTCTTTAAATCTTTTTCTGCAAAGATGTGAATGAATTAGACCTCACTGAATTCACTGTGTATTTGCTACTTCACCTAGTAAAAAAAGCATAAGAAAAAGCCAGATTGTTAATCATTGGGAATCTTCATATTTTTGACTGTGCTGAGTAGCATCACTTACAAACTAGGTAAAGGCTCAGTCTTGTTTGCTTAAAGCATGGTGCTGGAGGTTTCTAAAAAGGAGCAGGAGCTTTCCAGACCATTACCCAGTACCTAAATTATTCCAAGTGAGATGTTATGTGTGGTGCAAAGAGATTTAAGAGACATTACATGCATTCATTAATTCAGCACCAGGTAACCAAAAGAAATGAGAGGTTAAAATGCCCACCAACAGCTATTCTATTATAAATACTATAAAGAAATTGTGTTTCAGAGTCACAGTATATAATATTGTCAAGGTTATTTGTACTAATTTCATCACTGAAAGTACTGTTTCTACTTACATACTTAAATAAGTCTGAAACAACCTTTGATCTTATGTACATAATAAAAAAGTATTTTTGAAATGTTTACTATATTATCTGGCTGACAGCTTCAAATAACAGAACATAAGACATCAGACAAACAAAAGGAGACCATGCAGTCCAATAGCTAAACTGTCCCAATATCTCATCCAGATACTTCTTGAAGGTTATCAAGGTTTCTGTTTCAACTGTGTGATGTGTTAGTTTGTTCCAGTGAGGGACAAATTTCTACAACAATTCCTTGAATAAAGAAGTGCTTCCTGGCTTCAGTCTTAATGAATTTTCCCTACTTTTCCATAAGGTGTCAGTATTATACTTGATGGATTTTCAAGTTGTTTTGCAGTTATGTATGAAGCTGATAAAGTAAACACAGTGCCTAATTTAGATTAGATATTCTTTAGTAATCCCAAGGGGAAATTTAGATACATTTCAGCAGCAGAAACATAAAAACAAAGATACAGACTCATGGGGCAAATAATACAATCAATCAATCAACATTACATGTATATTACATACGGTATTGGGAAATCTGTTTCACACAGTTTTATATTGCCTCATCTAAACAAGATATTCAGTCCAGGCTGAAGAAACGTGTTTTTATGTTTTCAATTCATTTCCCTTCATGTAAAGCGCTGCTTATTCAAAGACACAGTACCATCTCTATGTGCTGCTTACTGGATAGTTTCAAAAGCTCTACTCATTATTTATCAATTTATTCTACAGTGTTAGTTTGCCATTACCTTTGGTTTGTACCCAGTGATAAGAGGTCCATGGTATGACTCTGTTTTTAAATAATCGGGTCCTGGAGTGTCCAGGCTCTGAACGGGTGCTAGTGTGCAACTCTGGGGTTGATTGGGGTGCTTGTCTGATTGAGCATACACGTGCAATACAAGCGGATCAGTCAGGTGTATCATTCACACCACAGAGTAGATGCACGACAGCTAATGCACCCTTTTGGCAAGTTTTTGGGAGCCTGCACAGCATAAAGGGAGATCAGATCAATGAGGGAAAGAGAACAGTGCTTACAAGAAAAAGAGAGAAGTAGGACAGTGAAGAGCTTGTCTTGTAAAGAGTGGAGGCAGATAGTCAGGAGTATGTACAGAGGAAGCGAGCAGCAGACCTACACTAGATTGTGGGGCTGGAGAAGGAGGCACTCCTTAGAGCAACAAAGAAGAGTAGAAGAGGCCCTGATGATCAGCATCTCCCTGCTGATGCTGACGGAATGGCTGAGGGAGACATAACTGCAGTTTGGCGGGGAGTCCTATGGAACCTGATGGACTACCCTTAAGAACCAGAACCCAGGATTTAGTGAATGTCTGCACCTGTTGGCAGACATCTTCTCTTGCTGCAAGGTTCTGATGGGATAAGTTGAGGAGAAGCCATATTTTAGGAAGAGGCATTGGGGATCATGATTGTTTTTATTGAAAAACCTGCCTGGGATTTTATCCTTGTTTTTATTGACTTATTTACTGGATTTTAACCTACACATTTCACCTTGATTTTGTTGGACTATTTATTGAAGATCTTTTACACTGGAGTTTCGAACACTTTTCTCTAGTTTTTAACAAAAAAACTGAATACTTTGCACAAACCCTTTGTTGACTGTGTGTGTCTTCATTTTTTTGGTTAATCTCAGTTTATGGTTCCGGGTTCGAGGGCTCCTGAAAGAAATAAGGGAGCATAGAGATGACCCAGACCATTACATATCCTTCTTTGTAAGTTTATACTGTTACCATTTGAAATGTAGAGCATTTTATGTTTGCTGTTTTCCCGGAAGACATTTAGGTAGGGGCACCATCATGAAAAGTATACTGTGACCTGTCAGGGAAGAGGAAGTATGGCATGACCCGATAGAAGGTAATTCAGTTATTAACAGGAATGCCTAACCATCACTCTTTAAAGAGAATGTAGCTGGAGAGAAGCATCAGAGGTGCCACCACCTCCTAGCCCCTAGAGGACACATAGTTCCAGAAAAGAACTTAGTGGAAAACACTTTTCTTGTAACAGAGTAGCTACTGTATATACTCACGTATAAGTTGGGTCTTGAAACCTGAAAAATCAATCATAAAATCAGATATTGACTTATACGCCTGTTCAAAATTGTGACATTTACATTTTTTTTTCATCTTCTTGCCTCCTCCAATCTCTCATCAGTTGTAGCAGCGCAGTTACCAATTTCTTTTGCTACTTCCACTATTTTTAATATATAACCAGCTTCATATTTTCTTCTGATCAAATGCTCCATCGTAGATAAGGGATGCTCTTACAATAAAGGTGTATGAGGTTGTGAGATATAAAAACACAAATTCGTTGCTTCGGAATAGTTTGGGTATTATTGTGTGGTCATGTGGGCACAATAGAGAGTCAGAGAGAGAGGTTAGGAGCATGTGCTGATACATCGCATTGCCGCACCCACATAGAAAAAAAAGGCAGTGTGCTCCGTGGTGACTCTCTCAGGTGGGCGTTAGTATATCATAATCTCTTGTACCAATAGCATGAGTTTTCTGCATTCGACTTATATGACCAACATTATAAAATACCAGAAATTATATAGTGAAATCAAGTCCCGACTTCTCCATGGGAGAACTTATCCATGAGTATATATGGTAGTTAAGAACTGTTTCTGGAGGGCTGGCCTTCCTGGAAGTAGAAGCCAATAGAGGTAATTTCACCCTACTGTCCCTGGGCCAAACTGAAGTCTCCTCCGACCCGAAAATTACTTCTTGCTCTTGACTGTAATCAACACCAGGATAGAATTCAATGGCGCCTTTTTGCTAGGAGACTATTGAGTGCAGAGTTGGAAAGAGAGTGAGTGAAGGACTAGCTAAAAGAAAAAAGCCCAGTGTCTGAAGAGTGAAAGAGAGGATGGGAGACAAAGGTGATGCTTGGTGGACAGGTGGTTAAGCTACCTGACCAGATAGACAATGTATGAACAGAATGGATGCAAGACCTGTCAAATTAGATGTAGAATGGCAGCAATGTTCCCTCTAAGCTGAGCGCGTGAGCGATCGCTCACACGAATTCAGAGCATCGCTCATACTTTCCACACGATTGCTCATTCCGACGGCGTCGCTCGTACTTATCGCGAAAATTGGTGCTCATAAATTTTTGGCTTAAACAAAATGACACTCATAAACAATGTTTTTTGCTCACTATATGCTACTCCTTAGAGGGAACATTGAATGGCAGCAGGAAAAATGTTGCTTTATTCTCTTTATTTGTATTTTGAACTCTTCCTTTTGTGTATCCCTCCCTATAGTTTATTTGGCAAGAAAGGTGTCATTTTTAGTTTAATCGTGCCTCTTATTACAAGGTCCCTCTCCTGTCACAAGTGATTGATTGACTTTTTTTTTCTTAGTAGGTTATTTCATTTAGAACCAAGAAAGACAGAAACTGTAGCAGTAATACTGTTGCTTGAATTGAAATTGAAACCTAAAACCATCCAGCAATAACAAAGCATGAGGCTTCCAGTGTCCATTTGTTCATTTTCCAAAGCCACAGTAGTTTATATAGGGAACTGCAGGCTTTGCAATCAGAAAGTTATACAAGGTAAGAATAATATCTCAACAGGAGTCCCAAAGGGCCAGGTCATCACTCTTGACAATAACACACATAACCAAATTGAACCTGAGAGAAAATAAAAATCTCAGTTCAGTCTAACTGTATTTCTCTAGAAAGTTGGAGGAAAATGAGAGTTCTGCAGAAAAAAAACACATGAACATGTGGAGAAACTTCAGACTCCAGATAAACTATACCTTATGAACAAAGTATTTAAACACAATGAGGGGGCAGCACAGTTCAGAATGGAGTGATAGAAAAATGTGACACATTTTATAGGGGAGCGAATGCAAGATGAATTTAACAACATTATCATTTGCTGCTGGTAGTATAAATAATGTGAAAGTCCAAACTTCTTGAGGTTTTTTTTAATGAAAGTTTGGGTCATTTTCTGTTTCATGGCCAGTTATTGTGGAACGGAGAAATGCTTTTGTGTTTAAAATGGGAGGGAAATTGACAGAGGTGTAAACATTTTACCTTTTCTACCACCTCCCATGCTTTATCTTTATTCTTCTTAGGTCTCCTTTCATAAGATGCCTGCAAACCCCAATTATTATCTGGGCTCAAGTAACTATTGTGACCTGGTAGCCAACTGACAGTCTTTGTGTTTTATGTACCCTTGAACCTTAAGTTGTCACGTGTATTGGTAGCTTTCCAGCTGTCATACATTAAAGAGTAACAAAGCCACTCCATTTGTTCTTGTGCTTCCTCCTAACAAGATGAAGGGAAAAGTACTGGCCCTTGATTTCCATGTCCAGATTGTGTACATCCGTCTAGCAGTCAGAAAGTGACTTCACCTTTTCTTCAAGCAGAGGTTCAGACAATTGGGGCAACAAAGGAGCTGCCTGCCCTCTTGTGTCTTAGCGGAATGAAATCTGCCTCCACACAGGCTGCACCATTCTGTGTCTGCTGCTGATGCTGCCTTCTGTTGATCTTTCAGGGAACCCAGCACTTGGATGTACTGTGCCAATCTTCCTGTTGTATTTCCTTCTGTTTTCTCTTATCCTTTGCCACCCCATTCATGTCTGTAGTCTTTTTGGTCATCATGCCATACATCACGACATATAGATGGCCATGGAGAGTAGATGCCATTACTAGATGTTTATTCAAAGTGCTGGGTCTAGCACTAAATCTTGACTGAAACTTTTCATCCCACTGATAAAAGTCTAAGACTGAATGGATTTGGCTGGCAACATTGTGCTGTAGAAAATTAGAGTTTAGAATTAGGCATTTTTGAGAAGAGGAATGATCACCATTTTAGCTGCTGGTAAGTAAGGCAGGATCAAGCATGGGTCAAACATGTGCTAAAAGAAATCATCTCTCAGTCCAAAAAGTTTAATTTTAAAAGAAGGCTTAGTGAAAATTCAAAGCAAACAGTCTACACAAGAATAACGAAAAAGATTGTTACATATGTAGAATAAAAGCTAAAAAAAGGGAAAATGTTTCTTCTTGTTAAACTTCAATTGCTTCTATACTTAAGGATGAATTATTTCGCTATGCTTTACTTCACATTTAGTACGTTCTACACTGAGCACATTAAGGCACGTTTTGAAACCGTGTGCCTTCCATGCCTTACCAACGACAAGGCAGGTCACTAACTGAGACTAATCTATGGTCAGAGGGACAAGAACTAGTTAGAATATACCAATTCAATTCAGCTTTTGGGGGTTATAAGAACCTCCCATATACTATGCATTAATATGTAGGCAAACATTTAATATAACTTAGATTACTAGCAAGTGGCCTTAGAACCGCTGTTTCAAATTAAAATACTGTTGATCTAAGATGAAATGAGGGGACCCATTGATAATTTCAGAGGGAAGTATAAGGAAAAGATTGAAGACGTAACTAGTCAAATAGGCTTAGTTTAAGGAGACAAATATTTACTTAGTTATGCAGTCTGCGTTACTAGAAGCAAAAATTGAAAGATAGATTTACGGTAAGTTCAGTTGTCCCCACTAGAATGTGGTCCTCCTGCTGTTATCCCCACTGGTAAATGGCCTTTTTGCTGTCCAGTCTGCCCTACTGGGCCAAAGTCTTCTTGCCTCACCTACCCTCTGGGCCAAAGTCTTCACACCTGGTCAACCCATCTGTAAGACTTTTTTGTTATTGACGGTTTGTGTTTATTATAAGGATTTTGTAAAGTTTTCTTTTAGTGGTCTTTGGAAGCCACCTCTGGGAGGCCTGGCTATGTTTTTAATGAGTCTATATTTTAGGGGTATTTTATGCTCCATTATCATTATTGAATCATTTTTTGCATACGTTTATGTGACTTCTGTTGCTTTTGTTTATTATTCTGAAATTATGCTCCACTTGAACTCACAATGTTTAACATATCAAATTTGGAATGAGCAAAACATGCTATTTCAGATCAAAATAATGTAAAATGATTTTAAAACATCAGAATAAAAGTTTCCACTCTTAGAAACAAAATATATTTATACATCACCTAATAAGAAAATATTTGAGCAAGAGGAACACTTTGACATTAACTGGCAAAACATAAGCCACTGTCCGGTATCTGCAGCATAAGGAGATATCCAACCTTTTAGCATCCAGACTCGGGTAATCAACTCACAATCACAATTGTACTTGAACTTGAATTTTATTTCCAGGCAACACAGTTACAGCCGTACACATCACAAGGTAAATACAATTAGACAACACAACAGATGGCACCATCTCAATATTACATACAGTACAAACCTTAGAGTAATTTAGTACAAATCGTAATACTTTTTCCTGCTACACTTTTATTCTTGGAGATCACATAGCATATAGCATAGCATAGCATAACCCTCACTATAGCCTAGAGGCCAAGATCTGTCAATTGAAGTATAGCCAGATTAAGTATATTCATTTCACAGTCATTAGGCTGCTGCAAAGATTCTGTTAAACACAAAATATCAATCTTCTAATTGATTGGTTCCTGGCTGTGTTGGATTAAGCTGTCTTCTAAGTGATTGTGTCCTATACAGAAAGTACTTAGTTAATAACAGCATATATTTAGAAATGCAAATTTACCATTTTTCACAGTGGTAGTGCTGCTGCCTCGCAGTTAGGAGACCCGGGTTTGCTTCCTGGATCCTCCCTGCTTGGAGTTTACAAGTTCTCCCCTTGTCTGCATGGGTTTCCTCCAGGTGCTCCGGTTTCCTCCCACAGTCCAAAGACATGCAGGTTAGGTGCATTGGCGATTCTAAATTGTCCCTAGTGTGTGCTTGGTGTGTGTGTGTGTTTGCGCCTTGCGGTGGGCTGGCGCCCTGCCCAGGGTTTGTTTCCATTCAAAAATTTACAGATTAAATCATTTGAAAAATACGTAGATTCTTCTAGCAGTTTAATAGTGCATCTTTACATGATACATATGAAAACTTTGACGCTTCTGGAATTAAAAAAAAAAAAATGCCTGATATTACTTAAAAAAATATATGGCATTATGAAGAAACGAATTCCTGGATTGATTTGTATGGGGTGTGCTTGGTGTATGTGTGTGTGTGCGTGCCCTGCGGTAGGCTGGCACCCTGCCAGGGGATTTGTTCCTGCCTTGCACCCTATGTTGGCTGGAATTGGTTCCAGAAGACCCCCAGGTTGGATAATGGATGGATGGATGGAAGTTACCATTTTTATTGGCTGAGAAATATGGTGCTGCAAATTGGCCAGAATGAAAAGCCTTTTGTAATATTGTAAGTATTTTTAAGTTCTGTAAATTTTGCAATAAGTCTAGTTTAGCCTTATGCTCATCGCAAGCTCATGGTGATTCAGAAATTAGACCGTCGTAATGGGGAGATCAGCAAACACCACACACCAAGTACCAACAAAAGCTGGGCACAACTTTTGCAAGGATCAAGGAGTTAAGATGCCAACTTACTTGACTAGCTGCAACAAGAAAAGTTTACTCAAATGATGCTGTAACACCAGATGGAATGTGAGTTAAACAATCTAAAAAAAACATAATTAATTAATTAATCAGTTAATTTTTTAAAATTTTTTGTTAAAAAATTTAAACAATAAAATTAAAGAAGGAATTTCTTGGGCTGTTACAGTAAAGTGGTAAAGCAGCACTTCCCAAGTAAAGATTTCTTTTGTTACAGAAAATGGAGGCCAACAAAAAGGTAATGTCAGCAAGAAGCCTCAGAATTAAACAGTCATAAAGTGAGAAGACAAGCAAAATGACACCTTTTATTGGCTAACTAAAAAGATTACAATATGCAAGCTTTCAGGGAAACTCAGGCCCCTTCTTCAGGCAAGATTTTGCTTGACTTCTCATTCATAATGGCTAACACAGTAAAATAACCTAGTTCTACAGACATAATGAAAAATGAGTCGTAAAGCATGTGCACAAATAACTGTGCCGGCATATGTCTAACAATCTGGACAGTCCAATTTTGAACCTCTATAGTATAATGTGAAATTAGAAAAATGACTTACTGTATATAATACTAATATAACATTGTGATTCTTAATATACACTTGTATAAGTTTTCAAAAAAGAGATAAAATAATGGTCTTTGCCTTTTAATAAGCATGTAGGTAGTCTGATTTGCTCCACATGTCTTATATAGTGCTTCAGTTTCTGCCATTAATGTAATTCGACTGACAGTACACAGTGAGATTCATAAAGCCATGTCTTTAGTTATGCTTTTCTTACACGCTGTGTGATTGTTCAGGTTAAGACCCGTCGGTATAAGCTAGCGGTGTCTTCCACAAGAATTTTTCTGTGTCTGTGTCACCTCAATCCATTGAGGGCCATCAGCTTATTACAGCAGGGTAACAGGCTGGTCATCCTTCTGAATTGTTTGATGATGGCTGTGACAGCTATTGTTTCTTTTATTAGTGAACTGCTTTGCAGGATGTCTCATCAGGCTGAAGGCATAAGTAGAACAGTACTTACTATTTGCTAAATGATTTAACTATACATGTTTGGCATATACTTTTGCTGTCTTTCCTCACATTGGGGGAGAGATTTACAAATAAGGAAGGTAATCCAACAAAAAAAAATTCTAAAAGCTAATTCTGATATAAAGATGTGTGTCCCGAGCCAACCTTTGCCTCTTTTCTTATCTGTATTGTACATTGTTTATGCATACATTAAACCGACCAATACTGCAACATTTTCAAAATATGGTATTTTGGACAAATAGCTCATTTCAGTTTTATGTTTTCCATACCAATCACTTCTCCTGTTCTTTACTGTACCATCTGCTTAAGATAAAAAAAAAATCATTTCATCTGCTCCTCCAAGCTTCCCTGGTGCATTTAGTATGGAACCAACTGTAACCTCAAGGTTCAACTCATCCTTTCCATCTTTCTACTGAAACCCAGAAGTAATGAAATTGTTTAAGCTATCCCTATCTGAAAAAAGACGGAGGTTATCTAAAATGACTGAAATGAAAACATCCAAACAGACAAAGAAAAATGGACTCAGTATACTTACAGCACCCTTGCTGACACTTTCCCTTGCACATTTCCATTGAACAAGCCATGCTGTGCTGTTTATTAATGCACACACATAAAACAGCCAAAGGTGAAAAATCTTTATTTACTGTTTCAAAGACCTCTCCATGGTCCTTAAAAAGAATATCGAGAAATATAGTATCCAGAGAAATCAGTCCATTTTTAATATTAATTCCTTTAGCAGCTGACATTTTCATTTTCTTTAATGATTTTTTCATAATGATTTTTTCCTCTGCCAGTGACATTTCATAATAAGTGGGATATTGTTCCAGAATTCTTAGCAGTGGCTCCCATATTCAGAGATAATAATAACTGTTGTTTTCTTCTTTTAAAGTGAATGTAGTATTTTCATGATTTTTGTCCTACTAAAAACTTTGACCTTTTCTAAAAGCATACATATTGTTTTGAACCTGAATTTGCACTGTAATTTTCCCAATTATGCAAAACATCTATCAGCAAATTGGAGTTTTACATAGTGGTGCCTCACCCTTGTATATTTCAAATATATAAATCAGTTTCTTGAAAAAGTGATATTCTTAAGTTCATTATGTGAACACTTCACTATGTCATTATGGTTGCCTTTTTGATTTATTCTCATTTTTACTCTGGTGTGTACTGTATATTTAGGGTTTTATATTCTTGTACAATCCATGCATTGCTTGCCATTTGCTTTTTCAGTTTCTACAATGTGAAAGGAGATTTGACAGGTAAAGAATGCCATGGCAGACAGAACAGAGGTTCAGAGTTTACTGCTTTTGCCTGGCAATTCTAACTGCCTGGATTCAGTTCCCAGCCTGGTCACTCTCTGTGTAAAGCTTACACATTCTCCTTGTGCTTGCTTGGGGTTTTTCTTCATGTGTTTCTGTTTCTTTAAACATCCTGAAGTTGTTTCTAAATTGGAACACTTCTGGTGTGTAGTTTGTACTGCAAAGGACTGGAATCGCATTCAGAGGTACTGGCATGGACTGTACCTCCTCTTCAGTCTATATTAATTGTTCAGATTAAAGAAAATGGAAGGATGATTGATGATTCTAGCAGTTAACTAATGGAATATTCATTCAAGGAGCTTCATCGTTTTATTTTATTAGTTTAGATTTTATACAAATAGCAATAGAAATATGCCACACTGTATCATTTTTTCACTTACTTCATTACATTTCTTAAGTTACAATATAGAGGTAATGAAGATTAATGCCAGTCTCAGCAGCATCAGGTAGAAGGTGCTGGTTAATCACGACTGGAGGCAGATGTTATCTTTACAATTTCAGTTTGATAAGCCATGGTCAGTATTTTTGCATTCCTGCTCCTGGTACTTGCATTCTTCTCTCTAACCAGTCACAATGTTTCAAGTTTCTTTCAGTGGCATTCTTTACACTCTCCCATTTCCACTTGTACTCCAAAGGCACACTTCATGAACAATTCTAAATTTGCCCAGCATAACTGAGTTTTGGTAATTTAGGATGCAGCTCATCACAAGGCACGCTATCCGGGCTTGCTTTCCCCCTATTGAGGCCAAATTTTGCTCTAGCTATGCAAACTTTTTTTCTGCCTGGACTGATTTTTTCTTCTAGGTCTTTGGAGTTATTGTAAGTCCAAGCAATGGTAATTTATGTAAAAGCTACTGGTGTATGTAAAAATCAGATAATTTAATGTATGTAAGTAAACATATGAATCATTATAGATGTGATGTTTCATGCAGATAGCTCAGACTATAGTCATTACCAAGCAATCAGAGTGAGAAGATAGATGGACACAGACACAAAAGCTGCTTCAGAAAAAAATACAAAAGCTGCTAATTATAAATGTTCTAAATCCTGAGCTGGAAAAGGGTGGAGTGCCCTCTCAGGGTTGGAGGCGAGATCCTGCCCCAAGTGGAGGAGTTCAAATATCTCAGGGTCTTATTCACGAGTGAGGGTAGAATGGAGCGTGAGATCGCAGGTGGATCGGTGCGGCATCCGCAGTGAAGCATGCTCTGCAACGGTCTGTCGTGGTGAAAAAGGAGCTGACCCTTAAGGCAAAGCTCTGAATTACCAGTTGATCTATGTTCCTACCCTCACCAATGGTCATGAGCTATGGGTAGTGACCGAAAGAACGAGATCGCGAATACAAGCAGCTGAAATCAGTTTCCTCTGCAGGGTGTCTAGGCTTTCCCTTAAAGAGAGGGTGAGAAGCTCAGTTATCCGGGAGGGGCTAAGAGTAGAGCTGCTACTCCTCCGCATCGAGAGGAATCAGATGAGGTGGCTTGGGCATCTGATCAGGATGCCCCCTGGACGCCTCCCTGGGGAAGACTCAGGACATGCTGGAGGGACTATGTCTCCCAGCTGGCCTGGGAACACCTTGTGATTCTCCCAGAAGAGCTAGAAGAAGTGGCCGGGGAGAGGGAAGTCTGGGCCTCTCTGCTCAAGCTGCTGCCCCCGTGAGCCTACCTTCCGTAAGCGGAAGAAGATGGATGGATGGATGAATCCCATTCCAAGTCTTATGTCAAGCAATAAATTAGTAATAAAATTAGTCCTTGTGTATTGATACAACCAAAATGTAACATACAATTGTAAATTAATACATATAAAAAAATATATAGTCTATAAGTTCTTGCTCTCTCCACCCTTCCCAAAAATGCTCAGGGAAAAGAGACTTCACTGAACTCCTCCACAGGTTAACACTAGCTCATACCACCAGTTCACATGTACTGCCTCTAATCTCAGACTTACGGAGGACTTCAATCAGCACACACTGTGATACCTTCTTTCCCCTCCAGGAACTGTCAGAAGACTACAAGCAGATCCAAGCGAATACCAATAGCACCTGCAGTGTTTATCCTTCACAGGCTCTTTTCTCCACCACAATAAATAATTGACAGACTTAACCCCAGATCACTGCATCACCTTCTTCGTCAGTCACGCAGCTTGCAGAAGGCTTCTATACTTCAATCTCTAATTGCAACACACCAATAGAAGCTCTTTTCTTACAAGCCCTTGCGGTGTTTTAAATATCATCTCTGGTTATCTGCAGCTAATCCTGGTTGGACAGTTCCCCAGCACCACCCATTGGTCTGCATTCCGGCAAGTTTACACCATTGCATTCAATTCTCTAATTACAGCTCCAATCATGGTGAGGTCTCAAATTGTCCCATGCACACTTACCTTCAAATAAAATTGATACACATTCCAGTTTCTTTTCGGGCCCTTGCGTAGCTTGTACTAACTGGCATCTTACCTGTCATTCTCCTTCCACAGACGATGAAGCACTGCCATGGTGTCAGCACCACCCATGGACATGCCTGTGGTGTAAAAGGCCTCTCATGCTCACACGTTTGTCTGACACCTCCACCCACAGAGCACTCCTGTGAAACTGTGCCACACTCATGCAACTGTCCAGCATTTGCCCAGAGGGTGCTGGGCGATCTCATGGTCTGGAACCCCTGCAATTTTATTTTTACTCCAGCCGTCTAGAGTTTTTTTTTTTGCTTTTTCTGTCCTCCCTGGCCATTGGACCTTACTTTTATTCTATGTTAATGAGTTTTGTCTTATTTTAATTCTTATTTATTTTGTCTTTTTCTCTTTCTTTATCATGTAAAGCACTTCAAGCTACATTATTTGTATGAAAATGTGCTATATAAATAAATGTTGTTGTTGTTATCCCTTGCCAGCATTCCACTCTGCACTGTACTTCCTCCTTCCACTGATGTATGTGCAAAACTGTCCCTATTATTTTGTCAAACAGAAGGGTGAATCAACATCTAGTCACTCTGTCTGACACTCACGTCTAGCCCCATGATATAGTCTTACCACAATGCACAATTCAACCAAATGCCAGCTCTGCCTCCAGGACAATCTGATCATCCTAAAAATAATCAAATACTGTACATTACATACAGTGCCTGTAAAAAGTTTTCACCACCTTGGAAATTTCCACATTTTATTTGTATACACCTCTGAAGGAGTTACAAGATAAAATGAATGAGATTGAAGATACTGTGAATACAACAATTGTTGCCTGGCTGTTTCACAAGTCACACATCTATACAAGAGTAGCAAAGAGAAAAAATCAAGAGTAGTCTTCCCTAGACTTTCTCGTATACTCAGATATGTGGATGGATATTTGAGGAGTAAACAGCAAGACAATGATTATATTTTTATATGTACATGATTATATTTTATATTATGTACATTAAGGAGCCATCAAAAACAAATCAAATCAAATTAATAATCTATATTGAACAATTATTATAAAAGTAAATTGGAATAAATCAGACTCATCCGGTTAACACTTAGTTAATAGAAATCTATGTTTTGTACCTAATACTTGTATGCCAAATTTGGTTGACCTAAGTGAAAGCATACTCAAGTTATCGTGTTTACATACATACACACACACAGATATAATTCCAAAAATGGTATTTTCGGACTCAGGGAGGTCTAAAACATTGAGATTCATCAAAATCTCAAAATCAAATTTTTGGACGATTACAATACTTTCCCATTACTTCATATACGAGAAAGTAAAAACACACATGACATCTCAGCTAGAGTGTGTCTGAAGGCATGTGGGACACCATGAGGTCAGATAGAAGGAGGTTTAATAGTCAGATGAGACCAAAATTGAGCTTTATAGCTATTAGACTAAAGTGTATTTTTGACATAAGTCAATCACTGCACATTACTGAAAACAAACCATCCCCAAGCTAGGAAAGAGTAGATAGTTGCACTGCTTGTCACAAGATGTAGCTTTAAAACGGCCCTAAGAGTTGGAAAACTCATTTACATGGCAACTATATTATATCAACTATTTATATGACAGTGGAGGATGTCAAAAAAGAAGTCAGAACAACTCAAGCAAAGCAGTCCAAGAAAATCCTCATGTTGTTCTAACTATGAAGAAACAGATGGACATCTTACTTCCCAGTCTTCCATTTTCTCACCTGTGTTTCTCTTAGGTTCAGTTGCTGGGCCCCCACTTCTCTTGGCCTGGGAGTTGATTTACTTTATGTTACTTTACTACTTCAAACTCACATGCCTCTGGTAAAACAATGGCCATGTATATCCCCAAAACTGAAACATCTCTGTCATCTTGGTGAAATTTGTAACCCTCAAATCATCCTCACCATTTGCTGGTGCCTGTCAGCATTGCACCTGTGATCCACTATATTTAAATGTATACATCTAAGCACACAGCAGTTCTGGTCCTTGCCTGTGTATATGCCTCTGTGGTTCTCTGCTTCCATCTAGTATAAACAGTTTTGTGCATCTCCTAATAGGTTAGGGAACTCCCTCGCCTAGACATCTATAACACTTGTGGGTTCTATATCCAGTATACCAATGCCTAGAATGAAAGCTGCAGGGAATTAAGTTCAACACATAATTCTTTTTATTTGAAGAATGCACTTTATATATTCAGTTTAAAAAATTGGAAAGTGCAGCACCTCTAATCATTACCCAGCTCGGTTTGAAGACTGAGGGGCCATAGCAGACATCATATTATGTCTGCTTTCTTCTTATTACTGGAAATACATGCCTACATTCTGACTGCATTTCTGGTGCAGGTCACTTCATTACATGGTACTTAATTGAAACTCTTAGCTCATATTGTCAGTTACTTTTGAATGTATAAATATATAAACAAGATGTCTAATATAAGCAGAGCAATCATTTTCATGCCTAAATTAGCTATGGATCACAAGACTGGTTAAAATGAAAACCTACAGCCACTATGTACCTCTTCCCTTAGTCATACTGTGCAGTGTACCTAGACTGTCAGAACAAACGTGAAGGTTGAAATTGTGTGGGGTAAATGTCGTGTAGAAAATTTAATTGTTTTAAAAACAATTTACTTAAGGCAAACTAGCAATTCCTTAATTTGTGGTATTCTGTGTATCTTATGTCAAATTTTAAATGCTACATACAAATTATACATACAAATCATTATGCAGTGAAATGCTTAGTTGCTAAAGTTGCTAGAGAAATATTCAGGACTGTAACAATAAGACATTAACTTTAGAAATATCAATAAAATCATAAAGCTAAATGAGTGCAATTCATTGCATTATAATAGAATTATAAAATATGTGACAAGTAATAACTAAATAGACATCTTAAATAACAATATAAGAGAATGAAACATAGGGCATGATGCAGCTGTTGACATTGTCGACACTTCCTCTTCCTCAGTCTCTCTGAATTGAACTTTAGACAGCCATAGCATTTCCCTAGCCATAGTATAGAAAAGAGGCCATTGTTGGGATAGCTGATATCTCTGACAATTTTCCTTGCCCTGGTCTAATAGTCCTCCGAATTAGTGAGTGCACACCCAGTAATCTGTTAAACTGACTTACCACTCTCTAAAGAGCTTTTACAGTCCTGCTGCGTGTTCTTTCAAAACTGGGCAGTGATCCTACCATTCAGGTTACTTTCGATGGTGGATGTGTAGAAGTTCTTTAGTAATTGGGAGGAAATCCTGAAAACACTAATGCGTATTAAGGTGGTGAAGACGTTGTTGTGCCTTCCTCACCAAGGTATCAATGTGCCTGGACCAGGTCAAGTCCTCTGCAATGTGGAACCCGAGGTAATACAGTAAATTAAAAGACAAGGCATGTGTGGTGAGGAATGTATTTTTTATAATGCCATTTTCTGATGCTAGCATCATTTTTTTTTTCATTTATTGAACTCTTAGTTTAGACTTTTCCTGCATTTTTGTATGCATTGTGTTTCCTATGGGAGAGCAATTTGCTGATAATCTTCTCTAAGAATTTTAATACTTTAATACTTTCTTTCACTCTTCTCTTTTTGACCTCTTAAATCTTGTGAACACTTTTGTCTTGTTCATTAATTACCTCAATCTCTGGCCTTTTTAATTAATTTTTATACTCTTTAAAAGATAGCCCTTGATAAAATGTAATGCTGATTCTCGTAATTATTTTCCTCTCTTTCCATTAATTTCTCTTTTAACTCATAATTAGGTGAAATGATCTTTGAAACATTTTGATTTAATTTTATTCATTTTAGCATGATCCTTGATGATTATCAAAGTGTTTAAAGATTAACATAATATTTTTCTAAACCTAATCATTGGTATATGCTGTAAAAATGCAAGAAAATAAACATTTAAAATGTGAAAAGTATTTGAAAGGAGAACCCAAGATAACATTAAGAACCATTCCAGTTACTCAGTTGCTGCTTATTGAGTAAGTGAAATGTAATTGAATTCAGAAACTCACAATATTACAAATACCGTATATCTTATTGCATTATTTGGTCACTGTATCTTTGATTTAATAATCCATCCATCCATCCATCCATTATCCAACCTGCTATATCCTAACCACAGGGTCACGGGGGTCTGCTGGAGCCAATCCCAGCCAACACAGGGCACAAGGCAGGAAACAAACCCCGGTAGGGTGCCAGCCCACCACAGGGCTTAATAATTTTGCATTTTAATATTTAATACTTCACTGTTAACTTAATTTTTTGTACAATATTTTGCATTTAACTGTCAATCTAGTTTAATTCTGTTTATCTTTTAATGTACCTGCTGTACATCAACACTCTTGTGCAACTTATAGCCAACACCAAGTAAGTTATGTTTACCCGTTCTCCACGTGTCCTCCAAGTCCTGAACCCCCACATCCCAAAGACAGTTTAGTTACAAAGGAAAACCTGAAATAGCACAATATTTTAGCACTACGCTCATTTTACTGCACTCTCAAGTATCTTGTTGTCCTTAAAAGGACTACTTGCATTTGTCACATTAATGACAGTTCAGCTTTGGCAAGTTCTCCTTTCTTATATGTTCCCCTGCAGCCAAACCTGAAGTTTCTCATTTGAGCTATGAAATGCCAGCTCCTAGTGCTGCTGCCTCAGCACTGATGTCAACCATGAATGAATCAGCGCCATTACATTATGTTTGTTCTTGGGTTAACAATTCATAGTAAATGCTAAAGAATTTATCACAGCATAAATCAAATGAAGCATAATGTACAGTAATCATTAAATGATAGCTATTCTAGGATCTCTTTAGAATATCAGCAATAACTCAGTTGGCTATGTTTGGAAGATTGTGCTGATCAGCTTCACCTGTAATGGCAAAAGACATTCTATTCAGAACAAACAATCCATATGTAATAATAGTAGCAATAACTTTGGGAACATTATCTTTAAATATTAATTGTAAGAAACAAAAATTACAATATCAGCATGGTGACTCAAGATACTCATATCATTTTTCCAGGCATTATTCACAATTTCCACATTTCTCAAACAGAATGAAATTAAGAGTGAAATCCTATTAAGTGTGAAAGCAACACTTAATCCTGATGATTCCACAATATTTACTTCAGACTGAGGAAATTATGTATTTCTTTACAAGGAGCAAGTACTCTCAATCAGGATTAGGATTGGGGATGCTGGACAGTGTCCTTTGAGAGATGTGCTGTCCATTCCAGGAAGTCAAGAACTGTCACCAGGAGATAATGTCTGCCTGTTCTGTTTCCTTGTAATCAAAAGCAAACTTACCTTTAATGTCTTTTGGTCTGTAATTGAAATGAGTTCCTTGTACTCATAGTAGATATGACACACAAGCAGTCGATCTACTGTAGCTGAAAAAATGCACTGTACCAGAAATGTCACAAAAATCAAGCATTGGTTTTCACAATTCAGGAAAAGGAATCTTAGCCCAAGTGATACAACTTGTGCATTTAGATAAGAAAGCAGAGAAGGCTGCGTGCAACATTTAAGTTATACATTTATGTTATTTAATGACTGTCTAGCAGAGAGTGCTAGCATTAGAGACGGGTCAGGTTCAACACGGAATCAGATTTTGGAAAGGTTCTTAAACTTATAGAGTTGCTTCATAACTACAACAGCAATAAGATACCCACATCAATAACAAAAAGCAATCCTAACCCAAATATTAATTTTATACATAGCTTCTATTAAGGAATCTTTCAGCACTCTAATCCACAAGCAGGATCTGTGTGGGTGTAATCAGAATATAAGTTTAATGTCACTGTGCTCCGTGCAAATATTTTAAATCTGTTTTTTCTCACATGTACAGTTAAGGCCAGATTTAGCACAAAGGGGCTCATCATTTAGGACTGCTAGGCCAAGCATAGGACAAGATAGACAAAGACAAATGGGCAACATGCACTATTTCTGTGTGTTATATGTCAGTATGCCTCTCTTTGCCTTGTTTGGAATGACATAATTTACCTAAATAAGGGCCTGCACATGGAGAAAGAGTATAAAGCCTTGGAACATTGCCCGGCACACCTCTGAAGCTGACAGATGGATGGAAGATAATGTCATCCGATCCTGAAAATCCTTCCAGCGCAGCGACGAAAATGGCAGACTGTATACATCGAGATCCCACCTCGGTAAGAAGATTTCCTCGTCTGCAATGCTGCGTAAATCGTCATTAAAGAAAGCTGTTATTTTCTTTTATATGAATTCTTACCACCGTATCACTAAAGGAGCGGCATCGCCTATTTACATTATATCTATATAGTTTCGGATTACTTAAAAAGCTGCATTTTAAATAGAACATATTACAACCCAAGAATAAAATCACCAGAAATGAATGAGAAAATCATCTGAGGTGTTCTTGGTACTCCAGCTGTTATCTTCTCCAGATGTCGTAGTAGTGTGCAAAAGATTGGAGTGTGGAAGTTTATGGAGGGCAGCAATTCAAAAGTCCCTGTTCTATGAGTTGTTTTTGCCTCCTTTTCTAGGAGTCTGTACAAAACAAAAAACTTTCACAGCTTTTCTCCCAGCAGAGCCCAATAGTGCTTTCTCATCAATTTATACAAGTATTTTCAAACAAGAGTATTTTTTTACATGATGAAATAATCATATAAAAAATGGGAAGTAATCATAAATCTTAAGAGTTTCATACTGAAAATGGGAAGTATGAATCATAAGAGTCACATGCCTAATTTATATACTGACTTTATAAACTTTACGAAATATTTTCATTTTAAAATATTCAACTCTCCCAGAAATACAGTGTGCACTGTTTGCCACATGGTGAGATTCTGAGCATCAAAACGACTCATGCACATTTCAAATGTCATAAAATTAAGAGTTCATTTTCCTGATTTTTCACATATGGTAGTGAGTATATCTTGGTCATCATTTTGTAAAATTTATTTTTAATGTCTGAAATGTTATTAAGGTTTCAGTCACAGGTATAAGGTTTGATAAATGTCTCTTAAGGGTACAACATTAATTAGAAAATCCAGGTGCCTTTTAGCCTGCAGGACAGAGCTTGAAAATGCCAGAATATTAAGAGAAGTGTGTAGGATGAGAGAAACAGGAGGGTTTTGTTTTGATTTCAATTTTGTAATCACATAACTCAATAGAAACATATATTTGGGTCATTGAAAAGTGGAGAATAACTTATGGTAATACTTTAGGTACTGCAGAGGTGCATCTATTAACTCATTTACGGATTAATAGTATCGACTTCTGCCTAGTAAGGATATATATGTGGGACAGGGATTTTGGTGGCATAAATGTTCCTTGCTTATCATTGTTTAACAATAATCAGAGTATTTACTAGTAACCAGAAATAAAAATATATATAAGCTGCCATTTACAGTAAACTGTATGTGTAAAAATCATACAAAATATACCTATGACAATGATGCAATGATTCAAACTATCTTCACTGATACCTACGATGACTTTGTTGTATCACTTTATCATCTCACTGCTTTAGTTATGTAATGTGAATCTTTTGATGTGGCGAGTGATTGTTGCATATGAACATTTCAAGTGCTTTTGGTATTTTGAAAGGGTAATATCAGTGCTACAAATTAAAATAAGGATAATAATTAAAATATAAACTGTAGGTAGACTAATTTTGTATAGCTTAGTTGCTTGCCAGGTGGTATAATGACATATTGAAATACATTGTCACAATGCCTCAGGGGTGCAGAACACCAGGTTTGAACCCAGATCGTTGGGGCACTGCTCTCCTAGACAAAATCTCATTGCGTGGATCACTCATACACAGTAACATATGTATATTGTCACACACCCGCGCTTGGGGAGCAGTTAACTGGCTCAACAACACAGGATAGCACAAAGAAAGTGGGTTTTGTAAAAGGCACTAAAATCTCTCTTTATTGTTCAACAGCAAAGGGGGAGAATAAAACATACCATAAGAAGACTAGCAGATGATTCCATTCACCCACCATGTCCGACCTTACCTGACGACTGCACTTCCGGCCTCACCATTCCACATCATGTCCGTTTGACCTTCTTCCCAGCATTACCTCTGTATTCAATTTCCTGTCAGTCTCATTATATAAACGTCACTCATGCATTGCAATTTGTCTGCTGTATGATTCATTATTTCAGTGAATGCATAAGCCAGGAAAAGGCTATTCTGGATCTTACAGTATACAGGGCTCACACCCCAAACCTTTATGAGTGTGTTGTCTCAAGTTCTTTTCACAATACAGTATATACTAGCCATTCCCCACAGCTTCATCCGCGTGGTAGTGAAACAGAACAAACTTATCAAATCAATAAACAAAAAAGTATTGCTAGCTAAGCGTAGGTTATTTACGCTCCAAAACACAAAGGTAGACCAACTCCCCACTCCTGATGTCACGCTTCCCCCTCCCCTCGGCCTGAAGCCTTCATCTCGGATTAGCGCAAGTATATCACTCCTGCAAGCGAAGTTTGATTCTAAGCACGATGAAAGAACTCGCAAATCATCCGGAATGTTGAAGCAAATTATAGAAAAAAACTTGATCTAAATCAGTTAAGTAGTTCTCTCATGAAAAGCAAACAGACATACAGACAGACAGATGTTGGATTTTATATATAGAGAGATGGGTCTAAATTAGAGTCAAAACAAATCTAATGTGCATATTTGTAAAATAAAAAAACAACAACACCCAAGAAAAACTCACAGACACAGGGAGAAATGCAGAATTAATATGGATGCTGACTTAATCGAAACTGTTTTACCACTACCCAGTTAAAAATTTACAAGTTTGCATTGAAATTTGGTTATTCTATTTGGAAAGACTTGGCCTTGCAATGACCAAATAACATAATCCAATTGTAAGTACAATGTGCAGTCAATTTCTTGCAAAGTTTTCGACCATGTGTTTCTTATTATTTTCTCTTTCTTTCCATTATCTTCCATGGTTCACTACTGACAACAGCAGATACGAGTCATTGAATTTCTTTAGCCATAAATTGTCAAATAAAATGTTACAAATACATTTCTTAGAAGTATGTATTAGCTTGTTGCAGAGAAATAGAGTAGATGTCCATTTTGCAATTAATGGTTGGTTTGTTTATGTTAAGGTCCTACTTTCCGTTACCTTGCAACAAATATATTTGACTATGAATCTTTCTTCGCTGTGTATTTGTTTGAAAAGACCATTCTTTAGTAAGAATGTTTGCTGTGTAAGCTTACAAGTCTAATCAATTTAATTAATGTGATTCCTTATAGTATGCTTACAATATGTAATATTCTGCATATCCGTGATTTTATACCCCATATAACATCAAACATTTTTTCTGAACAGCATACAGGCAGCACTATCACTCATTTAGGCAGATTTAAAAGGGGCAGTGTAAAGTATAAAGCCTATTTTATTTGCTCTGTTTTTAATGCAGAAAGAGTTTAGGCTGGCTCTTGACTTCTGACCTGCCGCATCTCTGGAGAACACCTGGTTGTCAAACTTCATTTGAAAGGGAAATCCTTTGCAGGAGACAATGAATATCTCATTACTTAATGCAACACACATACTGCATTGTCTAAAATGGTAATAAACCAGAAGGATCTACATAGTTAAATTTATCTTTTCCTTAAATTTTTCATTAGTAACATGCATTATGACACTTTAAATGCATAGCTATCACAATGGGCTTTTATAGTCCTTGAGAGGTTTGAGACAGGGTTGTGAACCTGGTAGGCATGGAGCAAATGTTTTGTACATTCCTTTCAATCTGGTTAAGTGTCACTTACATTTTGTTTTACTTAAATGGCAGCTAAGGCCATTAGGGAAAATAGAGATAGACAGTGTCACTACCAAGGGTATGAGGCCGTCTAGCCCACAAACCAGAAGGCCAAGGCCAATTTAAATAAGCTGCAAGGCAAAGTTTTTAAAGTAGGAGAATAGGAAAGTAATTTAAACATATAAAACTGACATATGATAACTTTAAAGACAGTTAAACACAAAAAAATTACAGAGTTAACAAAATGTAAAGTATATAGAAGTTGCCTGAAATGTAAATCAAAGATTTTTTCTATTCATTTGTAAATATAGGGATCTGTTTTGGTTGTTTCTGAGTTCCTAATTAAAAACCAAAAGTTTAATACATGCAGCTGCATTTCATTTAAAGAAGTACAGAGAAGCAGAGTCAATTCTAGCAGCACAAGGTATAAGGCAGTAACCACTTGTCAGGTAGATAGAAGTCAATGACCAAACCAACAGTCACAAGAAGGAGTAAAATTTAGGATATTGATTGAAAATCTCTCAAAATCCCAGAGAAAATCACTACAGATATTAGTAAAATGGGCAAACTGATCAACTCAGGATTCAAACCCAGATCTTACTCCTTGATACTATCTGCTCGTTAATAAATTTATTTTACAAAATCATGTATGTACTTCTGAACCTTTAATTACATATTAATTATAAATTAATACAAAATTATAAAGTGTTGTATAGTACTTTTCTATTTGTTCCTATTTTTTTTTATTGCAGGGATTCAAAGAGTCTTGTTGGTTTTATTTGATGAAATACTAGGGGGTTTTGCCCCCTGCTCACTTCACTCGCCAGCCCCCCGGCCTGCGGTACGTGCCAGCCACTTCGTGTCTCTGCCGCTCGTGTATGTGGATTTCACTTTCACCAACAAACAAATCTTTTAATTCTCGTGGATACACTTCTTCATTGGGAAGAAAAACTACTTTTCCCTGATGGCAACATGAATTAGACGATTTACAAGTCTCCGACTTAAAGTTTAAAGTCCTTTTGTTAGCACTAATGTGATCTTTACTATCAGTTTTTTGAGACTTTCAAATTTTAGTACTTTTTTAATCTCTAACCTGCTATGCATGTGTATCGCCCCAATGTTTTTGAACCTCATTTTGAATGACATTTTACTTTGTGGTTGTAAATATGTGAGAGGAGGATTTGTCAAACTCTTTTGGCAAAAGAGGGACCTGAAATTCTCTCTCGCATGAGTTGAAATTATCTCCAAGAAAGTCTCGTCCCAGGATTTCTTTTTATAATAGAGAAATATATTAAGTAAGCCAATCATTTTCCTAACCTACATCAATGAAAGGTTTTCATGGGCTAGAATCTATCCCAGCACATTTTTGTGACATGAAGCAAAGAGAATACTCACACTGACATGTAAAACATATTAAAACGTCATGCAGTTAGAGGCTGGGCAGAATTAGAGCTTCAGAATCTTGAACTGTGAGACAGCAACACTAGCCACAATATCTACCACTGCCCTTTCCGACCTTCTTGTAACATCTGCACAATCCCTTATGTCTGTGTTGCTTTTCTTTAAGCTTTCTGGATTGTTCTTATAGTCCAAAAATGTGTAATTTTGATAGATAGATAGATAGATAGATAGATAGATAGATAGATAGATAGATAGATAGATAGATAGATAGATAGATAGATAGATAGATAGATATAGACAATGAATTACTAAATATTTAAGTCCTTGAGATGTTAATTCATTGTTCCATCATAATAATCTGATAAACGACAGGACTATTCCACATTCTTCTAAAATGTCTCAAATCCTTTTACCTTTACATATTAAAGCCATTAGCTACCGACAAATATTTCAAGATTACATTTGCAATACAAGTAGAGCCCTATTGTATGCTTTCTAGTATAAACAGCTTTGCAGTAATATCTTGCGATACATACATAAGGATAGAAACATCTTAACAAATAACACATTTAATAGCACATTGTTTTGTGTAAATATAACATAATCTATACATGAGGATCCAATACTGCATTACTGATAAAAAGAGAATTATGTGAATGAAACTGTACAGTTCTGAACAGTAAAATGGTTAACAAAGTTAACAAAGAAATTGAAAGAATCACAAACATCTGATTTTGCATATCTGGAGAGACTTTTTGCGGGTCCCTACATCATTTCTGCATTGCCACAGTTTTTGGGAAAGCTCTACAACAATTGTTTAAACTTTTTTTCAGAAGGAGAGGAAAATAAAAACCTCATGATTCTTCACATCAATGTTATTCCAGTTTAAAAACTTTTCACTTTAAAGCCTCAGGCCAGATCAAGCAAGACTCTGCATCATTAAATATCAATTATTAACTGTCAATTATTTTTAAATGCATTAATTCATTGGTGCTTAGTACTGTTTACATTTGCGTTTTACTCGTAGGTTAAAACTGGGAAAAATTAACCTGACTGAGTGCACAATAACAACATTTTTCATTATTTTCTGTAAAAGAAATACCACCAATTACTGCCGTTTTGCTACATAACACACTTTTTTGGTCCAAACTGTAGTACCCTCTGTACAATTTAAAGTGTGAATCTTAAATACAGTAGGTTTCTATACATATTTGGTTGAATTTATTCATGTTTCATTCTTTGTCAATAACAAATACTATAATGAATCAGTTCTTTTTCCTTCATTCACTTAATTGTTAATTTCCACTAAATCATTTTATTTTATATTTATCCCATGCCTTCATAGCTCCAAGCCACACAGATGTTAGGAGACAGTGCTCCGTATATTAAGATCCAGCAGAACAAATGCTTTAACCACAGTAAATGAGACCAAATAACTGGAGGCATAACTCTTTGTGAGCTTAATGACTGAAGGCTTCATGTTTATCAGCATTTCTGAATAGTGGCATGTTTATTCTTAACTCTGCCTATTAGAGATGCATCACCGGGCAGAAGGTATGGCACAACATTGTGGACACACAGTATGTTTATTAGATAATGCCACTACAAGTAACTGATCTAATGAATGGTCAATGAAGGTGAGTACAACACAATGCGTATGAATGTGTGTGTGAATGGGTGAATGACTGTTGTGTTGTAAAGCGCCTAGGGGGGTTCTTGAACTCTAGTTAGGCGCTATATCAAATACAGGCCATTTACCATTTACCATTTCCTTCAGTTATTTAAGTAGAACTGGTTTTAAAAATACCACAAATCTTTTTACTTTTTATTTGGGATTTAGGAGAAAAATGCAAACAAAAACTTTAGGAATGTTTATTTTTAGATGTCTACTTAGCTTAAGGGCTAGCTTTAGGGATCCCAGTACCTTATTCTATGATGTCTGTACCACTCGCATAAAGAAACAGGGAGTAAGGGATTAAGGTTGGTTGTTTTTTTAACACAATGTGTTAAATACTAAGCTAAATTAAAGCTGTTAGACAAAATCACCTCAAATTCAACTGCAACTTCAGTCCTTTCTAACAGCAATTCAGTTAGCATATCCCTGCCACAGGCACAGATGGGACAGGAGTGTGCCAAGCCCAATCCAGACATAAACCCCTTCACTCTTAGGCAAATGTGCTTCTTGGTATTGTTTTATTTATTTAATTCCATTTTGAAGATTTGCCAGAAAAATGCAATATTTTAAAAAGTTAAAAAAATGCATATTTATATTTCTTTAAATTTCTTTAAATGTTGAAATCACTTATAATAAATTGTGGCTTAAGGTAGTTACAATTAAACAAACAAGGCTGAGTTACTTATTTGTCAGTTTCTTACACTATCATTTCCACTACAGATCCAAAAACGTTCCTTAAGATTGTTTTTTGTTATAACAATTCTATTCATTTCCGAATATCTAAAATATAATGCCACTGTGCTTAATAATTTCCACTTCTGCTTTAAGCTTCTCCAGTTGTTTGAAGCTCTTGGGGATAGTGTGGTCAGAACAAAATGAAATTTTTATGCTTGCAAAACAAGGGGATGAGCCAACCTAAAAATAAACTGCCAAGGGAAAAAAGTGAAAACAAAATAGTCTTGATTGGAACACTTTTGTATCTATAGTCTATGATGGTTTTTGTGACCATCAGGAAATTATTCTTAACACCACCAATTTAAAATACAGTGTTTCCAGCCTCTCAGATTTCACTGTCACAGCACTGTTCATGACTGGCTATAGCTAAATATTATATTTTATAAATGATCCTCTGCAATACAGAGTAAGCTCTCAGTTTCATACCAAATATGCAAAATATCTAAACATTACCAGTAATCTACACAATTTAAGAAAAAAGTCATTTTATATATCTTGCTTCATGCCACACAATGCTGTTGAAATTTATTCTTAACTAGCAAAATACCCGCGCTTTGCAGCAGAGAAGTAGTGTGTTAAAGAATTAATGAAAAAGAAAAGGAAACATCTTGAAAATAACGTAACATGATCATCAATGTAATTGTTTTGTCACTGTTATGAGTGTTGCTGTCATATATATATATATATATATATATATATACACATACATACACACACACATTATATATACAGTATATATATATCTATATCTAGGTATATATATATCTAATATCTATATATATCTATATATCTATATCTATATCTCTCTATATATATACACATACATACTGTACATACATACACACACACACATTATATATATATATCTATATCTGTATATCTATATATCTATATATATATATATATACAGTATATATACACACACACATACACACACATATTATATCTATATCTATATCTATATATATATATATATATATAGCAAAATACCACGCCAGCAAGTACTGCCTTAAAAGTTTTATTAAGAAGAAAATTAAACCTTTTTAAACTGAGGGAAAATATACCAATAATTATTTGTTAAAGATCTCTTTGTATACCACATTGTGAGATCGGCCCTCCGGTTGTAATATGACCAAGCTGTGCGCCGAGCTTACTCTTGAGCATGCAACTTACAGTTGGCCATGTGAACAGTAATCTTGTTTCAAATCTCACAGCTTGGATTGCTGCTGTCATAATCGGTTTGAGTTTCATGGTTTGTTTCAATTACAAGTAGTAATAGTAATACAACAGTATTTGTAGGACTTGTGTTGAAGTGACATTCGGCATCTGTCAAGCGTTGTAAGTATACAACCAGTTTTGTCGATAACTTCACATCCAGCTTTTGAGAATTTAAACAATAATAAACATCAAAGTGTCCACTACTGAAATCGTCACCTGTGAATCTAAGATGTTTAAGAGGCATTGGCGGTTGTCTAAAGTTGTAAAATACAGTAATCCCTCGCTATATCGCGCTTTGACTTTCGCGGCTTCACTCTATTGTGGATTTTAAATGTAAGCATATCTAAATATATATCACAGATTTTTTCGCTGGTTCGCGGATTTTTGCGGACAATGGATCTTTTCATTTATGGTACATGCTTCCTCAGTTTGTTTGCCCAGTTGATTTCATACAAGGGACGCTATTGGCGGATGGCTTAGAAGCTACCCAATCAGCGCATGTATTACATATTAACTAAAACTCCTCAATGCTATAAGATATGCTTCCCGTGTGGTGCTTGATTGTTTGCTTGTCTCTGCCTCTATCTCACCCTCTTTGACACTCTCAACTGAACAATTCAACGGCAGCCATCAACTCACATGCAGATGCATAGGTGAAGGGCTTAAGCATTTCACTCTTATAGTGCTCCTGTGTAGTATAATTATCTCCTGTACTTTCATCAGTCCACACCTTGAACCTGTCCCAGTCATTCAATACATAAGACACAATGTTTCTCCAGATATCAACAGTGAGCCTGATATGGCCGTGCAATATGTAACAAATAGAATGGAAAAGATAGGTGCCATCTCCGGGCATGGAAACCACTTGGTAAGTGACAGTTTTTTGATCGATGGTGATCACCTCGATAGACATGTTAATGCGTGTACGGTTGTAATGATAAAGGAAATTGGTACCTGAACAATGTAAAGTAAGTCTAAAATATCTACACAATAACTATAATCATAATAAATGAACAATAAAACAGCGGAGAAGCTGTGGATTAAATAAAAAGGCCGTAGTTATCAGCAGGGAGACGTGAATCCCGTGGCGAAGCAAGGAAGGGAGTGTAGAGACTGGAGCGATGGACACCCTTATATAGGCATCCAGCCAACAACGTGGGAGGCGTTGGGATGGGGGACCCAATGCCGCCTCACACGGTGACTGAGCTGCAGGCTATGGATGTATATATGTACGTAAGTAGGATTTAGTTAGCGTTGGGAACCCACGTACCAGATTTCTTGATGATGGGCCCATAAGTAACAAAGACTGTTGAAAAGTTCAATATGGCGGCTGACAGTGGCATCATACCACCGAAATAAGTACCAAATTTCAGCCTTCTACCTACACGGGAATTTGGAGAATTAGTGACGTTGGAAAGTTCAATATGGCGGCTGACAGTGGCGTCATACCACCGAAATAAGTACGTACATTGGTTTCGGTTAGCGCAGGGAAGCCGCCTCCTAAATTTCGTGAAGATTGGGCCATAAATTAGAAAGTTCAACATGGCTGACGTTGTTGACCGTTATTACCGTTACGCGTAGAATTTCGAAATGAAACCTGCTTAACTTTTGTAAGTAAGCTGTAAGGAATGAGCATGACAAATTTCAGCCTTCTACCTACACGGGAAGTTGGAGAATTAGTGATGTTTGGAAAATTCAATATGGCGGCTGATAGTGGCATCATACCACCGAAATAAGTATGTACATCGGTTTTGGTTAGCGCAGGGAAGCCACCTACCAAATTTCGTGAAGATGGGGTCAGCCTTCTACCTACACGGGTAGTTGGAAAATTAGTGACTATGGAAAGTTCAATATGGCGGCCGACAGTGGCGTCATACCATCAAAATAAGTACGTACATCAGTTTCGGTTAGCACAGGGAAGCCACCTACCAAATTTCGTGAAGATGGGGCCATAAATAAGAAAGTTCAACATGGCAGACGTTGTCGACTGTTATCGACCGTTATGACTGTTACGTGTAGAATTTCTAAATGAAACCTGCTTAACTTTTGTAAGTAAGCTGTAAGGAATACGCCTGACAAATTTCAGCCTTCTACCTACACAGGAAGTTGGAGAATTAGTGATGAGTCAGTGAGTGAGTGAGTGAGTGAGTGAGTGAGTCAGTGAGGGCTTTGCCTTTTATTAGTATAGATTTATAAGACATACAGTATAATGTGACCTATAAAAGTCTATCCTGCTCTTGAGGATAGATTGATGGTGTAACAATTAGCAGGACTGTCTACAAGTGTCAGGGACCTTTTTCTTTCAGGTTTGGACTGGTCACCTTGTAACATCTGCACATTCCCTTATGTCTGTGTTGCTTTTCTTTAGGCTTTCTGGATTGTTCTTATATTACAAAAATGTGCAATTTTGATAGATAGATAGATAGATAGATAGATAGATAGATAGATAGATAGATAGATAGATAGATAGATAGATAGATAGATAGATAGATAGACAATTCTTTATTTGCACACAAATATGCACAGATGTCTCAGTTCGGGGAGTGACCAATTAATTAAACAGTTCACTTGCCTTTTATTCTTTTCTCCTACCTTAACTTATATAATACATTACATCATCTGACTCTTAATATGCATAGCCTTATTATTTCATCCAATCATCTGGTGACACCAGTATATTCAGACTCTTGCAGACTCTCCCATTTACCTGAATGCTGCCTTGTTGGGGAGTTCTGTGGACTTTACTATTGACTCAGTGCTGATTATTAGGAGTGTTTTTTTGCTTTCCTACTAGTTTATCTTCACTCTACAAAGGGGTGTTCATTACTCATTTACCTCATTTTAATCTTGGGAAATCAAGCTGGTGGCTTCTAAGATGAGGCAGACCTCACATGTTCAAGCATTAAGCAAGCCATGTTTAGTTAACCCTTAGTTACTTTCTGTCCATTTTCTTATGTTTTAAGTAATTCATTATCACAACTTCAGGTATGTACTTGTAATAATTTGTAAATATTATATATTACAGTTTTTCTCGATTGGTTTGGCTCATTTCTTGAAACAGAAATTACATTCTTAAAACTATAAGATCATTTGGCCAAACAGTCTTACAGTTCTGCGCAACATTACAGCTCACTAGCAAAGGTCATATCTTTCCCAAAACTGTTCATACATGCTTCAAAATAGATTCCTTTCCCATATAAAGAGTCAGTACCATCAAAATGTCAAAGATCTTTCTCAATTGCGTTGGCTCATTTGCATTCACTTAGTGCGTTTTTCCAAAATAACCTGGATGGTTTAGCACAACACCATGGATCACCTGCAAAAGCTCGTATCTCTCCCAAAATAGTTTACCCATGTGTCAAAACTAAATTCCTTTCCCATTTAAATAGTTAGTGCCCCCAAAATGCATCGTCCCTTTGGCATCGTGTAAGCACTGCAAGTCAAAATGCCTAGATGTTTTGTCACTATGGCAGAGGTCTAGCCAACAGAATACAATTATGTATAAAACTGAAAAAAGGATTTTACAGTAAGAGCAGCCTCCAAAGTTTGACATCAGACACACTGCACTCCTACTTCCAAGGAAATTGTAATCATTTTATTGACACACATAAAGTAACTTCCATACATTAGAGTACATAAAAATGTATACAGTATTCTGTACATGTACGAAATATAAACACAAACAAAAAACAAGAAAAATTATATCTAGCCTACAGTAGGGCTTACAGTAAATAAAGTTTCACAACTAAGGTAACTTTCACTGGTTGTTGTCGTCACCGTCCCTCTCCTGGCCACCATCCTCATCCTCCTGGCCATCCACGCTGCTCTCTGTTTGGCCATAGATTCTCATCCACATCGCAGCGGATATTTTCCCTTGCGATGCAGCGAGGAAGAAACGGCGAATGTCTCAACCATCCCCTACACTGATCCCCTGTAATGTCCTCACATGCAGCATCCATTGCATGGAGCAGGGATCTCTGGTCTTGAGCCTGATGTTCATAGACTTTCCACCTCCAAGCGGAAAAAAATTCCTCAATGGGATTAAGGAAAGGAGAGTATGGTGGTAGTAGCTCCATGAGCATCCTTGGATGGGTGGTGAACCAGGCCCTGATGAGCGGCCCACGGTGGAAATTTACATTGTCCCACACGATCACATAGTGTGGTAGGTGAGGCCCTTTCGAGACCTCTCTCATTTTCTGGGACCAGATGTGTATAAAGACGGTCCAAGAAAATGAGGAGCTTTGAGTGTTATATGGGCCTAAACTGGGGATGTGTGTGGCCACACCATTCTCAGATATGGCAGCACACATTGTTAAATTGCCCCCTCGCTGGCCTGGGACATCCACCGTGGCCCGCTGACCAATGATGTTACGGCCACGTCTGCGGCCCTTGGCCAGGTTGAAACCAGCCTCATCGACAAATACAAGGATGTGAGATGTTTCATTCCCTTCCAATGCCATTATTCTCTACAATAGAGTAAAAAAAATCAAATCAGTCATATAGAGGAGTCATACACAACAGAAATAGAAAATTACATGGGATTGTTCTATGTTCTCCTCCACAAGTTCAATATAGCCTGCTACTGGCCACTACTCCAGTGGTTCCAAACCTGGGGTACAGGCCTATGCAGAGGCACTGCAGGGAGTATTTGACACAAAGAGGGAGAAACACTGTTGCAGTTTTAGGCAAAATGCTGTAGTCAGATAAAGCTGGATTCTAAAGGTAAAGAGGATACTGAAAACCAAACAAATTGGGAACCACTGCTTACTGTAATGTTACTATAATAGACAACCAATAACTGACTTACATGCACATACTGGTACCGCAGCTCTTTCACTCTGTCAGAATTCCTCTCAAATGGTACCCTGTAAATCTGCTTCATGGTCATCTGATGCTTCTTCAATACCCGGTCTATTGTGGAGATGCTGATAGAGTTGACATTTTGGAATATGGCATTGTCTTGAAGGATTGCATCACGGATCTGTCTCAAAGTGAGAGCATTATTTGCAATCACCATGTTACAGATCTCTTGTTCTTGTTGTTCATTGAGAAGTTTTCTTCTGCCACCCATGTGAGGTTGTCGTCCAATCCTAGACGTAGAAGTCAAAGGACAACACTGTATGACAATTCGTAATGTATGCCGTATTTGTTACAGAATGAGTTACTGTACTGTAACATCATATTGCAACATCACATTGAGGTAATATATTACAGTACTGTAGGCCTACACACACACACACGGAATGAAGAGTTTATACATGTCTTGCTTTACAGTATGCACAGTACTGTATACTGTAATGACTCCATCATTGACTGAGTACATACCTGTTTTCCCTGCGAAAGGTTTGGATGATGGAGGAGACAGTAGAGCGAGGCACATTAGGCTGCACTCGCGCCCAGCCTCTGCCATTGTCAGGCGATGGTTAACCACATGGTCTACAATTGTGGCCCGAATCTCATCCGGGACAGCATGGTGTCTTCGTGCTCCTCGGCCTCTTCCCCCTATTCCACCACCACGCATCCTCACTCCTCCTCCTCTGCCTCTTCTTCTTCTTTCTCTTCCTCTTCCTCCTCCTCCTCTTCTTCCTCGAGCAGGAGGTTGCCCTTCTTGATTTACTTGGTGAGGTACCTCCATGTTCAAATGGTACTGGCCCTAGCCAAGCTCTATATATACACGTTTGGCAGCATTCACAACAATAGACAGCACCTGTCAGGTAACTAAACAAACTGTTTGGTTGGTCATCTGAGATGTGGGAAACTCCTCCTTCGTTGGTCAAGTTCTAATTTCACCTGATTGTCAATTACTGTCATGAATTTATCAAATGTTCCAAGAAATTCATATATGGTGTTCATGGTATTATGTTCTTGACTAATTTTGACAATTGAACAGACTATTGTGCATATGATGACTTACACGATGAAATCATGCTGACATGTTTTGGAGAGAACAACCATTAGACTGAGAATCAACTAATCAGTTTAGATCAGCAAGATCTATTTATTTGGAAAATGTGCTAAATGTGGGCTTATTGTGCTAACTGCAGGCTACTTGTACTTAACCATTTGCAAAGATGCACTGAGACACTTGAGACATGTACTAAGGCATTTGCAATTTGATGAAATCAATGAGAAATGCCATTCTGTTGTGAACATTTGCAAGGTGGTTTGGAGATCTGTCCATGTTATTTTGAGAATGTCATCTCGGTTTCAAGAAATGAGCCAAACCAATCGAGAAAAACTGTAACGAAAAATTCCATTTGAAAGATAGATAGAGGGTGGCACGGTGGCACAGTGGGTAGCGCTGCTGCCTAACAGTTAGGAGACCCAGGTTCGCTTCCTGGGTCCTCCCTACATGATGTTTGGAGGTTCTCCCCGTGTTTGTGAGGGTTTCCTCTGGGTGCTCCGGTTTCCTCCCACAGTCCAAAAACATGTGGGTTAGGTGCATTGGCAATTCTAAATTCTCCTTGGTGTGTTTGTGTGTGTATCTACCCTGCAGTGGAATGGTGCCCTGCCTGGGGTTTGTTTCCTGCCTTGCACCCTGTGCTGGCTGGGATTGGCTCCAGCAGACCCCTGTGACCCTGTAGTTAGGATATAGTGGGTTGAATGATAGATAGATAGATAGATAGATAGATAGATAGATAGATAGATAGATAGATAGATAGATAGATAGTAATTTATTTAGGGGAAAATTTGTAATTTATTTAGAGGAAATTTGATTTGCAAAATGACCTGGCATGACTGAGCCCTGCCTTGGCTTCACTTTCCATCCAGGTTCCTGTTCTTACCTTACACAGAAAGCTCCTGGGAAAATTACCAGATCTTCTTGAAACCATAGCAGATTGGGCAGGATAGGAAAATAGATACCCAGTTATATGTAACAGAATATAAAGCCTGTACATATGTAATATACTGGATGTTTTAATTCAAGGTACTGAATTCAAGTTTGGTGCACATTATTATCATCCACTATACACTGCATATGTATGATGTGATAATTGAAATAAGTCATTCAGACACTTAGAACTAACTAAGCTTTCCTCCATCATGGATTTAAGTGAACATTTACACCTAACAGGGTTATTCAAAAAATGTAAAAAGTTCACAAATTTTAAATATAGGATCAGATATTTTTGCTTTTTCAAAAGGAAATTAACTCACCTTTTGGTTTCAGTGACAACGTTCAAATTGTCATTTTCTAGAGGTATGATGACACTGTAAGTCAGTGGGATATTTTTCTTAACATAAAGATAGCATAATCAATGGCCATATTAGTGGTTACTAAAGGCAAAAGGTCTGTCTGTCTGTTAGTATAGATGATGTTTACTTTGACATTCTAAAGAAGTTAGTTTGCTATTGTTTTGATACTGGGTATTGGTTGTCCTTTGTTATGAAATACTCTTAATTTAAATATTAACCTGATATGAGAAGATGAAAAACTACAGGTTGGCTAAAATGATACACTAGTGCGTTGTGTTCAATCATCTCAATTTTATGAACCTTATGCAGCTGGAAATATAGCATGTTACCTGCAATAGTGCTAGTGAGAGGGAAAACTTCCTGATCCCAAATTTCTATTAATACCTGGTTGACTGTGTTTCCAACGACCTCCTATTGAAAGAAAACAAAGGCTCTCAGGTCTTCAGCAAGTATAGATGAAATATATTTAACTAAGATGACTCGGAAGCAGCCCTGTGGTGGGCTGGCGCCCTTCCCGGGGTTTGTTTCGTGCCTTGCACCCTGTGTTGGCTGGGATTGGCTCCAGCAGACCCCGTGACCCTGCAGTTAGGATATAGCAGGTTGAATAATGGATGGATGGATGGATGGACTCAGAAGCATAACAAGCAAAAACGGTGTTTGTTTGCCTTGTAATCACAGATGTCCTAACAATTCTTTGTTTGGACAGAGCTTTTATATATATATATATATCAATATGCAAGATAATTTTTAGCATTAAGCTGATAGCATGCAAATTACAGGTAAGAACATTTACTTAAACTAACCATGGAATATGGAATATATTCTTGTTGCTGAGACTCAAGGTCAGAAGCTGCTTCCTACAGAAGTGTCTGCCTACTTTAATAAAATTGACAAAAGTCAGACCCTTTATTACACTGCCTGGCCAAAAAAAAAGTCGCCACCCAAAAAAAAAGGTTACACACTCTAATATTTCGTTGGACCGCCTTTAGCTTTGATTACGGCACACATTCGCTGTGGCATTGTTTCGATAAGCTTCTTCAATGTCACAAGATTTAGTTTCATCCAGTGTTTAATTTAATTTTTCACCAAGATCTTGCATTGATGATGGTAGAGTCTGACCGTTGCGCAAAGCCTTCTCCAGCACACCCCAAAGATTCTCAATGGGGTTAAGGTCTAGACTCTGTGGTGACCAATCCATGTGTGAAAATGATGTTTGTTTCATGCTCCCTGAACCACTCTTTCACAATTTGAGCCCAATGAATCCTGGCATTGTCATCTTGGAATATGCCCGTGCCAACAGGGAAGAAAAAATCCATTGATGGAATAACCTGGTCATTCAGTATATTCAAGTAGCCAGCTGACCTCATTCTTCGAGCACATACTGTTGCTGAACCTAGACCTGACCAACTGCAGCAACCCCAGATTATAGCACTGCCCCCACAGGCTTGTACAGTAGGCACTAGGCATGATGGGTGCATCACTTCATCTGCCTCTCTTCTTACCCTGATGCGCCCATCACTCTGGAACAGGGTAAATCTGGACTCATCAGACCACATGACCTTCTTCTATTGCTCCAGAGTCCAATCTTTATGCTCCCTAGCAAATTGAAGCCTTTTTTTCCGATTTGCCTCACTGATTAGTGGTTTTCTTACGGCTACACAGCTGTTCAGTCCCAATCCCTTGAGTTCTCTTTGCATTGTGCGTGTGGAAATGCTCTTACTTTCACTATTAAACATAGACCTGAGTTCTACTGTTGTTTTTCTTTGATTTGGTATTGTTAATCTTATGGCATAGGAGAAGAGGAACACAGCTGGATCTCTTAAAACAATGCTTGTTTATTTAATACAGATAGACAAATCTAAGAGTTTGTAATGCAAAAAAGGTTATTAAAAAATTTTCTCCAACATTAGACAGGTAACAAAGGAGAAGAGGATAAATAAAGGGGTGAAGATGACATTAAACCTGGTAAGCATTAAGTATAATATTTGGTACGATACACTTCTTAAAGTATGTCACATATATGTGTGAACTGTGTTTACTGTATGTGAAGAGAAACATTGGAAAAACAAAGACTACACAGGAGGACACTCATAGAGTGTAATATTTGTATGCCTTCCAAAAAAGCACTTTTTTTTTTTTTAAATCCAAATTCAGAGATAAAGTTAAACCAGACTGTGAAGAAGATATGTAGTATACAACACAACATTTTACTTTCACCTTAATGAAAGTTCACAAACTACCAATAGCAGTATTGGGTAGTAAAATCACGGTCCCTCATAAATCTATAAATTCCAGAAACATTAGTCTTTCAGTTAGCACAGTGGTAGGAACACCCTGCCTAAGTTGGGGGAAGACACATAATTCTGTTTATTTCAAAAGAGATTGCTCCTGACCATCCACCTCACCTACATTATACTGCTGAAAACAAATGTGTTATATAGTTTACAACATACTGTTTTATCTGAGACAAGTGTCTTGTTTCATACCCAGACCACAGTGTGCAAATACTCTGTACCAATTTATGCTATCAAAGAAAAAATACACCTTCTCGTGTGGAGATTAATAAGGAGAATATTGCAGCTATGCAGATGAGAGAATATGTAGGCATATAGCAGCAAACTTAATCAGCATTGGAGATGGTTAACCTCACAGCAAGTATTCTGTATGACACATTCTCTCTGGTTTTCATTTGCATTCACAGATGATTTACATTTTTTTTCTATAATTAGACTGCAAAAATGTTTCCTTTTGAAAACCTGTAAATTAAATAGTTATATTTTAATTATAGTAAATATGATTAAACTTCTGAAACAGATTTTTTTAGCATTAACAGACACATACCATGTAATTTATGACATCAATCCTTTGAATGATTTATCCATGTATTTTGTTTGATGTTAATGTTGAAAACTAGATAAAAGATAAAAAGCAATTTTGCTGTCCACATTGGAGTACATCTGAACATTTACTACCTTAAAGCTTGATTCATGCAGACCTCAGAAGCTTACTTCTAATAAGGCCATTGCATGTGCTGCGTAGGCAGGCTCCAGTAAATGCCTCATACTGCAGGAAGTGGTGTGGGAGGCTCTGTGGGAGGCTCTGAATTCCAATATAATTCAGCAAATTGTATGCATTGTGGGAGTGATGCAGAACATTATTTATTATGGCAAATGTACAGTACTGTCTGCAGGTATCTGTATTAGGAAATATTGTACAATCTCTGTAAAAATTTTGTATATTAATTTTAAATTCTGATGAAGTGGACCAGTCCTTTTTCTTGTCAAATGTTGGATTTTAAATGAGAAAAATAATTTGACATGATATTATGGTGATAGTATGTTATTAATTGTTTTTATAAATAATGATTACTGTTATTTAACATTCCCAAACCCACTTAATTCACCTTAAGGTCATTGGGCCCAGAGCTTATCCAAGCAGTTGTGGGTTCAAGTCAGTTAACAGCCAACTGCAGTGTGCCAGAGACTACTGTCACACAATCACCGCACATACTTATACTCACAGAGTCCCCATCTAAAATCTCTAAATAGCTGTAGTACCTGAAGGAAAACTCACACTCACACAGAAAGTGTTGCAAATGGGCAACAACCAAGCATGGGATTCCAAGGCAGGATACAGGAGCAATAGGCAGCAGTGAGAAACAATAACCATTGTCCTTACCCTAAATATTACCTTCATTTTAAGACACTATTGAATATAAAAAATATTGTGATGAAAGTTTGTATTTTTGCAAAAGAAAATGTTTGTATTCAAACATAAAACTTTAACAATCAATAATTTAGATTCAACAATAAGCTGCATGCATGATGATCCTAGTTAGTTTTTTTTGTATTGTTTTTGATTTTTTTGCTATTTATCATTATTATTTTGTATTTTCGCTAGAGCATTTTTATAGCAATATTTTGTGCTAGTAATGTGACATGGAAGTCATGTGACATGCAATGCCATCAAGCTTCTTCTGTAAAACATAATGTTGCCCACAAAGAAGCATCTAAACTTTGACAGAGACTTTTAAAACAAAATTAGACTGTGGGATTTTGGTTTAGACTTGTTTGAAGAATTGATTTCACTTTGGTTTCAATGTTTTCACTTTCATTCTAATTGTGCTTCAACACCATCTTGTTCTCTGACAACTCTTTTAAGCGTACCTTTAGTAATTCCTACTTTTCCTGCTCGCTTATCACTTCTTCTTCCTCTAAGGTCTGTCTGAACTTCCTTTTGTCAATCATGATAATAGCAAAAGCTAAGACAACAAGAGAGCATATTTTAAGATAAAGAATAGCTAACGAATGATAATAAGCTACTTCTGGAACAACTAAAGGATCTCAGTACATTTGCATATGCTTCAAAAACCTGATTATTCACATAAACCTGATTTCTTAAATGCTATGTAAAACCTTATTTTGACTAGAGAGATCAAGTTATTAGTCTCTGAGAAACATGATTAACAGAGGTAGATTTCTCTGAGAATAATCTGATTAAGTTTCCATGTAAGTCCAAAACCGGGTTACTATTAAGGATTTTGTATATTCTGTCAGCCTGCATATATATTTGCTTTACATTCACTAGCCACAGGTAGAAGTGCCAACAAAATAAATATTGAAAGGCAAATGTTTGGGCGATAGCATTATTCCTTCTCGCTGCTGAAATAATTTACCTCAATATTTCAGAAATTGGTAAATTTATGTTGATGAGCTAAAGGTACTCAGCAACACAATCTTGAGAGCAGCAGGGTAACACATTAAAAGTAACATGCATTATGTAATCTGATTACTTTTTAAAGTAACAAGTAACCTAACACATTACTTATCTTACTGAAGTAGAAATACCTGTGTTATTATCATTCCCACAGCATTGACTGTAAGGTAAGAAACACACTTAGCAGGTCCTTTGCAGGGCTCAATCTCAGCCGAGCAGAAAAGAGTTTGCTGCATGCAGTTTGGTAACAGATACTTCCTTTCTTGCTATGCCACCGTTATGTCGATCGGACCACAATCTAATACAGCTAATACTTGCATATACAGTAAACCTAATGTTCAGTGGCTGCAAGCCATCACCAGGACCTTTAAGGAATGGGCATGGCTGAGGAGACCCTGAAGGATGCTTTTGAAAACACTGACTGGAATTTGCTTTGTGAGTCACTGGGCCAGGACATAGATACTCTGCCACTGTATCACAGACTACTGTATTTCAAGTTTTCCGTGGATAATACTGTACCCACAAAACAGTGTGCTGTTTTCCAAACAACAAGCCATAGACGACAATAGAGTTGAAAACCCAGGTGAATATGAAGAAGAGAGCATTCAGGTCTATGAGGAGAAAGCTCACTACAAACACAACCTTGAGAACAAGTTACAACAAAACAACATGAAGAAAGGGTGGAACAGGATGAAAACTGTCACTGGCTACAAGTAGGCTATAAAACATAGAGAGAAGGGAAACAAGAGCAGAGCAAATGAACTGAATCAGTTCTTCAACAGGTTTGACTAATTTTGGTCAGAACAACCCTTCCCCAACATTGCCAGCCTCTGTGAGCAAGCTGAGGTAGTTCTGGAATCCCAACTGCAATCTGCCCCATTGCACAACCTTCCCCTACTATGACATCACACCTGTGGTCTCCAGCCCCACTCCACTCCCTGGACTTTGTGTCTCTCCTTCTCATGTGAGGGGAGAGCTGTTGAATCTCTGAAAAAACAAGGCTTCAGGACTGGATGGAATCAGGGTGGGTGCTGAAAACATGTGCCAACCAGCTTTGTGGTGTCCTTCAGCACCAGTTATCCTTTTAACTGAATTTGCAGAAGGTTCCCCAGCTGTGGAAAACATCTTGTGTGGCCCCATTGCCAAAGAAAGGGCATTCCAGTTATCCCAAGAACTTCAGACATCATGAAGACCTTTGAGAGGCTGGTTCTAAAACTACTACAATCCCTGGTTTCAGAACATCTGGATTCTCTGCAGTTTGCCTATCAGACATATATAGATCTGGACTTGTAAATCCACTTGGACAAAGCCTGCACCACAGTCCAGATAATGTTCTTTGACTTTGCAAGTGCGTTTAATACCATTCTGCCTCATCGACTTGGGAAAAACCTCAAGACTTTGAACCAGTTTGTGAGGCTGAGGGACTGTGTGTCAAAAATGGTGGTGTATAATACTGGAAAACACCTCAGGGAACTGTCCTGCCTCTCTTCTTCTTTACCCTCTACACAACAGACTTCCAGAACAATACCAGCATTTGCCATCTAGAGAAATTTTCAAATGACTCTTCCATCATAGGCTGCATTAATAATGGAGATGAGTCAGAGTACAGGAAAGTTGTGGAGAATTTTGCCTTGAATTGCAGGAACAACAACTTGCAACTAAACATAAGCAAGACAAAAGAGCTGGTGAAGGACTTTAGGTGTGCCAAGGAGCCTCTGAGACCTGTCACCATCCAGGGGCAGGACTTGAAAGTGCTTCAGTGTCTGGGGTTTTACATGATTAACAAACTAGAATGGTCCTACAACACAGTGGCTCTGTACGACTGTAATGTACTTTTGATGTGTGCAGCATGCTGCTGGAAATGTTTTATCCGTTCATCAGCAGCCGGTGTGTTGTTCTATGGTGCAGCCTCCTGGGGAAACAAGATGAGCTCTAAAGAAGCACAATGCCAGACTAAACTTATCAGGAACGTCTGCACCATTACCAGTCGAATGTTGGACACACCGGAAGCTGTTGAAGAAAAGAGAATAGTGGAAAAATTGGATGTCTTGGATTACGTGAAACTTCTAAAACTTGCTTCTAAAACGTAATTTTTTGATTACCACTAAGGAATCGGATGTTACTTTTTACAGCTATTCTTCCATTTTGAAGCAGTGTTGAGCTTTTTTGCTACTGGCCTGAAACAAAAGCATGTTGTAAGTGAAGGGCGTGAGTGCATCTCCGGAAAGTGGTGGCGAGGGCAGTGGCAGACTTAGTGCAGCTCAGCAGTAGGACTGTAAGTGAATAGTTAGCTGGCTTCGTATCTGTTAATAATAAATAAGCAAGATGGTTACCCAGTAAAGAAGGAAGTAAAGAATTACTACATCTTGTGCAAGCCGGCGAACATTGGCTCTAGAAGGAAGGCTGGGATACAGAGCACATTTAAAAAGGAGGGCATTTAAGCAGTTGTGGTATTCATAGTTGTGTTGAGTTAGAAAAAAATGAAGAGGCAAAGGGTCAGTTTCTTACTGAAGCAGGCTGACTTAATGAAATGTATAGCAAGAGACAAAAACATCCTATAGTCAGCTTACAGTGAATCAGTAACAGAGCGAAAAAAGTGTGTTGTAATGAGAAGATCTTAAACATTAAATAATGGAGATGTCAAAAGACCAGTTAGTATTAAAGAAGTGCTATTGTTAAACTTATGATGCATTTATATTTCATTTTAAAAGGGCTAACTGTCAGCCAAACATATTTTAATTGTGATGCTTTAAACTGCTTTATGATTTTATACTTTTTAAGCTGACATCCCCAGCGTCAGCTCCCATGAACCATACATCTACAGGAGATGTCAGTTGATTCAGCACCTTAAGCTCAGGATGGCTGAACTTGAGAAGAAAATGGCTAGTATGCTGCACTGTAGTAAAGAATTGGCAGACCTTGCCCAGGTGTCCTTTAGGGAGATAGTGTGTTCCCCAAGGTGGAGTGGGGTGACCTTCCAGACCAGGTTGGCAGAGATATATAGGTCACCGTCGGACGTAAACACAATCAAAACAGTGCACACTATCCGGGGTTATCAACCTCAATAGTTTAAAGTGTCAAAATGTTTTTAGGACCTTGCAGAACTGAACAGTGACTCTCATAACTCTAATGTAATACATAGGGATAAGAAGCCCCAACGGGTCAAATCAAAACCAAATATCAGAAAGGGAAAACTGTTAGATAGTGGGGAGCTTAGTCATTAGGGGGTTTAGAGATTCAGATTTTCTTCAGAGACAAAGAGTCTCATACAGTATGTTTCCTTCTGGGTGCCCAAGTAGAAGACGCTTCTGAAGGGTTGGATAGGCTTTTAGTGGGTCCCGTTGTTTGTTGAAAGAATTGCATAAGTAAGGGCAGGCTGCCAGTTCTGCAATCTAGACTTAAAAACTTAGTAGCCAAGTTGAGGCACAGAGCTGTCAAGGTGGTCTTCAACTTTTTTATTGGTCTTTTGTAAGTAAGCCGGATGGATGTACTCAGAGTTTACAACATCGGAGATAGCTCTGTCAAAAACTCTTTGGAGATCCTTGAGAGTCTCTTTTTGTATTTCTCATTTATAATATTTTGTTATTTTCCTTACTGTCTGCCATTTTCTATGGATGCCACCATTTTGCTTGTTTCATGGATGCTGCCATATTGTTTACAACAATGGAACCAGTTTCTAGTCATATGCTACAGATGTCATGTGATTGTGATGTCATCAGGTCATCTCAATGAAACATAACAGCACCCAGACACAAGGAAGTGTCTGAATTTTGACCAACAGAAAGTTTTAAGCAAAAGCTATTGTACTTTGCAACCAGGGCCTTTGCCTGGCAGGGACGCCTCCACACTAGGAGGACCGGGGAGAAAATGTGGGTAGAGCATTACTTCTCTGGGGATGCTAGATGGCAACTCCCCTAGGTTGCAGCGGTGCCTCGGACTCCTGCAGGGCTTCATGGGAGTTGGAGTTTGGAGTAGCCCTGTTGGGATCCGTATGCACGGCCAGGGTGTGCTGCAGCAGGAGCTGTTAAGCCCTTATGGGCAGTTCTTCCACCACATCTGGAAGTGCTGCCGGAAGTGAGTTATCAAGCACCTGGAGCACTTCCGGGTGCTTTATAAAAGGAGCCCGCATCCACTACTCGGGAAGCCAGAGTCAGGAGGAGAAAGATGAAGTTTGAACCGAGGAGTGAAGGAGAAAGAGGAGGAAGAGAATTGTTTAGGGTTTATACTTGTGCTGGACTGTGTTGAGCCTGATGGAAACGGGGAAGTTTTTTCCCACAAGGAAAAAGAAAATATAAAATGTGTGTGCCTTGAACTTGTGTCCCATGCTTGTGTGTGTCAGGTTCAGGTGGCAGTGCCAGCCTGGGTGGTCCACACTATATTATAGGATTTTGATTTCTTCATTTTATATGTTAACTGTTTTGAATCTCTCTAAGCATGATTTGTTCCCTGCTTGTTTCCTGACTACAGTAGACCCCCACGAAGTCACGTTTCAGGGTTTGGGACTCAGTCGTTTGCGGATTTTTCCTTAGAACCTAACTATTAATTGTTAGCAGAAAGTGCAAATATCCTCCGCAATTTTATATGGCTTTTTTCGTGACAATACTGTGCTTTAGAGAAGACAGGAAGCAACCGCTGAGGGAAACGCGGTTTGGGATGGTGAAAGTAGCCAATCTGAGAGCGTTATTCATTTCACCTTGCTGCTGATTGACTGCTGCCCTGTGACACGTCTCCAGCTGAGTGTCCTTGTGTTTTCCATTTTGTTATTGTGTTCATTTTGTTATTCTTAAACGCACAAGATGTCACAAAAAACTCCCTGCACCTTCTAAGGCTTCTGGCACTGAGCCTAAGTGCCAGAAGAAATTTAAAACACTCCAGGAGAAGGTTGAACTACTGGATTTGCTCCAGGAACTAAAAAGTTATGCTGCAGTAGCATGCCACTATGGCATTAATGAAAGCACCGTACGCTACATAAAGAAGAATAAAGCAGCGATCTGGAGTACTGTATCTGTAAGTTCCTGTGATAATGCCAAAAAGGTAACGACTATAAGGAATAAAAATATCGTCAGGATGGAATCTGCCTTGGCATTGTGGATCACCAACTGCAGGAAGAAGAACATCCCCTTGGACCTTAACATCACGGAAATTGTACCAGTAGTTCGCTACAGGAGGCAATGTAGCAACTTCTCATCACAATGTTCCTGAAACCTATAAAGAAAAGCCAGCACAAAACCTCACCAGAAGATAACCCGTCCAAAGATACAACTTCCTCTGAAGCGCCTGAAGAAGAGGCACCACCCGAGGAGTTTTAAATCCTCTGCATCGTACTGCACAGCTATTTCATCATCATCATCAATATCCTTCATCATTGTTCAGTACCCATACATTTTACTGTATTTTAATTAAATGAAATTATTATGTATTTACTCTACTTATAACAAAGAAAACGACAGCACATACTAAAGGAAATGTGCTTGCATGAATTACAGTACGTATAGCGGTAACATCGGTATTTTACATTCTATCACCGCGGGAGACATAGCAGTACAATACTGTACAGTATACGGATTTACCTTTACATTCTGTTTTAAGGTAATGTATTAAGGTAATTTTTTAGGTAATGTATTAATATATTAAGCTGAGTTTGCAACAAAATTAAAGTGCTTTGGAGCATACTGTATTTAAGGTTTAAACTATAAAAATAGGCATTTAAAAGGCATTTTTTAACCACATCCAAAAGTCGCGGTTTTTCACAATTCGCAGGTGCTCTAGGAATGTAACCCCCGTGAATTTTGAGGATGTACTGTACTGCTTTAAATGTTTTTAGTTAGAGTTGAATTTCCCAGTTAAAAAGTATAGGGTGGTCCAGATCTAATTATGCAATTTTCATTATGCTATAACTTATTTACTTATTACATAGAAAATCACCTGAAAAATCCTGGACCATCGAGAAGTGTGTGAACTGATAACATGAAGAATTGCCTTTGCGCCGAAAGGCATAAATCAAAAGTTATCCAGATGATCTGGATCTGCATAATTAGATCTGGACCACCTTGTACTCATTTTCTGGTCTAAGATCCATTTGAATTTCTTTTCTCAAATGTGATTATAACAGTATGTATTTACTACTATTTACTATTTGAGGAGAAGCTGAAATATATGGAAAAAATGTGTAATGGATGAATATGTAAAAGTCAAACAGGTATTACCTGGGCTATGAATTAGAACTGAATAATGCAAATAATTTAAAATCCCCGTTGAGACGAGACATGGTTAAACATATGGTTTAGCTGTATTTAGCTGTTTATAGTTTACAAACAAATGTAAATAGTTAAAGAGTACACTTACCTTTTTTCTTCCAGCAAGGGGGTAGGTGCACGGGACACGCTTAAAGCATCATTGTATATCCATAACAACTTACAGAAGCTTCAGCACCAGTCTGTCCAGTGGCGTGAATTCTGTCGGAAGCCTATGGCAGGGGAAAAGCCACACGGCATGAGACGGTTGTCCAAGCGAGTTTCACATTACGAAAGCAGGGATATGAGTAAAGGTTGCTGGCAGACACTCGCAGTTAGAGAAGGGTCTACCAGAGAGAGTTAAATCAAATTTCACTTTAGCCTGTTCCACAGATCACCAAACTTACAACAAGAAAGCAGTTCACTATAGTTTTAATAAAAGAACTAAATATTTGGTTGATCTTGTTAAATTGTTGAAAAGGAATCGACTTATGGTGTTTCACTTCTAATGGAAAGCTCACTCTGTTTTATAAAATAAATAAATAAGAAAACCTAACGTAAAATTTGGTAGCACGTCATTTACAAGGAACTCACCGGCCCGCATGATCTTTATATATAATACGCTACTGTGGCTGTTCGTTTGTCTGTCCAGGATTTTAAATCACCTGTAGCTCGAAAAACCATTTGACCTATTGACCTGAAATTTGATACACATATACTATGTAATGTCTACTATGCGCTTTCGGGGTGATGACTGACCTCCAAGATTATTCCTCTTTTTATTTTATTTTATTGTAGAATCAACTCTCGGCAGCGGCCAGCAGGGCAGCTCTGTGGTACATATGTATGGGTGCTGTTCTCATCTTTACCACCTTTGCCATCACGTCCCGTACCTCTTCATATCTTAAATCATTCTTGAGGCAGATTGAAGACTAAAGTGCCAGCTTAACCTACTAAGTAATTGCAACACAAACACTGACTTAATCAGTTTTAACACAAAAAGATGCCGACAAAAGAAGAGAAGAAGCAAGTCACTATGGTGGAGAAAAGAAGATCTGCTCAGGAAGCAGCAAGCACATCAACCTCTGAGCAAATGAATGCTAAACGTACAGAGAAAGAGTATGAAAACTATGAATGCTGCATCGTGCAGTGCACCGTTACTGGTAGCATTATATTACTTCTGCTTATAAATGATTTTAATGACAAGGTTGGTCTAGTTTTTTTATCTCTCCATTGACTCGTTGTGTCTGTCTTTTTTCTGAAATGTTTTTGTATCAAATAGTTGAAAGAACATAAATAAGCATATTACTAGGTGTTTTATCTGATTCTTTTTTTTATTTTATAAGTGAATCAAACACATGACATCATTAGAAATATTTAACTTTCAGATGCCATAGTGTTGATTCACATTTTAATAAATAAAGACAATGCACTTTTGTATCTAAAAGAAACCCATGTTATTTTAATTTATATAAGCCAGTAGACTAAAATGCATAAACAGTATCCAATAATTGTTAAAAACTGTGCAAATGAAATTTTTATGTATAACATTACCTTATCAGAAAAGGTGTAATTGAATAATTGTTTTAAATATTACAGTCAACTTTAAATATTGGATTACATTTTTTCTCCTTCTTAATGTACATATGAATAATGCCATAAATAAAATCAGGTAAATTGGCACAAATGGAGTAGATACACATAAAGCCTACTTCAGCCAATGTTAAGTGAGATTTTGAAATGCACTGATTCAATTCATGTTAGTGGACAATAGAGAACTTGTCTAGGAGAGAGTGATGGAGCCACTGCAGCATTTACTCATGGCATTTAAAGTCACTCACAAGATACGACACAGTAATCCTATAATCCTAATTATCAATATACTGAGCCCAGAATGTTATCTGTTTTAGCTGACTTGAACTGATAACCATTTTAAGTGACAGTGTGCAGTGAACATTAAATTGGAAAGGAGATTAAGAGATTTCAGTTTTTAAAATGAAAGATTTAAATTACTAAAGTGTGTTCTTTCTTGTGCATAGATTTACAGAGTCATTTTTTACACGTTAAACAAAATGTGACAGTGTCCTTAACAGCACATTGTGATATTTCTTCAGCTTGTGCACAATTCTTTTTTTATCAGACATTTACATAAATAGATTGTAGTCTTCTTCCAAGACAAATCCACCTGTACCAAGCCTTAATCCGTATTATTCTGGCATGATGGAAGTAAGTCCTCAAAGTATTATCAATGTAGTATAGTAATTGGATTTTATTTCCCAAATCACTACAGACACACAAAAAGACCTGAAGAAGTGTTATATCTACTTAAAGAAACTGTCAGAGATTACATGGACCTGCCACTGTGAACAAGTGGCCAGCTTTAAAGCCACACTTTAAAATGCAGGCGTTTTCAGTTTATTTAAATTCTACATAAAGCAGTTAAGTCCAGATTTTGTTCTGATAACATGTCTTATTTCTCCACATACTGCTGTTATAGTAACTTTACTGGTGAAACAATAAAATGAATGCAGTTTATCTTTTTTACTATTTGGTTCTAAATGTAGTTTTTATAATTGTTGATTGATAAATTTGTTCATTTTGTACTGTCAGCCACAAATTAATTTATAACTAATGCATCTATAGACTTTTTATTTTATTTGCATATTCATTTAGGTTGAAAAAAGGAAGCAATTATTTCATACTAAACTTATTAAAATTTTACATTGCAATAATTCTTAAAAACAAAAATTGCCAAGATTCAGCTATGAGTGTTTTGCAGACTGCCACAACGCAAGAGTCTTTTGTGCTTTGGTAGATAAATTAATGTGCTCTTTGAGGTAATATATATTTAAATTAGATATAAGAAAGTTCACTTTATCTATGCATGTCAGGAGTTTGCTGTCTTTTTGAACCAACACACATACATGCAAATTACAGTGACAAATGAATAGTGCTTTTGTCTGAAAGGAACATAACTTTGAACAATATTAGACAGTTTCCATTTGTATTCAAAATAGAAATATAACTGCTTTGTAGTAGTGTGAGTTTTGCTTTGCTGGTTTCATCATTCTTGCGAAGAAGAGTTTTCATGATATTTCTTTATTTATTTCATTGTTTATATAAAGCGCTTCTGCATTTTCTCAGACACTGGTAAGTTTTAAGATGGTCTCAAGCAATCCAGGGTTAAGGAGCTAGGAGAAAATGAGGACAAAGCTAATGCAGTGAACCAATTTTTGAATAGATTTTTCCTCCTTCAACTATTACTCTCTTCCATTGACCTGTCGCTCCACACCATCTCTACTGCATCAATGGCTCCTACTCCATTAACTTGTATGGCAAGTGAAGAGTCCACCACCTCTAACCATCAGTATGGGCTGTCTATAAATAATGACTAAGTGAGGAGACAACTGAGGAGCTACAAACATGAAAAAGCTGCACGACCAGATGGAATCAGTCCTTGAGTTCTGCGCTGACTAACTTTGTGGGATCCTCTGCCACACCTGTTCTATCTGTCTTTAAGGTTTCAGAATTGCCGTTAAAAAGATCCTGTATTGTTACTGTTCCAAAGTAGGCAGGAGCCTATCTAGCTAATGACTACAGACCAGTGGCCCTTATGTCCCTCATTGTGAAAAATTTCGAGAGGCCGTTCCTGAACTACATGAGTTCTCTTGTGACAGACCACTTGGACCACTGCAATTTGCCTATTGAAGAAAGACTGGAATGGAAAATGCAATTATCTATCTGTCACATAAGACTTAGATCCACCTTGACCCACCTTGTAGCACTATGAGAGTTTTTATTCATTCCTCCTGTGCCTTCAATACCAATCAACCATGCCAGTTAAGAGATATGCAGGTGGATTAGCCTATAGTGTCATGGATAATGGACTTTCTGACTGGCAGATGGAAGTTTGTGAGGCTCATATTTGATGTAGATGTGAGCAACACTCATGAACAACAAGGAACTGTCTCCTTTTTTCTTCATCCTATACACCTCAGCCTAGAAATATAACACCACATCATGACATTTGCAGAAATTCTCAGATGAGTATGTGCTAATAAGGTGTATTGATATGGAGAATGAGACAGAGTATAGGAGACGGGAAGAGAACTTTGTTTCTTGGTAAAAGTAGAATTCTCTGCAATTCAGTATCAGCAAAACCAGGGAACTGGTTATGGACTTGCACCGCACCAAAAAGTCACTATGTCTGGTCACAATTCAGGTAGTGGACGTAGAAATGATGTACCTGAGGGTCGACATCAATGACAGGCTGGATTGGTCTCGTAACATAGCAGAACTATATAAGAAAGGGTAGAGGGGATTTGGGACCAGAGGATAACTACTGGGGCTCCGTTATACTAACAGCAATACATCTGCATACTCACTAAATACTGTACCGTTGGACATCTGTTTTATATCTCACTGCCCTTAGCATATCAGCTTTAATCCTTATGTCTTACTATAAATATGCTAAGAACGATCATTTCTTTGCTCTTGTTGGGTTCTCCAAAAGTATGTGTTTCAGTTTATTTTGTTAAGCATTTTGGAATTTGTATTTGTGAGTCCTTCAATAGGTATTATGAATCATCATCATTATTACTGGTTTGACAGCCATTTTCTGAGTTTACCCCGGTTATCTAGTTGCTCCCAGTCTTTTCCCTTCAGTCTCTGTGGTCGTGACTCCACCTCAAAACATGTCTTCTTCAGGCTCACTCTGAGTCTTATTCTTTCCACCTCCATTTTCATACAATCATTCTCTGCCTTCCAAACCTTGTTAATCTGTTTCTCCTCAGCAAAATACCTATTGCTTCACCAACCAAGTCTTTCTCTTATCTCAGAATTCATTTACTTTTTACTCTATCAGTGCATAATCCCAACCTTATTCTACAACACCTCATCCACCCATCCTCTCATCCCTGCTCTTTCCAGCTTTTCTTTATTTTATGCATTCAACAAACCCATCTCAGTCATACAGGGCATACTATAACTTTCAAAAGCTTCATAAATCTTACCCTTTATTGCCAGAGAGGCTCTTTTAGAAGTCAGAATGGTGGGGGGAATGGTACAACATAGAATGATACAATATTGTATTCTTTAAAAACTGAATTAATTTAAATTGGATTAACACATAATTCTACATATTTATAATTGTTAATGGTGTCTTTAACATATTGCATTTCATTCATAAGTACAGAATATTCATATTTAGGCCCTATTGTCAATCTCATCCCGTGTGTTTACTCGAATAGATGCCTTGTTATTTACTGAAAAAATATATTTTTTACTCAACTTTGTCTTGCTACTTTAATAAGTACTCTAATTTGTAAAATGCCTTATAGTGATTGTGTAAGGGTACTATATAAAATAAACTGATTATCCTAAGTATTCTGTTTTTATATTAGAAAGGTGTATAGGTTGTAAAATACACAAATTTTGGGAGAATCTACCTGACTTTGAGCTATTCAACACAGGGAAGGATAAAGGTGAAACACCATTAACAGCTACATCTTTGTTATTTCATTTAGAGTAAAGAAGGACTATCTAGGCGAACTCTGAAATCACTTCCGCCCAGCAGACTGTGGTTCTGCCCCTTCCGCCTGGGCCCGTCTGTAAAACCAGTGAAGCCACCAAAAGTCAGCATTCAATCTGGACCTAATCATAAGGAGGACAGATTGCATCAGCTAAAGGTCTTGTAACTGACCCTTAGTCAACATTGTTTTGGTGCAAACTTTATGTATCCTTTTTTTCTTTAGTTATTTTCTTCCATTATTAAAGGGGGTTTGTTCTTTACGCCCTCCAACACCCTGACACTCTCTCTGATGTTTCTGTTAGACGGTATATATATCTCATAAAGCTGTGTCTTCTGTGTGGAATATATTACATATTTCAGTGTTGCTCAAAATCACAGATTACTGATTCCCTTCACTGTACCAGCTACATTTGAGATTGCACATATGCTCCAGAATCATGTTTCTATTTCCAGATTTGATAATGTGATGTTCAGAACATTGGCATTTTGGTGCCATCAGAGGTTTAATTGGAAATCTGAATGTACTGATAGTCTGCTCCAATTAGCGTCTCCTAGTGTAGTCCATCAGTGACATTAACATGGTCAAGCACTGTGATCATTGGCTATTCTCTCAGAAAGGGGCAGTTTAGTGTATTTTTACAAATCAGTCTCAAAATGGATAAGGGTTGGCATCACAAAGTGCAAAATATTCACTGAGTGTACAAGTGATATATGTAATTCACATTGTTTTGGAAGTTTTAGCTGCTGGACAGCATTATACAGGCTTATTATCTTGTATTCTTGAAGATTCCACATCTACAACTGTGTCATCCAAAGAAAAAAATGCATCTTTAATTACACAGTGTTCTTTAAAGTGCAACTTTTCTCCAACTGTGTCTGGGCTGTAGCTATTAAAAATGTTATGCTTGGTGCCCAAGAGACCTACATTTGAGTGCTATTAAAAATATATCAGCAAACTCTAATTAAAAATGTGGTTGTCTACATTTGACTGTAAAATACAGTATACATTTGAAACAGCACAAAAATGAAGGTCAAAAATACATGATTTAAAAGGAATAATGAACAGAAAGAAATTAAATCATCATTTTGCATTCGATAAAATATTTTTGTTTGCATTAGATGTGTCAAGAATGCATTCATTCATTCATTCATTTACTTTCCACTGCTTATCCAAAGCCAGGCTGTGGGGGCAACAGACTTAGCAGTGAGGCCCAAACATCCTTTTCCCCAGCCACACTTGCTCATACTGTGGGATACCAAGGAGTTCCCCGGCCATTTGGAGTACAAGGGTGTTGTATTGTGTTAACCATTATAAATGTAGTGAGAAATAAAGTAAAATGACACCTTTTGTTGGCTAACTAAAAAGATTAAAATATGCAAGCTTTCAAGGCAACTCAGGCCTCTTCTTCAGGCAAGAAGTTAGCCAATAAAAGGTGTCATTTTGCTTGACTTCTCATTACAGGCCATCTGGGAAATATCATCCTCTCAGCAAGCCTGGGTAAAAAAAAAAACCTCCACAGGTCGGTGTCCAGGAGGCATCTATATCAGATGCCCAAATCATCCCAATTGACTCCTCTTGATGTGGAGGTTCAGCGGCTCTTCTCTAAGCCTCTCCTGGATGTCTGTGCTTCTCACTCTATCTCCAAGGGAGAGTCCAGCCACATTGTAGAGAAAGCTCATTTCGACCGATTGTATCCATGATCTAATTTTTTTGGACATTATCCAAAGCTCATGATCATAAGTGAGGGTAGGGATGTAGATCGACTGGTAAATCAACCACCCCAATCTGTCTGCTGATCAGACCCTTTCCCTTCAGTTGTGAGCAAGACCCCAAGGTATTTAAACTCTTCTATGTGAGACAGTGACTCACCTCCCAATCCAAGAAGACGGTCCACCTTTTTCCTACTGAGGACAGTCCAACAATGTCCAGAGACTTCACCATTTCTGGGCGGATCTCATCAACACCCAGGGCCTTGCCACTGTGGAGTAGCTTAACTCTCTCAGTAACCTCTCTCAGGGAAATGGGCATTCATTCCCCATCAGCTCTTGGCTCTGCCTTCTCCACAAAGGGTGTGTCTATCAGGCTCAGGGGCTCCACAAAGTTTTCCTTCCAACACAACACCAAATCCTCAGCCTAGGTCAGCACTTCTGCATCCTTGCTGATAACAGCCTGGATGAATCCCTGCCTTGCCTTTCTGAGTTTCTGATGGTTTGCCAGAACCTCTTTGAATCTGATCAATAGTCGCTTTCTATGGTCTCTCTAAACTCCTCCCACACCTGGGTTTTTGCTTCCATGACCACAAAGGCCGGAGTCCTTTTGGCCCTTCAGTACCTCTCTGCTGCCTTGGGAGTCTCCCCTGCTAACCATACACAGAAAGCTTCCTTTTTCAGCCAGACAGCATCCTCACCTCTGGTGTCCGCCATTGCGTCCTTGGATTGTATTCTTGAGAGGCACATATGGCCTTCAGGCCACAGCTCTTGGCATCTGCTTCCACAATATAGGATTTAAACATGGCCCATTCGGATTCAATGTCACTAGCTTCCCCTGGGATGCAAGAAAAGTTCTTTTGGAGGTTGGAGCTTGAAAGTCTTCTGGACAGGGGCTTCTCCCAAATATTCCCAGGCCACTCTCACTACTCAGTTGGGTTTTCCAGGTTTGTCCAGGCACCTCCCTCACCATTCGACCCAACTCACCACCAGGTGATATTCAGTTGACAACTCTGTCCCTCTCTTCACACGAGTGCCCAACACATATGGCCGCAATTCTGATGATATGATTTTAAATTCATAGATCTTTAGCCTAAGATAATCTGGTACCAGGTACACTTAAGAGCCTCCTTATATTCGAACATGGTGTTCATTATGGAGAAACCATGCCTAGTATAGAAATCCAATATAAAACATCGCTTGGTTTTAGATCAGGGATGCCGTTTCTCCCAATCTCACCTCTCCAGGTGTCATTACCTATTGAAGTCTTCTGTCAGAACTATGGAATCCCAAGCTGGGACCCTTTCCAGGATCAACTCTAGTGTTTCCAAGAAGGCCTGGTATTCTGAACTGACATTTGGTGCATAGGCCCATATGGCAGTCAGAGTCCTCCCCTCTGCAATCTTCAGCAGCACAAAGGCAGCCCTCTTGTTCCCCCAGACAAACTCCAACCTGCCATCAACACAGGTAGGGACTCAATAAGAAGCCCACTCCTGCCCGACACTTAGCTCTCTGTGTAACTCCAGAGTAAAGGAGAGTCCAGCCTCTTTTGAGGGGATTGGTTCCAGGACCGAGTTAATGGATATTAGCCCAAATCCAACTCCTTGCCACCCAAGAGATGACATTCCACGTCCCAAGAGTCAGTTTATGTGTCTGGGTACCAGTGTGCCAAGGCCTCTGCCTTTGACTGCTGGTCAAGTCTCACCTGGCCCCTATTTCTCCTGCAGGTAATGGGTCCACAGGATGGCAGTCCCACATTATGTTTTCAGGCTGTGCCCAACTGGGTCCCCATCCATTATGAGATCCTCATAATTCCAACTAATGGTTGCTGTGAGATGGAGGTCACCTGGTCAGCTTTGGGCACACAATAGGAACCAAAACTGGGTTGTGTTCCAGTCTGCAGGAATAAGCATTCCTGCAAATGTCCACGTTTAGTCACACTGGGCATTTAACCAAATATGTATGATGTTGGCAGAGTGCTTAGGGAAAAAATCCTGCAGAGAATCATACAAATGTACAGACTCTACACAGACAGTGACCAGCCCACGATTCACACACAGAACAGTGGAGTTGTGAAATATCTAAGATACTTCATTTGTAAATGAATATTCTACTGCATGAACAATATCAATAGTTGTCTATGGAAATGGAGGAACAATGTCTTAAATTACAAGATTAATGCACTGATATGAAGTAGCAGAGGACTCAGGCTGCTCCACACATTTGCATTGCATTAGTGAGTACCCATAGAATTGTGCCAATTAATAAGTCTCCTGTTCGTACTTAAAGCAACGTCCAAATATAATATCAACAAGGTCTTGGTCACTAGAGACACATTGATGATATGGCAACAGTATGCCATATTTATTGTATTTAAAACAAATGTTGTATTTCATATTAGAGTTTAGATGATACAAAGCAGAGCTCTTGGCAACACATAGCGAAGAAATAATATTATTTGCATCTAAAATAAGTGCAACATTCTTTTAGATTAGAGTACAAACATCAGGCTGAGAGCTTTAAGTTCTGTCAGAGGAGGGCTATGAAAACACAGTATAACTCCACATTTACAGCTTCTCATCTACAGAAACAAAGTGACCAATCCTTTTAATAGTGTGAGCTAAAATGCACAAAAAAATGAGCTTTCTTCTATCTGATCACCCTGTGCTGACTCAATACAGTACATGGCTACAATATTATATTTTAAGGGAGATTTTTTTTTCTTTTCATTTTAGTGTATGTGTTCTCTTCATTTTCTCTGATATTCTTCTGTTATAAGCCCAAAGTATGAGACTAATTGAATTTTTAATTCAGGAATAATTAAGTTTACCTATACTGTATGTTGACATTAGACAGAGTAACCACACATTCTGGATTTACTGCTTTAGAGCACTTCATTTCAGTATCCAAATAAATAGCTAAAAAAATCAACTTTGCTGTCATTTTTTACATTCATACATCCATGGTGTTCCAAAATTGTGCCAGATTGGAGACAAACATAAGAGCAGATGCTACGAGAAGCATAGGCACATGCTGTCCATAGCTTTCATAAAGAATGGATTTTTGTACATCATATAAATTAACATCACTGATTTACATATAAATAAAGATATTAAAAATAATGTGAGAATTTGGAAAATATAGCTTGTTTGTGTCCTCTAGGTCCCATGTCTCAGATGGCTCTTAACTAGTGATGAAACCTCTATTGAAAGGGAGGAACATGTGAAAAAAGTAGAGCGTCAGGGTGGGAGTTGCAAGGAGTTTCCTCCTGCCAGGCATAGAGAGAGAGAGAAAGAACCAGAGGGAGAGAACAAATTTAAGTGCTGCATGAGGCATCAGGTATTACAGAATGCCACAAATCTGTTCTTGTGGAAAGAGATCTGCACATACATATGACATATACGTCATAGGGGAGATTTCAAGAGTTTTCGGTAGAGTGGGGCAGGAGTTATTGAAGACTGATGAGAGTAAGGTTGGAGTTTTGAATTGTAGCGCATTAGTTGCAAAAGTATTTGTTTGTAACATTACACCTGCCATGGGATAAAATTTTGCAAGAGTTCTGCAGGACTTAAAGAGTCCAGTGACAAACAGTAAAATGTGTCAAAGATGTGCATAGGCAAGAAAGAGCACCCTGCTGCATGTGCACAGTTCCATCATTGGTGCGGTGAACTTTCAGAGATTGTGCATAGTTGTGCTTAGCAATAATCAAGGTTTAGGACTGGATGCTATAGTTTAATATCTAGTTGGTAGGAACTAAATGTCACTTCAAGAGGGCAATAATCAAAGTTGTCTATAAACACAGTGTGGACGCTAGAAGTAGCTATTGCCCCTTTAACCTCCTAAGACCGAACTCTTTCATGGCATGCATTTTTAATTTCTCTTTGCTATTTGGGATGATTGGGACCTGATAAATATAAAAACAAAGAATTATCTTTTTACCTGATGTAGTTTCTGAGAAAAATGATGTCCGCATATGAGGACATTCGTTTTAAATTTCGATAGAACACTATAAAGCCACAATTGAGTAATGATGGGCAAAACTCTTTATTTGGTGTCAGAACACAGCAACATTTTTCCTGAGTACAAAAACAAAATGAGAAGCAACAATTGTGCCCCTTTGAGCAATATGGCTCATTTGAAGTGCTGCTAACAGTTGCAGGAAGACGTATGTCTGTAACAAAGAAAAAAGTAAAAGATTTCTGAACATCACATGAAACACAAAACATTTCACTCCAAAACTGCTACTTCAAACTTTTTTCCCCCGTGGCAACATGTTTACACTTATGTGTGAAAGGCTGTGTAACAGTTGCGATCTGCCTGTAAGCAGAGGAACACCTTGCATGTAACACACTTCACTCGAGTTTTCCCTGAGCAGCCTTTTGCTCTGCAGCGCTGCATTCTTCATTTTACTACCTCTGGCAGATGTGCATTAGCCTTCCTGCGGAATGAGACATGGGGCACTGCCTTCACTGGATGCTTTTTCCCTTGGATTAACACGTCTGGGTCATCTTCCTGCGCTGAAAAGTCAGAGCTGTCATTGGCATACTGAGCCAAGAAGGTCATGCCACTTCCATGCGAAATTCAAGAAACTCAGTTGGGTTTTCCAGGTTTGTCCAGGCACCTCCCTCACCATTCGACCCAACTCACCACCAGGTGATATTCAGTTGACAACTCTGTCCCTCTCTTCACACGAGTGCCCAACACATATGGCCGCAATTCTGATGATATGATTTTAAATTCATAGATCTTTAGCCTAAGATAATCTGGTACCAGGTACACTTAAGAGCCTCCTTATATTCGAACATGGTGTTCATTATGGAGAAACCATGCCTAGTATAGAAATCCAATATAAAACATCGCTTGGTTTTAGATCAGGGATGCCGTTTCTCCCAATCTCACCTCTCCAGGTGTCATTACCTATTGAAGTCTTCTGTCAGAACTATGGAATCCCAAGCTGGGACCCTTTCCAGGATCAACTCTAGTGTTTCCAAGAAGGCCTGGTATTCTGAACTGACATTTGGTGCATAGGCCCATATGGCAGTCAGAGTCCTCCCCTCTGCAATCTTCAGCAGCACAAAGGCAGCCCTCTTGTTCCCCCAGACAAACTCCAACCTGCCATCAACACAGGTAGGGACTCAATAAGAAGCCCACTCCTGCCCGACACTTAGCTCTCTGTGTAACTCCAGAGTAAAGGAGAGTCCAGCCTCTTTTGAGGGGATTGGTTCCAGGACCGAGTTAATGGATATTAGCCCAAATCCAACTCCTTGCCACCCAAGAGAGATGACATTCCACGTCCCAAGAGTCAGTTTATGTGTCTGGGTACCAGTGTGCCAAGGCCTCTGCCTTTGACTGCTGGTCAAGTCTCACCTGGCCCCTATTTCTCCTGCAGGTAATGGGTCCACAGGATGGCAGTCCCACATTATGTTTTCAGGCTGTGCCCAACTGGGTCCCCATCCATTATGAGATCCTCATAATTCCAACTAATGGTTGCTGTGAGATGGAGGTCACCTGGTCAGCTTTGGGCACACAATAGGAACCAAAACTGGGTTGTGTTCCAGTCTGCAGGAATAAGCATTCCTGCAAATGTCCACGTTTAGTCACACTGGGCATTTAACCAAATATGTATGATGTTGGCAGAGTGCTTAGGGAAAAAATCCTGCAGAGAATCATACAAATGTACAGACTCTACACAGACAGTGACCAGCCCACGATTCACACACAGAACAGTGGAGTTGTGAAATATCTAAGATACTTCATTTGTAAATGAATATTCTACTGCATGAACAATATCAATAGTTGTCTATGGAAATGGAGGAACAATGTCTTAAATTACAAGATTAATGCACTGATATGAAGTAGCAGAGGACTCAGGCTGCTCCCACACATTTGCATTGCATTAGTGAGTACCCATAGAATTGTGCCAATTAATAAGTCTCCTGTTCGTACTTAAAGCAACGTCCAAATATAATATCAACAAGGTCTTGGTCACTAGAGACACATTGATGATATGGCAACAGTATGCCATATTTATTGTATTTAAAACAAATGTTGTATTTCATATTAGAGTTTAGATGATACAAAGCAGAGCTCTTGGCAACACATAGCGAAGAAATAATATTATTTGCATCTAAAATAAGTGCAACATTCTTTTAGATTAGAGTACAAACATCAGGCTGAGAGCTTTAAGTTCTGTCAGAGGAGGGCTATGAAAACACAGTATAACTCCACATTTACAGCTTCTCATCTACAGAAACAAAGTGACCAATCCTTTTAATAGTGTGAGCTAAAATGCACAAAAAAATGAGCTTTCTTCTATCTGATCACCCTGTGCTGACTCAATACAGTACATGGCTACAATATTATATTTTAAGGGAGATTTTTTTTTCTTTTCATTTTAGTGTATGTGTTCTCTTCATTTTCTCTGATATTCTTCTGTTATAAGCCCAAAGTATGAGACTAATTGAATTTTTAATTCAGGAATAATTAAGTTTACCTATACTGTATGTTGACATTAGACAGAGTAACCACACATTCTGGATTTACTGCTTTAGAGCACTTCATTTCAGTATCCAAATAAATAGCTAAAAAAATCAACTTTGCTGTCATTTTTTACATTCATACATCCATGGTGTTCCAAAATTGTGCCAGATTGGAGACAAACATAAGAGCAGATGCTACGAGAAGCATAGGCACATGCTGTCCATAGCTTTCATAAAGAATGGATTTTTGTACATCATATAAATTAACATCACTGATTTACATATAAATAAAGATATTAAAAATAATGTGAGAATTTGGAAAATATAGCTTGTTTGTGTCCTCTAGGTCCCATGTCTCAGATGGCTCTTAACTAGTGATGAAACCTCTATTGAAAGGGAGGAACATGTGAAAAAAGTAGAGCGTCAGGGTGGGAGTTGCAAGGAGTTTCCTCCTGCCAGGCATAGAGAGAGAGAGAGAAAGAACCAGAGGGAGAGAACAAATTTAAGTGCTGCATGAGGCATCAGGTATTACAGAATGCCACAAATCTGTTCTTGTGGAAAGAGATCTGCACATACATATGACATATACGTCATAGGGGAGATTTCAAGAGTTTTCGGTAGAGTGGGGCAGGAGTTATTGAAGACTGATGAGAGTAAGGTTGGAGTTTTGAATTGTAGCGCATTAGTTGCAAAAGTATTTGTTTGTAACATTACACCTGCCATGGGATAAAATTTTGCAAGAGTTCTGCAGGACTTAAAGAGTCCAGTGACAAACAGTAAAATGTGTCAAAGATGTGCATAGGCAAGAAAGAGCACCCTGCTGCATGTGCACAGTTCCATCATTGGTGCGGTGAACTTTCAGAGATTGTGCATAGTTGTGCTTAGCAATAATCAAGGTTTAGGACTGGATGCTATAGTTTAATATCTAGTTGGTAGGAACTAAATGTCACTTCAAGAGGGCAATAATCAAAGTTGTCTATAAACACAGTGTGGACGCTAGAAGTAGCTATTGCCCCTTTAAACCCAACAGCGAGACACTCAGGACACAGGTTAAAAGCACCAAGAAGACTTTTAATATTTTTCTTCTTTAAATAGCGCCCTTCAAGCTCCACAGCCACCACTAAACAGGCACATAATCAACACAAAGTGCAATATTCTTTTTCTCTTTACTCCTCCACACCTACCAGCAAGCATTGTTTACTACCTTCCGACTCTGCTTCACTTGCTGGGTTCCCCTCAGTTCTTAAATAGTCCTTGACGCGGAAGTGCTTCTGTTCTTCCTCCCATGTGATTTGCCAGCACTTCCGGGTCAGATGGAGAACTCAAGTTCTTGAATCAGCCCAGAAGTACTATGGGGCTTCCATACTCGTTACTTCCTAGTACTTCTGGGCTATAAGGAAAACATGACTCCCCAGGTTCTTTCACAGCATCCTCTGGTGTCACCTACGGCACCCTACAGGGCTGAGAAACTGTACTCCAAGTCCCAGGATGCCATGTGGGAATCCAGGGCAGAACTACACACCAGGGGCCTCATGTATAACGCCGTGCGTAGAACTCGCACTATAACATGGCGTAAGCACAAAAGCCGAAATGTGCTTACGCACAGAAAAATCCAGATGCAGGAATCTGTGCGTACTCCAACTTCCACGTTCTTCCGCTACATAAATCCCAATCAGCGTCAAAAGTAAGGCTCATGCACGCGCTTTATGTAACGCCCCAGCTCCTCCCAGAATTACGCCTCTTTGGATATGCAAATCAATATAAATCGCCCTTAAGCGCAGCCTTCTGTGAAAAGACAATGGGAAAAGCACGGGGGAAAATATAAGAATTTCAGCGAATACCAAGTGGAGGCAAAGGAAAAACATACTATTTGTTCAAATAAACCGTGGTATAGTCAACAAAAGGAAGTTGATCAAGTGACATAGCGTGCCGGAGAAAATTGAAAGCTCACGTTCACAAAATCGCACAGTGCCGGAAATAAAAAAGAAGTCACATATCAAAATCGCCGTGAAAAGCCAAAAAAGCGTCATATGAAAGCTTATTAGGGTGCAGAGAAAAAAAGGCACACAGTGGGGAAAAAGCACAAAATGTCAACTTCAATCTCGACATTTCCACTTTAATCACGTAGTTTATTTTGTCATTAAAGTAGAACATCATTAACTTCATCTTAAAATTGTTTAATTAACCAGTTTCTCAAATCACATTGTAATTAAAGTAGCACGTTAAATGCTTTCTTTTGTATTTGATCTTCTATGTGCTCTAAGTGTGTGAATCACTACGTGCTTCTTAAACCGGCTCTCTTCCTCCAACTGGACACAGAGTCCATTACATTCGTGATATTACAGCTCTCTGAATAACTAAAATACTGAGATGTATACGTGATATCATTTTCATGATGATAGGAGTTAAAGCACGTTATTAAACATTGGTTTCACTTCAATGGAATAATTTATTGCAGCAGTACTCAGGGGTGGCTCTAGGCTTGTGGTGGCACTGGGCAGAGGAAGAATCGGTGGCTCCTTCGCCCGCCAATGTCAGTAAGGTAGCTTATGCACGGTGGATGGCCACGTCCATTGCTGACACTGCATAGCCGCCTCGTGGTCATGACACAAGCATTTAACTTTTGCCGAAATTTGTCGCTGCGTTTTTAGCTGTGTTGTTATTTTATCTTTCTGTTTTATATTCAATATATATTGGCGTAGTCGTCACTGCAGTCAGTGGTTTTCTTTCCCCAAGTAACTGATCGCCACACAATCAGCTCTGTAATAGACGTTAAGCCATCTGTAAGCTTAGCGCCGATTCTTCAAAACGTTTAAAAAACATTGAAATATCTTCGTAGTACATGTTTAATTATTCTATCCTTCACGACACTCCCAGTGAAGAATATAGATTATTTAAATGAAGTTAAAGTTTTATCTGTATAATTTAATAAACATATTTTGCTGCATTTCACCTTAAAAATGATATCGTCATCATATGTAAATACGCGCTTAATAAAGTGGTGCAGGTTGTGCAATATTATAACTGTAGTGCAAGTTTACAGTGGGGTGATTGTACTCAGATACAGTGATATAAATACTCTGAGTGGTGCAGTTTGAGGAATATGGAAAAAGATGATCCGCTGTGGCAACTCCTAACGGGAGCAGCTGAAAGAAGAAGAAGAAGAAGAAGGAGAAGTGAGAGTAACAACACTAAAGCAGTTATGGTATTTGGAATACTATGGCTGTTCCCTGGACCATTATATTGTTTTCAAGTTAATTACAATCAGATGCGTTACACTAATAAACAATATGCGGTTAGTTTCAGTGTATTTATAAAGCCGCATCATGAAAATAGTGAGTAACCACACAGGAACAGTAGCACTGCTTTGATGCTGGGTGCCGCCAGTCTGCAAAACCAAGCGGAGAACTTGCGTCTGACAAAGTATGAGGTACCGTGGAAAAGTGCGTGGCTTTACGCCAAGTGTAGGTTTTATACATCGCGATTTGAACGTGGAACGTTCTTACGCAACATTTCTGTGCGTACGCACCGTTTATACATGAGGCCCCAGGGGAGCTGCCATCTAGTGTTTTGGGGGAGGCAGTGTCCAGATTTTGTTAACATTTGTATACAGATATTTAATAAATGTACTGTATATAGTGCTTTTACATTATTTCCTGTAAACAAACTAATAATGTGAATACCCAAGTCACATATAAAATATGTTGGAGTACTCAAAATAACTTTATTTTTGAATGGTTTGAAGTAGTGCTACGGCCTGTGTAAAGTGCATTCTAAGTTAAATATTTGCAAAAATAACTGTTTTTCAGCTATATTTCTTTAAAAGATAACAACAAAAATAATATCCTATACCAAACATAAACATTTGTTTTGTCCTAGCCAATTACAAACCTAAAGCTGTCTGTCTTCAAATATTCTCTAACCACAAAGGACTACAATAAGAGGACTAAAAAATGTTCCCACCAATTTCCCTTGAAGGTCGAATATCTTATCTTTGTGGCTGCTCCCTCTCAAGGAGCAATTTAAAAATATATAAAAAGAACTGCAAGCGGAGTGAATCCAAAACTTCCCCAGGAATTTAGTAAAAGGATTATCAGTAAGTGTAATCTCAGCATAGAGTTATAGTCACAGAAACTCAGTTGGGTCATTTGAGGGGAGGGTTTGTTTTAGTGAAAGCTAAACATTTTAATGCAAATTCACATTCCTTGATGCATTAAGGGCTCATTTACAGAGATTCTTGGTAAAGAAATACTAACAGCCACTTTAGGAATGAACATATGATTTTACAAAATCTTCTTATGTTGTTCGTTTATTGAAAAAGTAACCATACTAGGGATTATTCACACTTTCCAGTTTGTATATTAAATAGTTTAGTTTAGAAAAATTAAATGGATTTCACTCATCATTAGTCTTCTAAAAACCATTAAAAGCATAACACCCCAGAGCTTTTTGTTCTTTATGTTAACAGCCTCCTATAGTTGTGACATATGCAGGACTGAGATTACTAAGTGCAAGAGAAACCTTTGTTTTTGAAATCGATGTTGATAAAGATTAGTATCTGACATATCTGACCACTAAAGCACTTGTTTTTTAAGACACGATTAAGGACAATCTGTGGGAGAAACCCCCGTTGGTGGTGTAATCCTGTACCCTACATGCTTGGTCTACTGAAATAATTTGTACAGCTGCCCAACGGAGGTGAAAGTAGTTAATGAAAAGAAGAATTATTAAATATGTCATAAAAACAAGAATATCTTTAGAACAAATAGCAGGAAAATATAATTGAATGCATAAAACAATTTTCTGCATGGATCAAAAACATTACTTTATAGTTGCTGCATTTGTAAGTAATTAATTATGTCTTTAATTTTTAGCTAATTACCACTTGAGACTCACAAACATATTTTGATGCTAATACATTATCTTTTAGGTGGCTATCATGCACAAATAAGTCCATAATAAGTACAGTATAAAAGCATCATTATGAAGGCATTGTTCTAAAATAATTATGTTTTTGGTGTTTAATTACCATATTAAATCTCATAAGGCACATTTTGATGCTAATGCCTGATGTTTTAGATAGCAACAAAGTACAAATAAATCCATAATAAAGGCTACATTAGACAGTGACTATTAATTAGGTGTAGATCCCACATGGGCTGGATGGGCATACTGGCCAGAAGAGGGGATGGTTTCTTACCCAGACGGGAGGCTCCTAACAAACAGATAGGCATCCCGGCCGGGAGGAGAAGGGGATCAGACCCGGAAGGAAGGACCAAATGAGATGGACGGACAGCCCACAGGAAAGGAAAGGCGGGCTTTTTACTCCCACACTACGCTAAATGGCAGTAGCCCTGGATATCAGTGCCCAGTAGGAAACCAGAAGGGAATGCCAGGAGATGTAGTCTGGCAAAGCAGCCCTGATGAGGTCACAGGTTGTGGCAAGGGGGCACTCAGTGCTCTGCTGTAATGAACTTTCCTATGACCCAGAAGTTTTTCCATTGGGCAGTGGCCCTGGCACCAGAAGAACTTGCAGGTCCTTAATAAAAGGGACCGCTCTCACTTACCCAGGTGAGCTGTGAGGATGAAAGGCAACACTCAACCAGAGGAGGGCAGTGTGGTGGTGAGAGGAGTACGAAGTAGAAGAGATTATTGTGGAGAGAGAGAGAGAGAAACCTGTGCTTGTGTTATATTTTTGTTAATTTGTGTTTTGTGTGTAATAAACACACTGTCATTTGAACCTGGGACTCTTAGTGTGTTCGTGTTGGGGTGTGAGGTTTGCTGTCACACTGCGTTCCATCACAAAGTATTATCTTTTGTCTGGATCAATGAAGAAATTACTTCTAGCAGAGAAATTTTAGGACTACAAGATATGTTAAAAATATATTATTTCCAAGGAAAGATCACAGTTGAAAAACAACTGAGAAATAAAATGATTATAAATGACATATAAACCATTTAATTGTTCTATAATGAGCAAACATATTAAATGAGATGAAAAGCATTTATTGTTCTTGTGCTTTTAGTCAGCATTTGAAGCCATTTGTTAATTTTAGTGCAGAATATTCTTGCATAATAGTAGACTGATAAACATGTTTTTGAGACTTTATACCTAACTCTTCAAATCATTAGATTTTATTTTTACTTTTCCTGATGTTTTGTAACACCCTAAACCCAATTCTGGGAAAATTCAGTTCTGTCTGTCTCGAAACAGACAAGCTAGCCTCAAATCAATTCAGGACAGATTCATGTGCAGAGCTCATAAGCTTTTAAATTTACCTTATATAGGAAACTGACACAAAATATCTCTTTTTATTATTATGTTATTGTTACCACGCTAATTTTAACTTCACCTGTTTGCTGTCTGGCACAAAACTTGTAATCGATATTTAACCCACTTCCTGTTGTCCAAATGACTTGAAATTTTGCACACATACTCACTTCCAATGACAATACATGAATAATCAGTTTTACTAATTGATCAATTAATCCATGTTAATTAAGATATGAAATTTTCATATGAAGAATAGTTAAAGATTTCACCAATAGATGGTGCTAGTAACAGATAGAAATATTAAAGTGTTAAAATATTAATTACAAAATTATACCAAAACAAATCCAAGACTAAAATGTTGAAAATAATATATATATATATATATATATATATATATATATATATATATATATATATATATAAACTGCTCAAAAAATTAAAGGAACACTTTGAAAACACATCAGATCTCAATGGGAAAAAGAAATCCTCCTGGTTATCTATACTGATATAGACTGGGTAATGTGTTAGGAACGAAAGGTTGCCACATCGTTTGATGGAAATGAAAATGATCAACCTACAGAGCCCTGAATTCAAAGACGCCCCAAAAATCAGAGTGAAAAATTATGTGGCAGGCTAGTCCATTTTGCCAAAATTTAATTGCAGCAACTCAAAATTGTACGCAGCACTTTGTATGGCCCCTGTGTTCTTGTATACATGCCTGACAACATCGGTGCATGCTTCTAATGAGATGACAGATGGTGTTGTGGGGATCTCCTCCCAGATCTGGACCAGGGCATCACTGAGCTCCTGGACAGTCTGAGGTGCAACCTGGTGGCATTGGATGGACCAAAACATAATGTCCCAGAGGTGTTCTATTGGATTTAGGTCAGGAAAGTGTGGTGGCCAGTCAATGGTATCAATTCATCCTCCAGGAACTGCCTGCATACTCTCACCACATGAGGCCAGGAATTGTCGTGCACCAGGAGCCACTGTACCAGCATAGGGTCTGACAATGGGTCCAAGGATTTCATCCTGATACCTAATGGCAGCCAAGGTGCCTTTGTCAAGCCTGTAGCGGTCTGTGTGACCCTCCATGGATATGCCTCCCCAGACAATCATTAACCCACCACCAAACTGCTCATGCTGAATGATGTTACAGGCAGCATAATGTTCTCCATGGCTTCTCCAGACCCTTTCACTTCTGTCACGTGCTCAGGGTGAACCTGCTCTCATCTGTAAAAAGCACAGGGCACCAGTGGTGCATCTGCCAATTCTGGTATTCTATGGCGAATGCCAATCGAGCTGCATGCTGCTGGGCAGTGAGCTCAGGGCCCATTAGAGGACATGGGGCCCTTGGGTCACCCTCATGAAGTCTTTCTTGTTGTTTGGTCAGAGACATTCACACCAGTGGCCTGCTGGAGGTCATTTTGTAGGGCTCTGGCAGTGCTCATCCTGTTCCTCCTTGCCCAAAGGAGCAGATACTGGTCCTGCTGATGGGTTATGGACCTTCTATGGCCCTCTCCAGCTCTCCTAAAGTAACTGCTTGTCTCCTAGAATCTCCTCCATGCCCTTGAGACTGTGCAGGGAGACACAGCAAACCTTCTGGCAATGACACATATTGATGTGCCATCCTGGAGAAGTTGGACTACCTGTGCAACCTCTGTAGGGTCCAGGTATCGCCTCATGCTACCAGTAGTGACACTGACTGTAGCCAAATGCAAAACTAGTGAAGAAACAGTCAGAAAAGATGAGGAGGGAAAAATGTCAGTGGCCTCCACCTGTTAAACCATTCCTGTTTTGGGGGTCATCTCATTGTTGCCCCTCTAGTGCATCTGTTGTTAATTTCATTAACACCACAGCAGCTGAAACTGATTAACAACCCCCTCTGCTACTTAACTGACCAGATTAATATCTCATAAGTTTCATTGACTTTATGCTATACTCTGATTAAAAAGTGTTCCTTTAATTCTTGTTAGCAGTATATATATATATTGTGACAGCTGCTGCTGCTTATGTTCCGGGGAACCCACCATGGGCAGTCCAGTACCTCCCCCGGGATGCTTGGTGGCAGCCTCCCTGGCTGACGGTGATTCCCCAATCTCCGCAAGGCTCCATGGGAGATGGAGTCCTCCACTGCCTGGTTGGGGTCTCGGATGGCCACTAGGGGGAGCTGCATAGACGCAGCAGCCAGGCTGGATGAATCTTCAGCCCCACCCGAAGTTGCAATTAGGACCAGGTGGTCAAGCACCTAGAACACTTCCAGCTGAGTTATAAAAAGGGCCAGCCACCACCACTCAGAGAGCCAGAGTTAGGAGAAAGGAGACGAAGCTTGAGGAGGAGTGGGGGTAGAGGAAGAAAAGTGTGTTGTGGTTTCAGTGTGTGGTATTTGGGACTGTGTATTGTCTGTGGGTCATGGGGAAGACGTGCCCCCGTAGGTGAAGAAAAATAAAATCTGTGTGCATTTTATACGTTCCTCCGCGTCCTTCTGTGTAAGGTCAGGCGCATATATAGCGCCTTTGTTACAATATATATACTTTTTAAAAACCACACTTATATTAAGTTAAAAAGTGTACTAAAAAGTAAAAAATAACTCTCTCATACATCATTCGGAAAGTAAAAGCGTGGGTGCTTTTCATTAATCAACATTCAAAAAACACTTCTTAAATTCATAGCAAAAGCGCCCACCTTTTATAATATAAGCATGATTTTTAAAAAGTATTTTTTATATATGTATTTTTCCATATAAAAGACATGAAACAGAGGTGTGCCTATATAAATCATCCTTGTGCATTCTTCCAAATACACATATGATGGTGTGTTGAATTCAGTGTGAGTTAAAGTGCAATAGGGATCTAAAATAATAATAATAAAAAGTTACTCATTCAGAAAATTTAGATCACCAGTTTTGAACCAGTAAAGACACTTGATATTTTGGATTTTTGCTGGCATTGAAAATAAAACGGTAATTACTTCAAGGTGTCACAATTTCTAGCTACCGCAACCCAGCACTTCAAATCAAATGTTTTTTTAGACATTAGAATATCTGACACTGAAGCTAAACTAAACTAAAGTTACACCCTTGTTATTTTAATGACATTCATTTTGATCAAACGTTTTATATCAATATGTTAAAAAGCAAAAAAGCAATTCTATATAATGAAATTTTGGATAAGTTAGGTTTTTTCCTTGTTATTTTATTTTATCATTATTTTTTGTTTTCTTATTATCTTTCTGTGACAATCTTTATATGGGTACTGCCCTGTTGCTTGCAGTTGTGTTATGCCTGTTACATGTTCATCATTATGTATTATCTGTTTAAGATGGCAGGGCACAGCTTCTGGCATCCAAGCATTTGGATATTCCTTGTTATTATTATTTTTTTTTCTTTTCTTGTTACTTTTCTGTAATTATCTTTGCATGGGAACTGCTGTGTTGTTTGCAGCTGTTATGTTTCTGACATGTTCAACATCACATACTGCCTGTTTAAGATGGCAAGGCAAGCATTTGGATTTTCAGTAAACAAAATGACAATGATTAGCAACGAAGCAAATAAAACAGGTCAGTGTGACAACCTTTTGGTATAAGTATTGTCACAATCTGGGATGAGGTTTAAAAAATGTCAATTTTAGTTTGCCACCAGGAAATGAGCATGAAAAGGCTACGGCAATATCGAGGTCAGGCTAACGACTAGTATTATAACTGAGAGACAAGAAATGAATAAACAGAACTTCAGATGAAACCAGAATCATAATCAAAGAAACAAAGCAAGAAATGCTAATAAAAAGGTCTTAATGGAGGTGCTTTATGTTGGAAACAAGTGAAAAGGTTTTGAGAGAAAGATCCAATACACCACTGTTTGTCAAACTCAGCCCTGGAGACCCCCTATGGCTGCAGGTTTTTGTTCCAACCAGCTTCTGTTTTTAATTTGACTCCTGGGCTAGTTTAGTGATGTGTTATTTCCCAAGTTCTGTGTTTTGGGAACACTATAGAAATCAGAAAACTATGTTTGGTATATATATATATATATATATATATATATATATATATATATATATATATATATATATATATATATATATATATATTGTGAACGATATGGGGCGCCCTCGCTCCCTTGAACCCCTGTCCACGACTCCAGACACCAGGTAAAAGTCCAAATGTTGACTTTATTTTTCTTCCACAGTGCACAAAGCACACTCTCTACCACAATACTCATATAATAAATCTCCTATACAATAAACCAATCCTCCAACTCCCAGACGCGTTGCCACCCTTCCACCCAGCTCAGCTCGTTGTCTGGGAGTTCCCATAGTCCTTTTATAATCCCTGACCCGGAAGTGTTTCTGCCCAATAGTCCACAAGTCCTTTTCCCTTCCGGGTCAGGGTAAATAGTCCCTTTCTTCAACCCGGAAGTCCGTCGCTCTTCCTGTGACGAACCTCCAGGTCACAGGGCACGAAGAAGCCCTCGGACCTCCCTGCAGCTCCCTCCTGTGGCCCCCACGGCATCCAGCAGGGCTTTGCATAAAAACTCCAATGTCCATGATGCCCTGCTGGTCTTCTGGGGACCTCCACGCTGCAAGGAGGGCTCCACCTGGCGGCTTGGGGGTATTGGCCGGGATAAATGGCCGGCCATCCATCACAATATATATATATATTGAAATGTACTAAGTAGTTATATGGGAATACTACATATTTTTCTTTTTAACAATATTTTCATCTTGATGTTCATTCTACTTTTCCAGGTGTTCTAATTGTTTAATTAATCCATTATTTACTAATTAGTGGATCTGATGCTAAAGTAGTTGCAGCCTTCCACAATTCCGTGTTCAGTGCCTGGGTGGCTGCTCTGCTCGTTTTTAATTGTCATCATTAAGATACAACGAAGGGGGCAAACTGCACAGAGAAAGGGCAAAATATCATGAAATCACAAAGAAAAGTTAAGTATTTAAATCTACAGCAAAACTAGAAATATTTCTAAATGTCTTATAAATATAAAAATCATGCTGCTGTGCTTTTCTGAATGTAGCATAAGAAAATAGAAAAAAATATTAGCTAATTAAGTGAGATCAGTATTATCAGTTGTTGTCACAGATTATGAATCCACCTGAAACAAAAACCAGAAGCCACAGTGGGCCCCCAGGACCGAGACTGAGAACCCCTGCAATGCGCCGATATGAGTAGCTGCACACTTTTTTGAACCACTAGTTTCACTTCATCTCTGGCTTTATGTTCCTGAATTTAATGTTTCTCAATCTTTTGACACCTTCTTGCTCTAAACAAAGATGTTGTGTTGTTTCCTTTTTCTTTTTACATCTCCTGGCCATTTTTTTTCCTTATCTGTTTCAACAGTATTTACTACAAAAGTGCTCATGGCATTCACAATTTAATTGCATCTTGCACTATACTTTTCTCGCAGTGTTGGTTCCAGATGCTTTTGTGACCTCTGCCCATAAATTGGATTAAAAAGTTTAAAGATGTAGGAATAGATTAAAATTATTATTGCGAACAGAAGAAACCTTCTGTTATGTCAATAAATTGCTGCTTTTTTCAGAGGTAAAGATACACATATATTCCTTAAATTAGCAATATTCTGTAATTAACAAAAATATATTGGCAATACATATCAGAGGACTTACATTTTAGCCCACAGGTGATCCTAAATTGTGCTTGGTGTGTCCTGTGGTGGGCTGGCGTCGTGCCTAGGATTTATTCCTGTCTTGCGCCCTGTTTTGGCTGGGATTGGCTCCAGGGGACCCCCGTGACCCTGTGTTAGGTTATAGCGGGTTGGACAATGACTGACTGGCTGACATTATACTTGTCTTGTTCAATTATTTATTAAGGAAGAGACACGATGCTACATATTTGTGTGCGGAAAAGTATGTCTGGTGCATGCTCTTGTGCTGCAATAACTTCAACTAAAAGTTTCTGGTAACAGTTAAGCAATTCTGCACATTGGTTTGGAGAACTTTTCTTCCATTCCTCTTTGCAGAGCTGCTTCAACTCAGGGATGTTGGTGGGCATTCATGCAAAAAACTGCTTGCTTCAGGTCGTCCCACAGCATTTCTGTAGGATTAAGTTTGGGAGTCAGTTTTCATGAAATTTCTTCTTCTTTAACTGTTCTTTTGTAGAATGACTTGCGTATTTAGCATCATTGTCTTGCTGCATGAACACTTTCTCTTGAGTTTTAGTACTCTGGCAGATTCCTAACATTTTCATGTACAGTTTGCTGGGATAATTTAAAGTTCATCATTTCCTTGAAAATTGAAAAATCTTCCTGGTCCAGAGAAAGCAAAGCAGGCCCAAATCATGATAACGCCACCACAGATGGGATACAGTTCTTATGTTGGGATGCAATATTTGCTTTTATCCAAAAACTGCACTTCTCATTCAAGGTAAAAAAGTTCTATTTTGGACTCACCACTCCACAAAAACATTATTCCAATATCCTTCTGTCTTGTCTCTGGGGCCTTAGCAAACTTTAGTTGGGCAGTAATGTTCTTCTTGGATAGTATTTTTCCTTACAACCATTGTTGCATTGCTGTTCAGTGTTCTCCTGATGGAGAGGCCTTTAGATCCTTAGACATTTTCCTGGAGTGACTTGTCACCTTCTGGAATATTAAATACCTTGATTTTGGAGTGATCTTTTTTGGGCAACCACTCCTAGGGGAAGTCACAATGATGGTAAATTTGCTCCATTTATACACAATCTTCTTGACAATGGATTGGTGGATAGATAGATAGATAGATAGATAGATAGATAGATAGATAGATAGATAGATAGATAGATAGATAGATAGATAGATAGATAGATAGATAGATAGATAGATAGATAGATAGATACTTTATTAATCCCAAGTGGAAATTCACATATTCTAGCAGCAGCATACTGATAAAAAACAATATTAAATTAAAGAGTGATAAAATGTAGGTAAAACAGACAATAACTTTATATGATGTTAACGTTTACCCCCCCAGGGTGGATTTGAAGAGTCGCATAGTGTTGGGGAGGAACGATCTCCTCAGTCTGTCAGTGGAGCAGGACAGTGACAGCAGTCTGTCGCTGAAGCTGCTCCTCTGTCTGGAGATGATATTGTTCAGTGGATGCAGTGGATTCTCCATGATTGACAGGAGCCTGCTCAGCACCTGTCGCTCTACCACAGATGTCAAACTGTCCAGCTCCATGCCTACAATAGAGCCTGCCTTCCTCACCAGTTTGCCAAGGCGTGAGGTGTCCTTCTTCTTTATGCTTCCTTCCAAGCACACCACCGCCTAGAATATGGCACTCGCCACAACCGTCTGATAGAACATCTGCAGCATCTTATTACATAGCAAAAGTATTGGCAGTCCAGTCCAATTTATCATCCAGCTGCACTCCCAGGTATTTATAGGTCTGCGCTCTCTGCACACAGTTGCATCTGATAATCACGGGATCCGGGGGGGCCTGGTCCTCCTAAAATCAACCACCAGCTCCTTGGTCTTGCTGGTGTTCAGGTGCAAGTGGATTGAATCACACCATTTAACAAAGTCCTTGATTAGGTTCCTATACTTCTCCTCCTGCCCACTCCTGACGCAGCTTATGATAGCAATGATAGCAGTGTCTTCAGCGAACTATTGCATGTGGCAGAACTCAGAGTTGTATTGGAAGTCTGATGTATATAGGCGGAACAGGACCGGAGAAAGTACAGTCTCCTGTGGTGCTCCTGTATTGCTGACCACAATGTCAGACCTGCAGTTCCCAAGACGCACATACTGAGGTGTGTCTGTAAGACAGTCTACGTTCCATGCCACCAGGGATGAATCTGCTCCCATCTCTGTCAGCTTGTCCCTAAGGAGCAGAGGTTGGATAGTGTTAAAGGCGCTAGAGAAGTCAAAAAACGTAATTTTTACAGCATCACTGCCTCTGTCCAAGTGGGAGAGGGATTGGTGTAGCGTATAGATGATGGCATCCTCTGCTCCCACCTTCTCCTGGTATGTGAACTGCAAAGGGTCACGGGCGTGGCGGACCTGTGGCCTCAGGTGGTGAAGCAGCAGCTGCTCCATGGTCTTCATGACATCAGAGCGACAGGCCGGAAGTCATTCCACTCACTAGGATGTGATACCTTTGGGACTGGGGTGAAAAAAAAAAAGCTAACCTTTACAAGTATCATAAATTGCACCGGCTGTTACAGACTGAAATCAAATGTATGCTTTTATTCTAAAACAGTAAGACTAAGAGCATTTTACTTCTCAAAAGGGAGGGGCACAGGATCGAACTCATGATTCCCAAGCGGGGGCTGAGTCTATTGAACCACAGAGGTAGTTACAATAAACTGCTGTCAATATCGCATGTTAAGGCAGCTTTTTGTTTCTGCAGTTATATTTTTGAATAAAAGCGCAATTGTGTTATTCTTGTGAAAATGTTTCTTTGCTATTTGGACTTCAGGCTTCATACACTATATAGTTTATGCCTACATTTTGTCATCTACTACTAGAATATAAAAAACGTTTCTGTTTTAACAATGTGTTGACACAGATTACTGTAGAAACGGAACAGACATGAAATGCGTGTGTTCCAAATAACGATCTATTATTTCCACTCTAAAACTCCACTTCACTCCCAGATACTCAATCAAGCTGAAGTTCGTGCACGTTCTAAATTGGTGGGGGGATGGAATAGCCGGCTGCTCCAAGCTTCTCTTTATCAGCACATTTAGAAGACAAAGGGCGCTGACGGAGAGGTGTGAAGGGATTTAAGAAGCGATTTAAGGTGGGACGGAATTACGAGTTTTTTCGTAGGCTCTGGTAATTCTAGTGTTAAAAGCCCTTTTCTTCTGGTTCAAAAGGCCCTTGATGTCACTTGTAATCCATGGTTTGTTTTTAGCATAGCAGCATACTGTTCTTACTGGAACTACAATGTCCACACAGAAGTTGATGTAGTCAGTAGTGCAGTCAAAAACCTCCTCAATGTTCTTGCTATGTGAACCCTGCAGGATATCCCAGTCCGTAGTTCCAAAGCAGTCTCTCGGAGCCTGCTCTGCCTCAGGGGACCACTTCCTGAATGAGAGTGTGGTTGTAGGTAGCTCCCTCACTCTTTCTTTGTAGTGAGGCTGAAGCAGGACCAGGTTATAATCTGCTTTCCCAAGCGCAGGCAGCAGGGTGGCGATGTATGCATCTTTAACGTTTGCATATAGTAGGTCAATAGTCCTATTTCCCCAGGTGTTACAATCCACATACTGGGAGAAGGCAGGTAATGTTTTGTCCAGCATCACATGGTTAAAGGTCTCCAGTGATTAGCACAAGCTGCGTTTGTAACTTAGCAACAGTGGAATGGATGATGTCACCCACTCTCTCCACGTCCGCCTGAGAAGGGATGTATACAATAACAACAATGACGTGTCCAAACTATCTGGGCAAGTAATAGGGATGCAGACTTACGACCAACAGTTTGATGTCCCTACAGCAAGTGGAGATTTTGACGTTTACATGTCCAGAGTTACACCACCTTGTATTGATATTGGGAGCGAGTCCTCCTCCTTTCCACTTCCCGCAGGTATTTGCGTTTCTGTCCACTCTAACTGTGCTAAAACTGGGTAGCTCCACGTTAGCATCTGGGATGGTAGTTGTTAGCCACGTTTCACAAAACACAGCAAACTGCATTCTCTGTAGATCCTGGCATTTTTCACCAGCACAGCCAGTTCATCGATCTTATTTGGTAGTGAGGTCACATTTCCCAGGATCACAGAAGGCACCAAGGCTTATAACACCACTTTCTCGCAAGTTGCTTCGCTTTTACCTTAGCTCGGCTCTGCTGTCATGATACCGCCTTCTTACATCGTCAGGTAAATAGGGAACCACACCAGCACGGGCATTTGTTCTCAGCGCTTGAAGTTGACTACTTGAATAGACGAGTCTCTGCGTGTAAAAATCCATGTCCAAGTAGTAAAAAAGTAGTTAAAAGTGTCCAGGGAACGAGTCCACATAAAAGATAGTGATAGGAGTGATCAGTAAAATAGAGAAAAGGGGAGAAAAATAAAGTCATACACGGAGCTGTTGGAAAAGCTGCCACTCGCAGCAGAGCCTGATTCAGTAAGCATTAACACCAATGCTTCTGTGGTCTTCAGAAGTCATCTATAATCAAGGCATGACACACTTCCACAAATCTGCACGATAAAGGACAAACTTTAATAGTAAAGTCCCATATTTATATTCTTTAAATATGTTCTTTAATACAGCAGAGCCTCACACATTTATTAAGTTCCACTTTAGTCCCAATTTGCAGGAGGTCAGTTTTGTTGCAATTTAATTTTAAATAATTCTGCTCCATCCAGGTTTTAATTTACCTAAAGCAGGTTGTGAGCTGAGAAAGCTCTGATGAAGTTCCACTTTAACATTAAAGTAGAGTTGAGTATTGTCTGCATAAATATGATAACCCAGTCCATAGCTATGAATAATATGGCCAAGGGGAAGCATATAAATACAAAGGAGAAGAGGGCGTAATCCATGGTTTGTTTTTAGCATAGCAGCATACTGTTCTTACTGGAACTACAATGTCCACACAGAAGTTGATGTAGTCAGTAGTGCAGTCAAAAACCTCCTCAATGTTCTTGCTATGTGAACCCTGCAGGATATCCCAGTCCGTAGTTCCAAAGCAGTCTCTCGGAGCCTGCTCTGCCTCAGGGGACCACTTCCTGAATGAGAGTGTGGTTGTAGGTAGCTCCCTCACTCTTTCTTTGTAGTGAGGCTGAAGCAGGACCAGGTTATAATCTGCTTTCCCAAGCGCAGGCAGCAGGGTGGCGATGTATGCATCTTTAACGTTTGCATATAGTAGGTCAATAGTCCTATTTCCCCAGGTGTTACAATCCACATACTGGGAGAAGGCAGGTAATGTTTTGTCCAGCATCACATGGTTAAAGGTCTCCAGTGATTAGCACAAGCTGCGTTTGTAACTTAGCAACAGTGGAATGGATGATGTCACCCACTCTCTCCACGTCCGCCTGAGAAGGGATGTATACAATAACAACAATGACGTGTCCAAACTATCTGGGCAAGTAATAGGGATGCAGACTTACGACCAACAGTTTGATGTCCCTACAGCAAGTGGAGATTTTGACGTTTACATGTCCAGAGTTACACCACCTTGTATTGATATTGGGAGCGAGTCCTCCTCCTTTCCACTTCCCGCAGGTATTTGCGTTTCTGTCCACTCTAACTGTGCTAAAACTGGGTAGCTCCACGTTAGCATCTGGGATGGTAGTTGTTAGCCACGTTTCACAAAAACACAGCAAACTGCATTCTCTGTAGATCCTGGCATTTTTCACCAGCACAGCCAGTTCATCGATCTTATTTGGTAGTGAGGTCACATTTCCCAGGATCACAGAAGGCACCGAAGGCTTATAACACCACTTTCTCGCAAGTTGCTTCGCTTTTACCTTAGCTCCGGCTCTGCTGTCATGATACCGCCTTCTTACATCGTCAGGTAAATAGGGAACCACACCAGCACGGGCATTTGTTCTCAGCGCTTGAAGTTGACTACTTGAATAGACGAGTCTCTGCGTGTAAAAATCCATGTCCAAGTAGTAAAAAAGTAGTTAAAAGTGTCCAGGGAACGAGTCCACATAAAAGATAGTGATAGGAGTGATCAGTAAAATAGAGAAAAGGGGAGAAAAATAAAGTCATACACGGAGCTGTTGGAAAAGCTGCCACTCGCAGCAGAGCCTGATTCAGTAAGCATTAACACCAATGCTTCTGTGGTCTTCAGAAGTCATCTATAATCAAGGCATGACACACTTCCACAAATCTGCACGATAAAGGACAAACTTTAATAGTAAAGTCCCATATTTATATTCTTTAAATATGTTCTTTAATACAGCAGAGCCTCACACATTTATTAAGTTCCACTTTAGTCCCAATTTGCAGGAGGTCAGTTTTGTTGCAATTTAATTTTAAATAATTCTGCTCCATCCAGGTTTTAATTTACCTAAAGCAGGTTGTGAGCTGAGAAAGCTCTGATGAAGTTCCACTTTAACATTAAAGTAGAGTTGAGTATTGTCTGCATAAATATGATAACCCAGTCCATAGCTATGAATAATATGGCCAAGGGGAAGCATATAAATACAAAGGAGAAGAGGGCCGAGGACAGAGCCCTGAGGAGCTCCTTGTGTGACTGGCGCTGAGCTGGATCTGCTGTTGCCAAGACTAACAAACTCTTGCCTATCAGTCAGATAGGATAAACCACTGGAGGGCAGTGCCAGGGATACCCAGCATGTTCTCCATTCTGGACAGTAGAATTTCATGTCTGATAGTGTCAAATGCTGCACTGAGGTCTAATAGAATTAATATGCTGGGTTGACCAGCCATACGCAAATCATTGGTTACCCGTAGCAGAGCAGTTTCACAGCTGTGCTGCGCCCTGAAGCTAGACTGAAAGGGTTCCATCAAGTTATTAATGGTTAAGTAATTGGTGAGTTGGGAAGCTCCAACACCCTCAAGAACTTTTGACAGAAAAGGTAAGTGGGAAATAGGCCGGAAATTGTTAAGATTGTCAGCATCAAGACCAGACTTTTTTAACATTGGGGTTACAGAAGCAATTTTAAAAGTGTGCGGTACAGAGCCAGTGTCAAGGAATGAGTTTATTATTGTTGTAACAGCCGGGATTATGGCATGAAAGCAGGATTTAAGCAGTGTGGTGGGGATGGGGTCCAGTACACAAGTAGTCAGCCTCATCTTACAAAGCAGGTTATTAACAAACACAGATGTGACTGGTGAGAACTTAGAGAAGGAGCTGGATAGAGTGGGAAAATGGGGAGAGATATAAACAGATGATGTATTTATGTTAGTTGAATTATTTAGATCTTTAATTTTGTTACGTAAAAAATGGAGGAATTCCTCACAGACTTCAGTAGAAGAGGTAGTTGGGCCAGATGCGGGTTCGATTAGTTTATTAACTACAGAAAACAAAACCCTTGAGTTATCGTGGCCACTTTCTATTATTCTGCCACAATGGGTGTTCTTGGCAGCAGTTAGTGCTTCTCTCTAAGCTCTTTGGTGAGCTCAGTAAGGATAGGAATTCATTTCTTAGTTTAGATGTGGGGATGTCAATATGGATGTTGAAATCACCAAGAAGGATAATTCTCTTAGAATAAGGGCTTAAGTGGGTTAAAAGTTCAATCAGATCGGATAAGAAGGATGCATTTTATTTTGGAGGACGATAAAGAGCAATGAGTGAGACGGGACCTGATTCCGTTATTAGTTTAAGTTGCTAGGCACTCAAAAGACAGTGGACAGTCAATTGGGATATTGTTTGATGTTTATATCTGCTCTGACAATTACTGCAAGTCCACCTCCTTGTCTTGAGCTGCGAGATTCTGTGTGGAAAGTGAATCCAGGTGGTGTTGCCTCCATGAGAGATGTAAATTCATTTGGGTTTTGCCAAGTCTCCGGTAAACACAGTATATCAAGTTTGGTGTAAGTGATGAATTCTGACAGCACCAATGATTTGCCAGTAAGAGATTTTGAATTAAACAATTCAATATTAGTTAATGAGGCTTCTTTTTGCACAGAGCTGTGATCAGAGTATATTTCCACATAATGTAAATTTGGCACCCTGACACTTCTATTTCCAGGGCCATGAGAAAGACGGCGTATTCCTGAGCAAATGCCACCGGTGGTCTTTTCATTCGCAGCCCAGCAGTGGCGGTGACCTCAGCGTCTCAGCGTCTTTTAGGATGTTCCATTCAGACCATTTGCTCTGGACAAACTGTTTAATAAGAAGGAGTTTGTCATGAGAGTATTTTAGCATGATACTGAGCAATACTTATCTGAAAACAGTGCAGAAGCAGCACAGCACAGAACAGTGGAGCCAGTAGGACAGGCGGGTGTGGTAGCATAGATGAGTAGTGATAGCAAAGCAGCAGAAAGCATAGCAGGAGGAGGTAGCAGGATTTGGAGGTTCCAACATACAGCCATAAACAGTGATGCTGGGTATTACAGGCATGTTCACCCCAGAGCCACAAGCCAGGTTGGTATGAACATCAGATCAGTTCTTAGTCATAGAGTACTGTAAAATGAATCGGGAGCAGACCAGGATAGCAAATATAATCACCAAAACTAGTGTGGTGCTGAGGTGTCACCCGTTGCATGACTGCATTTGGGTCTTAATTTGGGATCCTGAGTTTATTTGTCATGTGGTGGGTGCGGCAATGTGCTGTATCAGTGTGTGCTCCTAACCTCTCTCTGTCTCTGTCATACAACCCCAGCTCTTATATCAACAAATTGTTTTTCAAGTTTATACATAATTATATAAACTTCTGCTTTTGACATATTGTTATAAGTTATAACCCCCTTTAACATACTGAATAACTGCCAATACTGATGCTCTGTGTAAGAAAGGTCAGAGCCGACTATACTTTCTTAGAAGGTTGGCATCCTTCAACGTCTGCAATAAGATGCTGCAGATGTTCTACCAGACGGTTGTGGCGAGTGCCCTCTTCTACGCGGTGGTGTGCTGGGGAGGCAGCATAAAGATGAAGGATGCCTCACGCCTGGACAAACTTGTTAAGAAGGCAGGCTCCATTGTAGGAGTAAAGTTGGACAGTTTAACATCTGTGGCAGAGTGACGGGCATTAAGCAAACTCCTGTCAGTCATGAAGAATCGACTGCATCCACTGAACAGTGTCATTTCCAGACAGAGGAGTAGCTTCAGTGACAGACTTTTGTCACTGTCTTGCTCCACTGGCAGACTGAGGAGATCGTTCCTCCCCCACACTATGCGACTCTTAAATTCCACCCGGGGGAGTAAATGCTAACATTAATCAAAGTTATTGTCTGCTTTTACATGCTTTTTTATTACTATGTAATTTAATATTTTTCTCTATCAGTATACTGCTGCTTGATTATGTGAATTTCCCCTTGGGATTAATAAAGTATCTATCTATCTATCTATCTATCTATCTATCTATCTATCTATCTATCTATCTATCTATCTATCTATCTATCTATCTATCTATCTATCTATCTATCTATTGTGATTAAAATCTGTACTATTGAATAAATAAAATACAAGATGCAGGTGTTCTTAAAATTCAATATTAAACAAATTTTCTGTTTAAAAAAATGTATATATGCATATATGGTCCCCAAACTCTAATGCAGGCGTCTCCAACCATTTTTCCCCTGAGAGCTACTTTTACAAAATGAAAATGGCTGTAGAGCTACTCATGTTTTTTAACGTTTATTCTCATAGCTTATTTCAACCCAAACAAACTGAATAAGCTTTACAAAATATTGGTGTCCACAGCTCACATTTTGCATTAAAACATCACAAAAAATATTTAGTTCAGCTGCACGTGCATTTTGTATTTCTGTATGCATTTTCTAGTGTATCTCACACTATTAAATTAAAACATGAATGCTGTCAAAACAAAACAATGCAATTCCAAATACACAGATATTACTTATTCATTTGTCATTTTGTTCCATGTCACTGTTTGACTTCACAAGAGTCTTAACATGTCCAGTTTCATGTGTGATGTGTTTTTTAGTTAGTCAGATGACTGGCACTGCATGGAGTCAACAAGAGAGGCAGGTGTATGGTGGAGTGCAGCCACTTAGGTTCACTCTTATGGAGTCATTTAAATGTTCATCCATCAGTCTTGTCCTGAACTTTGATTTCATGACATTCATATCAGAAAAGGTAGAGGTATGTAGAGCCAAACAAAGCAGACATTTTCAGAGCTGCTTGGTGAAGATTCTTATAGAGTATCTGGCTCTGCTAAGCTCAAGAAATGCTGAGAATGCTGTTGAAACTTAAACTGCACATTATCTAATGTCTGTCTGTTTTCTGTCCGCTTTTCATGAGAGAACTACTTCACGGATCGGGTGTTTTCTACAATTTGCTTGAACATTCCGGTTGATTTTGCGACTTCTGTCTTTTCCTATGTATCATATTTCGCTTGCGGTACCAATTTCTTTGCACGAATCCAAGATAAAGGTTGCAGACCTAGGGAATGGGTCTTCCTCACTCACTCGCCAGCTTCGGGGCATGTTCCTTAACTCTGCTTACCTAGCGAACGAGAGAACAACTGAATTCAACTTTGTTTGATATCTATACTAATAAAAGGCAAAGCCGTCACTGACTGACTGACCGACTGACTGACTGAGTCACTCATCACTAATTCTCCAACTTCCCGTGTAGGTAGAAGGCTGAAATTTGGCAGGCTTATTCCTTACAGCTTACTTACAAAAGTTAAACAGGTTTCATTTCGAAATTCTACACGTAACGGTCAACAACATCTGCCATGTTGAACTTTCTTATTTATGGCCCCATCTTCACGAAATTTGGTAGGCGGCTTCCCTGCGCTAACCAAAACCAATGTACGTACTTATTTCGATGGTATGACGCCACTGTCGGCCGCCATATTGAACTTTCCAATGTCATTAATTCTCCAACTTCCCGTGTAGGTAGAAGGCTGAAATTTGTTAGGCTCATTCCTTACATCTTACTTACAAAAGTTAAGCAGGCTTCATTTTGAAATTCTACGCATAACGGTCGTAACGGTGTGAGGCGGCGTTGGGTCCCCCATCCCAACGCCTCCCACGTTGTTGGCTGCCTGCCTATATACGAGGGATATCCAGAAAAAAAGGTTACAAGTGCCCTGGAGGGTGCAGGGAATTTTTTTTTTCGAAGGTTGGCATACCTGCGTGTAGGTGGGTCCTAATGGTCAAAATAAGCCCGGGACCGCGTCAGTCAGTTGTGAAATGTCATCACAGCAAGCGAGTTCGTCAACCTCTGCAGAGGCCGTTTGCTCCACCTACCGCCGATGCGAGATTCGTTCGGTCATCAAGTTCCTTTACTTTGCGTCGTGAATCCGCGGCCGAGATCCATCGTCAGCATCTGGAAACTTATGGACCTGAGGTAATGTCACATCAGCATGTTTACAAGTGGGTTAGGTTGTTCAAAGAACGTCGCACTGACACTCATGACGAAGAAAGGAGTGGGAGGCCATCTCTCATTTCAGAAGAGCTTCTGCAGCAAGTTGATGAAAAAATTCGCAGTGAACGTCGTGTGACGATTGACACCCTTCATGAAATATTCCCACACATCTCACGAAGTCTCATGGGTGAAATTGTCTCAAAAAAACTTGATTACAGGAAGCTGAGTGCAAGATGGGTGCCAAAAATGTTGACTCCAGAACATCGCCAAAATCGCGTTTTGGCTGCATGTGAATTTCTTCAGCGTTATGAAATCGAGGGTGAGGCGTTCCTTCACTCTATTGTGACTGGAGACGAAACTTGGGTATGTCACTATACTCCTGAGTCCAAAAGGCAGTCCCAACAATGGCGCCATACCCATTCCCCATCAGCCAAAAATTCAAAGTTCAGTTTTCAGAGCGGAAGATTATGGCATCTGTCTTTTGAGACAGAAAAGGGGTTTTGTTGGTGGATTTCATGGCCAAAGGGACCACCATGAATGCTGAAACATATTGTGAGACCCTAAAAAAATTGAAAAAAAAGATTAAAGACAAAAGGAGGGGTGTGTCCCTCCTTCATGACAACGCCAGACCCGATACCGCTCGTGGGACTCAGGACCTGCTTGTGTCCTTTGGATGGGATATTGTTACCCACCCACCCTATTCCTCGGACCTTGTGCCCTCAGATTTTCACCTTTTCACCAAACTGAAAGAATTCTTGGGTGGGAAACGTTTTTCCAATGATGAGGAGGTGAAGGAGACAGTGGAGAAGTGGCTTTCGGAGGTGGAGCGGAGCGTATTCGACGAGGATATAAAAAAGCTGGTGCCCAGGCTGAAGAAGTGCATCGAAGTTGACGCCAATTATGTTGAGAAATAAACACATATTTTGGAACATACCCTGTAAATATGGTTGAAATATATTCCTTTTTTCGATTTTTAACAGCTGTTGTAACCTTTTTTTCTGGATATCCCTTGTAAGGCCGTCCATCGCTCCCGTCTCTACATTCCCTTCCTTGCTTCGCCATGGGATTCATGTCTCCCTGCTGATAACTACAGCCTTTTTATTTAATCCATGGCTTCTCCACTGTTTTATTGTTCATTTATTACGATTATAGTTATTGTGTAGGTATTTTAGACTTACTTTACATTGTTCAGGTACCCATTTCCTTTATCATTCCAACCGTACCCCCATTAACATGTCTATCGAGGTGATCACCGTCGATCAAAGAACTGTCACTTACCGAGTGGTTTCTATGCCCAGAGAAGGCACCTGCCTTTTCCATTCTCTTTGTTACATATTGCACGGCCATATCAGGCTCAAACTCTTGATATCCGGAGGAACATTGTGTCTTATGTATTGAATGACTGGGACAGGTTCAAGGTGTGGACTGATGACGGTGCAGAACATAATTATACTACACACGAGCACTATAAGAGTGAAATGCTTAAGCCCTTCACCTATGCTTCTGCATGTGAGTTGATGGCTGCCGCTGAATTGTTCGGTTGTCGCTTTCAAGTGTACCGAAATGGCCAAATATTTTACACCTTTCGACAACAATGCCTCTTTAACATTTTAGATTCACAGGTGACGATTTCAGTAGTGGACACTTTGATGTTTATGAATGTTTAAACTCTCAAAAGCTGGATGCGAAGTTATCGATGAAACCGGTTGTATGCTTACAACGCTTGACAGGTGCCGAATGTCACTTCAACACAAGTACTGCAAATACTGTCGTAATTGAAACAAACCATGAAACTCAAACTGATTATGACAGCAGCAATCCAAGCTGTGAGATTTGAGACAAGATTACTTTTCACATGGCCAACTGTATGTTGCATGCTCAAGAGTAAGCTCAGCACACAGCTTGGTCATATTACAACCGGAGAGCCGAACTCACAATGTGGTATACAAAGAGATCCTTAACAAATAATTATTAGTATATTTTCCCTCAGTTTGAAAAGGTTTAATTTTCTTCTTAATAAAAATGTTAAGGCAGTACTTTGCCGCTGCGAAGCACGGGTATTTTGCTAGTTTAAAATAAAGAGTTACTTAGATCTTGACGAGTTCGAGTCTGGATATTCTCTTAAGTGTATGCCACATTGAAAAGATTGATTGCAATTCAGATTGTAGATCGTGGAGTGATTTTTTGGAAAGATCGCCCACTCCTCATTTGAGTAATCAAGTTTTCAAATTTATGTAGGACTCGTTAACCCTTTGGTGAGCTACTTGAAAAGGGGCTGTGAGCTACGGGGAGCTCGAGAGTGACATGTTGGAAACCCCTGCTCTAATGATTGTAGATGCTACATTACATTTACATTTACTTGCTTAGCTGATGCTTTTATCCAAAGGCACTTACTTAATTAGGTTGTTCGCTTTTGGGATTGTTTGGGGACTGCTTGAGGACAAGTATTACAGGACAAGGGTGCAAAATTGATCATCACAAGTGGAGAGCTCAAAACAAAATTAGTTACAATTCCCAGATTTACAAACCCTAACAACTAATATCAATTAGAGCAAAATTTGTTTTTTCATTAGTGTTGGCATTAAAATTAATGCTGAAGACTGATTTGCTTTTGTTGAGCTGTTATTGAATATTTATATTTCAATTTATATTGTTTTTGTGTGTTGCTAACTCTTCCTCATTCTCTCCTTTCTAACCTTAGTTAGGAGCTTATTTTTTAATGCACTGTATAAACATTTTGATGGCATAATTGTGTTTTTCATGTTTTTGTTTAGTGCTATCTATACTGCATTAGTAAACACAAGTCTGTGAAGATGAACATGGCACACACAACCATTCACTAGTGCCAGGTTATTTGGCTGCTTAAAAGTTACTAATACTGAAGATGGCAACAAAGTTTTCTTGTATATTCTGTCTGATGTTGTATTTAATAAGTGGCATTGCATTCATTGTCTGTAATTTATAATACTGTATACTAATGTCACTAGTTGGTGGGAGACATGAAACTAAGAATTTCATTAAACACATGAAAATAAACTTAAGATTAATACTATACTCACAGCTTTATTCCAAGTCAAAGTTTAAAGTTTATACAAATTGTAGATATCAAAATGATCCAAGGCATCTTTACTCAGCACATTTTGCTGGTTTGGATGGGTTTTTCTGCCACATTGTAACAGCTGTCAATGGGGAAGTGATAGCCACGCCAGCTTGTTTTCTTTCTTTTAGTTATTAAGTCCTGTTTTATTTGATAAGACATCTTATAGTATCTTTAGGATGGGAAATGATGTACTAATGTTTTAAATATGGTCACTGCAAAGCAGTGTCCATAGTAAACATAATAAAATTTTGTGCCCTACTTATGTTAATGTATTCTCTTTTTCTAACATGATTTGTTGCTTGAACTTAATTAATCTTTCCTGCGTGATTATTCTCCACAATGTTTATAGGGCTGCATGACAGGATTTGAAAAGGATTTAAAACCAATGACAAATGACTGTTTATTAAAGTAACTGAATTAGGCTTCTTGATCACATTGCAGCATTTATATATCTCTTTTTTGACATGATACTTTAGGATTATATTTCATAAAAATTTTATAAATGACAAAATATCCTTACTTTTTTCAATCCTGAAGAAAAACACAAGGTGCCATTTAATAGTTATTACATACAGAGGTACTCTACGTGACAAAATATTCTTACAATAAAGCTGATTCTGTTTCCTCCTATAAGCCAATTATATGCTGTGAAGTTGGTGGACCTCTTGCAAATGAACATATAGTAGGCCTCTGTGTGAGTATACCTAGTGATGGACTGGCATCTCACCAAAGTTTAGTTTGTGTCCAGCACCTAATGCTGATACATTTGGGTCTCCCACAGTGTTTGAGAATTTGGGTTAAAGTAGCATTGACTGAAGTATATGAGTGTTCCTAATAGTAAATATGATGCTGTTTAAAGAACATTATGTGGTAAAGTAAGTCATTAAGGTGATGCAAGGTCACATAAAAATCTGCCCTTTTCCCGGTCCTTCCTGTCCTTCAGCATCCCGGTGGGGCAAGGTTCCTGGACATCTGTCACACCATGTAACCTTAAACTTAAAAAACACACCAATACACTAATTCTGTGCATAGACAATTGAATAGGTGTGTAGGGGGAACAGGAAAAAATAAACGGCAGAATCAGCCCTCCAAATTTTCTTTCATACTGTATGTAGTGTAGAGCATTCATTTAACACACTTTTTTAATGAAAACCATCAAGAAGCACAAAAAGCCCATCAACACAGTGTTACTGGTTATACAGAAAAGTGAAATGAATAATTCAGAGCAAAAATTGTCATCTTACTCTAACCATGATGTGCGCTGAAATTAATGAATGTGAAATTCATTTGTGACAAACAAGAAACTGCAAAGAATCTTTAAATGTTCAAAACCACATATTGGGAAAGCAGAGAAATAGATAAAGGAGAAGCATCATATTACTGTACTGATTGGAGTAATCATTGAAAGATTTTCAGGAGGACACAGTTCAAGAAACGATTTGCAGGTCTAATTTGGAAGTTCAGAAATACTATCGACCAAGCCAATCAAAGTCAAAAAGGAATACACAAGAAGTAAAGCATCAAAAGAAACGCAAGGGTTAGAGGCAAGAAGCAATAGTTTTTATCACAGATAATAAGGAGGGGTTTGTTTAACCTACCATCAGTGGGCTGTCCCAATGTTTATGGATTGATTTCCATGGAAACGGATGACACAAAAACTCCAACATAGCTGGAACTACCTATAAAACAAAATGGCGTCAAGACTGGCATTAAAAAGTTACAAGCTGTTAAGTAATGTTTCCAATCAAAAAATAATGTCAGAAATATATTCTTTGTGTATAAAGCCCTGTCAAAACATACAACATAATTTAAAAACACACAGAAAACACAGGGAAAGTTAAAGAAAATGTAAATTATGACAATTCTGATTTCAAAAACAAGTAAGAAGTGGAGTCTAATAAGAGTGTGAGCTGTAAGAAAAAAGGAGCCTCTGCCAGTTAAGACCTTCAACAAATTAATCTGATTTACTGTACCACACAAAGGATCTTTGCCATCATTAGCAGAACAACAGAATCTAGCTAGTACTGGAAACTATGGATGTGAAACATTTCTAATATTTTTTATTTTCAAAGGTTTTGTACATGTTGTTGAGAATTCCAGAGACTAATGTGTTTTTAGTCTTCACAGGCTGCTTTTGCATTAGGCACAAACGAGAGATGATGACATCTATAAAATCTTACTCCATGGTTCCTTTAGAAGACTGCATGAATAAACTTGTTCATTTACTGGCTGAGGTGTGGTCATGTTGTATTTTGGCAGATTTATGGAGGGCGAAATTAGCTGTGTAGGTCCACAGCACATGAAAGTAAAGAAATGATGAAGTTCAGAGTGTGAATGCAAGATTAATGCAAAAGTACTACCCTACCTAGGGCTCATGGTCCAACAGTTAGGGCTACACTGTTATCGAAATACTGATTGAACCTGAATTAAGAATAGATTAGTTTGCAATATCTGAAGCAATACTTTCCAAATCCTTGATCCTTACATCAGATCTACTTACTATTACATGCACGGGCAAAACAATAATTCACACTGCTAACTTTGGATATGCGAAGACATGTTAACAGATTGCATTAAGTGCAGTGTGTGTGTTTGACTTCCCATGACTCGGAGTTTGAAATAAGTGGGCTCAGAAATGTCAGGATAGTATGTAATATGCCATGTTTCAGCCAGCACTTCTCCCCTGGCTGGCATTCAATGTTGTGTTTCTTGTGTGTGTTGTCCAGTTTTGTGCCATTTATTCAATGTTTATTTGTTTATTATATGCATGAAAAAATGCCTTGGTTATGTCCCACATGTTTTCTGCTTGGTTCCCCCAAAAGCAGGGGCCACCTGCCAATCACTGCCAGGAACTGCCCTCCACCCTATATATTGGATGGTCTTCCATAGTTCAAAAAAGCTAGTGAGTGAAGCATTTCTTGTGTTTTGCTGTGGCTTATTGTATTTGTGATTTCCTGGATTTTTTGATCTTTTCTCAACTTCACCTTACAATTCTGTATTGGGACTGAATTTCATAGTTTGTAGTTTCCCTTGCCATCGCAAGCAATTCCTCTTGTGCTGATAAGAGCTTTTCACACTACAGAGCCTTTTGTTGAAATAAACCTTTATTTTATAAAGACTATTCTGGGCTCCTTAATATCTAGTTGGTGTTTGGATGGTAATCCCCACAATTGTGGACAATTGTGATAGTATTGTTGGGTCTATTGTGCTTTTGGCACTACCACGTCATAACATAATCATAGCAATTAAAGTCTTGTCCTGTCAGCATGGCATAATTAAAAACATCATTTATTTACAGTCACCACAAATCTACCATTTGAGAATTTGTGTGATCATCAAAGTTACTATTCATTTTATCAGCAAAAGAAGTAATCCACAATATATTGTCCCATATAATGTGGGTTTAGTAGAAAATTCAGCATCTATTTTATCGTGTCAACTTTTTAAATCTTATTGAGAAAAAATATTACTGGTGAAACACCGTTTAATCATTTATACTATTGAGGATAAAATATCAATCTTGAACTGAAACCAGCACATAGTATACTGTATAACATTTAAAAAAGCATGGTTGGCTTGGAGTTTTTAAAGAATTCTAAAGCACAATCTTGTTCTGCAAAGAAACTGGACTTGCGTAAATTTGTTCAAACTATAGACAATGCCTGACTTAAGAAATTTTCAACACCTATTTATCTATGGTAATTTTATTGATTGTTTTACTCTGTTGAATGCTGTGTTGTTTAAAATTAGGGAAAATAATATCTTCTTTCAATACAATAAATTTCAGAATGTATTTTAAGTTCAGTTAATTGAGAACATCCAAGAAATCTTAGTTTAAAGCACATTTTGTAGTAATGAATTGGCACTTGTTATTTTGAACACCTTTGCATGACTCTATAAAGATAAGGGAGAGTTCAGAAATTGAATAGTCTTTCTAATGTGGTATGGATTTTTATAGACATTCTCAAGTTTTGCAAAGATATTTGAGTTCATGTACCACTGAACTGTTTTATTAATTTATTACTTCACTATTTTTGAACACTGAGATCCCATGGAAATTCAAGAATGCAGGCTGTGACCGACCAAGCTATTACCAATTCTATCCTTCTGTCTTCCTTTGCATTTATAGATTTCTCGAAAGTCTTTGCTTTTAAAATTCAGGACTGTCCACAGCAGGACTCCGTATCTGATGATTTAAATGTTCTATAACTTGCATTTTTATTTCCTGATGCTGAACTAAAGGATCAAAATAAATCATAGACTTAGTCCATGTGTAGAAAAACATTTTAGTTTATTGGACATCTATAAAACTTACAGTATGTGAGAAAGCCAAAACAAGAAAATTGAAAATATATGTGAATTATTACAAATGATTTTTGGTTCATTGTTGTGGTTATTCTGATTAAGAATAGCTAATATAGTGTTTTTATTTAAAATATTGATTTTTTTCACAGCAGAATAGTTGTAATTGCTAAATTTAAAGTAAGTACGAAAGCTGCTAGAATTTTATATAAGGATGATGTAATTTGTTGTCATTGTTGCAATGGATATTTTGGTAAAGCTAATTCATAATGAACTCTGTTGATAAGTTAAAGATACTGAGGAGCCAGCCTTGAGATTTTTCCAAAACATGAGGTCATCTCTTTGTCTGTACCAACGTAATGGAAAGAAAGAAGTGATACATTGTAACATAATCAATATTGTATGTATTATAAGCTTTATTGGTTTTGAGGTGTTGATCTACCATGAAACTAATGAAGCTTAATCTTCAGGGCCCCTAATCCTGGAGGGGCCCCACAAGTGACTTTAGTGTATATTGCTTAAAACATTTGAGGTATCTACTGTATGAGAAGGGGATTTTACAACCCCTACATGTAGTATTTACATTTTTTAAATTTGTGGTGATTTATCATGGAATAACTCCATTGAAAAAGATAACAATGGTTACCCCCAACCTTACTGTGAAGGGGCCCCAATAAAAGGTTAAAAGCCTCAGGGCCCCAAAAGTGTAGGTCCACCACTGCCAGCTCTTTAAATGTGTTATGTGCTAAACACCTCAGATTTAGTCATTCCTAAAATGTATTTACAGTAGATGTATTTTGCCTTGTACAATATTTCAGTGTAACAGCAGGATGATTTAGGAAAGAATAAAAGATTAACTGATTTGGATTAATACCAATGAATATTAAACTTGTTCAGCATTTAACTTCCTTCAATAAAATCGTCTATATATTTTTATAACCTACACTTATTGATTTTTGTTAAATGAAACCGGGCATGAAGTCATTATAGATGCTACAGGATTTCAAAGGACATATGCATCAAAAAACTCCAGTAAAAGTTGTCGTTAAATGTTTTGGAAAAAAAAGGTGAAATATTTTCCAGTGAAGTATTGTGCATTGCAGTCACTCTTTCACCTTGAAGGATGTTGTAGTAAAGTATTGGGCTTTGCCAAAGCAATCTTGAATGTTTCCACAGCATGTTTGCAATACTGAAGAAAATCATATAGGTCTTTCTACAGTTATTACAGTTGACTCAATAGTTTCTTCCATTTCAAGTTTTTTATTAAAAGAAAAATGGTTCCACAGTTAGTATATTCAGGTACATGTACATTGCAGGAATTTATGCAACTGGAACTTTGTCCAAGTCTTATGGAACATACCATTGACTTGAAAGAAAACAGAGCTGCTCTTTAATCTCATTTAGGGCTTTGGCATCGATAATACTGACTCAATAGCTATTGTTAGCAGAAGGCTTAATCTTTAGGTGTTTGCGTATAGACACGGGGGTACAAAAATGTTGGCTAGCCATCTAGGCACTGTAACTGTTGTGCATCCTCATATTAGGGACTTCTGGACAACACAATCACATCCCTTTGCTTTTAACTATCCCATTTCCTCAGGACTTGAGCAGATTTGTATTGGAACCATTGGAGGAAACCTACATGTGAAACACTTCAATGTAAGGAATTAACCATGCAGAGGGAAAGTAGTCAGGATACTGGAAACATGGCCCGGTTGCAGGTTTTGTCTTGACAGCCATTGAGATGGTGAGTGTCTTTCTCTACTTGTTACAACATTGGTGTCATTATTCATAGATTGTTATCCCAATGTTTACTCAGAGCTTGTTTGTTGTGAATAGTGCTGAGCAGAACAGGCAAGTTTTAATTTGCATAGTTTCGTAAAACTGACACTAAAATGCACTTTGGAGATGATCTTGCAATTATAAAACGTGAAACCCAGTAAAGAGTTCTTGGGAGTTTTAAAAGTTTTCTTAGGGATGGAAAATACAGTATACTGCTCCCTAAAGCCTCTTTCACAATTTTGTATATACTTGTGCTCTTTTCTGAAGCTGGGTATAGCATGTAATCCATAAATCAATTCTATTTCAGTCTCTCATTTACATCACTATGGGGGAGTGAGTGTATATTTTGGAAATGTGACATCTCACAGTTACCATACGAATACCAATCAAAATATGTCATCATCTACATTATTATGTTTTCTGCACAGGAAACCTCAATATACAGAAAGTTGATGCATCTAAAAATCCGACCATTTTAGTTGAGGTTATGCACACATCAGGTGATATTTTTTTTACTTTCACTAGAAATCTGTATTTAAATGACAAGCAGACACAAGTAGAATTAATGTATGAATACACTTCCAAACATGAACTAAAACACCTTTTTTGTGTGAATGGTATGAGTTTCTCTGGAAGTGAAATGCAATTTATTTCTCATGGAAACATTTTCACTGCAAATTCACTTTTGTTCAAATCTTTCACTGCGCTCTAGTAGTGAGTGATTCAGAAACAAAAGATTATAGGCAAAATATCTCTGCGGTTCATTAGCACATGCACACCTCTGTATCATATCAAGTAATTAATTTCACATTTTCTAAGTATTGTAATATATGTTTGTTCATCATAAGGTCAATAAACAGACTATATATGCTTACAGTAGATTTTATTTTGATTAATACCTACATTTCATAATGACACGGCCAGTAATATGAGTTATTTTCTTCTTTTCCAGCACTAATCAGTAAAGAAAAGAACGTATGATTTGAGTTTTATGTGACTTCTTCAGGTTTTAACAAATGCCTCAATCAGCCAGTTTCTGTATGGCGAATGAGCATAATGTACACAGTTCTACTAGAATGGGAGTGGGTTCCCTGCAAATCTTTAACCCTGTAATGGAAAATGTGGATTCAGAAAACAAACACATTTTTCACATTTAGCATTTACCTCTCTGCACAAATATAAGTAATATTTACTTGACTGTTACAAAATATTTATTGCTCACTGAAGCACCAAAAAAATAAGAGAACTCACTTAAACTATTGCAACCTGTTGTTATTCCTAACATTTGCAGCAAAGGTTCAAATGAAAACAGAATTCCATACATTTTTGTTTAAATCTATATGTTCTTAGTCTCCACACTATAGAGTTTTCAGTCATTTATTGTAGGTTATTATGACTCATTTCTAAATGTGTGATAGTTATATAGTTAATTAAAAAAAATAAACTATAAAAAAGATTAAGTATGACACAGATAAAGATTTGGGGAACCAGCCAGTGATAATTATATAACTGAAAGAAGGTGCACAATTTGACAATATTTGAAAAAGTCTAGAGGTATGTTTCCATAAGTGAATCTATGTTACCATCTGATGTCTTCCTATAATGTTGGTCATTATATCTGTTTTACCCTGGAAGGGGAGGAGTTTGGAGAGGAAGTGGGTGTATCTTCAACCTTCCGATCTAAAGGTCTGGAGATAGAAGAGGTAAATATGTGAGTGACAGTGGTTGTACTACATTCGACAAGCTCTTAGAAGGCCCCCTACTGTGTTTGTGACAATTTACATACATTTTTTTTCATTTGAATTATTTTAACATTCTACAAAAAAAATACTTTTAAGATCATTGATGGGAATAAAACTAGTGTTACATTCCAGGTTGGTTAGCCTTTTGCCTAATGCCAAAACCTTGTACTTGGTCTAAGTAGATGGTAAATGGATGTAAGGATAAATTTACTATAAGTAGAGTTATAAATAATAAAAATGCTGTAATTCTGAAAAATGGTTATTTGTCAAATTGAAGTAAAAAATTACAAATGTTTTATTTCATGTGCTGTATCAACAAGCTATATTGGTCCATGTAAAAATTGTGGATTCCTCGAGTCTATTCTTATTTCATTTAAAGTTTGGTGCCAAGCTTCAGATAATTATGCTTATTACAAGCTTAATTTAACTGCTTTTACAACTGAACAAAACATCAATTAGTATTACAGTCACTGGAAATAAAAATGTTATGTCTAGTGCCATTTTCAGTTTCCACAGCTGCCTAAATATTAATTACATCAGTTAATGAAGACTGTTAATTATTAATTATAGGTCATTCCAAAGTAATTGCGATTTACTTTCTGAGACACATAGGAGTGATTTACAAATGGCTTCTGGGGTTAGACTTTTGTATATTTTTCTGACTTTGATTTTTGATTTTCTGTTTGACTTTAGTGATCAGTGTCAATTACGATTTTGTCTTGTCCATCTTCTAGTCCTCTTTCTTTGGTTAATTCCTGCTAATTCCACCTTTGGCAAAACCATGGTATGACTGGTAGCAGAAAAGTGATATACAGGGGTGGGGGTTGATTTGTTTCAAACTGAATTTTGTAAAACTTGACTAGCTTCTATGTAATGTTATTTGATTTTAATAAACTCAATTAAATTAAAAAAGTGATATCAATTGTAAAGATAAAACAGTCAAGAGGTCTAGTCAGAAATGTTCAATGCACTTACGGTATCGGTGGTGTTTTGGACAATCTTCTTCTTTTTCTTTTGGCTGCTGCTTTTAGGGGTTGCCACAGCGGGTCATCTTCTTGTTCTGTTACACCCATCACCTGCATGTCCTCTCTCACCACATCTATAAAACTTCACTTAGGTCTTCTGGTTTTCCTCTTCCCTGGTAGCTCTATCCTTAGCATCCTTCTCTTAATATATTCAGCATCTCTCCTCTGCACATGTCCAAACCAACGCAATCTCGCCTCTCTGATTTTGTCTCCCAACTGTCCAACTTGAGATGACCCTCTAATGTACTCATTTCTAATCTTATCCTTTTCACACCCAGTGCATTTTTAACTCTACTACCTCTCGCTCTGTCTCCTGTTTTCTGGTCAGTGCCACTGTCTCCAACCCATATAACATAGCTGCTCTCACTACCATCCTGTAGACCTTCTCTTTCACTCTTGCTGATACCCCTCTGTCACAAATTACTCCTGACACTCTTCTCCATCCATTCCACCTTGCCTGCACTCTCTTTTTCACCTCTCTTCCACAATCCTCTTTCCCCTTTACTGTTGATCCCAAGTACTTAAACTCATCCACCTTTGACAACTCTTCTACCTGCATCCTCACCATTCCTTTGACCTCCCTCTCATTCACACACATGTATTCTGTCTTGTTACTACTGACCTTCATTCCTCTCCTTTCTAGAGCATATCTCCACCTCTCCAGAGTCTTCTCAACCTGCTCCCTACTATCGCTATAGATCACAATGTCATCAGCAAACACCATAGTCCATGGGGACTCCTGTCTAATCTCGTCTGTCAACCTGTTCATCACCATTGCAAATAAGAAATGGCTCAGAGCCAATCCCTGATGTAATCCTACCTCTACCTTGAATGCATCCGTCACTCCTACTGCAGACGTCACCACTGTCACACTTTTTTTCGTACATATCCTGTACAACTCTTACATACTTCTCTGCCACTCCCGACCTCCCCATAAAATACCACAGCTCCTCTCGAGGCACCCTGTCATATGCTTTCTCTAGGTCCACAAAGACGCAATGCAATTCCTTCTGGCCTTCTTTATACTTCTCCATCAACATCCTCAGAGCAAACATCACATCTGTGGTGCTCTTTCCTGGCATGAAACCATACTGCTGCTCACTAATCATTATCTCACTTCTTAACCTAGCTTCCACTACTCTTTCCCATAACGTCATGCTGTGGCTTATCAATTTTATCCCCCTGTAGATACTACAGTCCTGCACACCCCTCTTATTCTTAAATATTCGCACCAGTACACTTTTTTCACACTTCACAGGCATCCTCTCACTTTCCAAGATTCAATTAAACAATCTGGTTAAAAACTCCACTGCCATCTCTCCTAAACACCTCCATGCTTCCACAGGTATGTCATCTGGACCAACAGCCTTTCCATTTTTCATCCTCTTCATAGCCATCCTTACTTCCTCCTTGCACTTCCTGATTCACTATCTCCACATCATCCAACCTTTTCTCTCTCTCTCGTTCTCTTCATTCATCAGCCTCCCAAAGTACTCTTTTCATCTGCTCAACACACTCTCTTCTCTTGTGAGTGCATTTCCATGTCTATCCTTTCTCACCCTAACCTGCTGCACATCTTTCCTAGCTAGTTCCCTCTGTCTAGCCAATCGGTGCAGGTCCTTTTCTCACTCCTTAGTGTCCAACCTCTCAAACATCTCATCATACGCCTTTTCTTTAGCCTTTGCCACCTCTCTCTTCACCTTGCGCCTTATCTCCTTGTACTCATCTACTTACTTCATCTCTCTGACTATCCCACTTCTTCTTTACCATCCTCTTCCTCTGTATACTCTCCTGTACTTCCCCATTTTCTCCTTTTCCTCCTTCCTCTTTCCAGATGTCACGCCAAGTGCCCTTCTTGCTGTCACCCTTACTACATCTGCTGTAGCATCTTGAAGGGTTCTATTCAGAGCTTCAGTCCCTCCTTTATATGCCATAGTGTTTAAATCTGAAGCAATAACCTTAGTATGTTGCAGCGCTTCTGCCATGTTACTTTGCTTGGAAATATTACATAAAGGGGTCTCTACGTGTATCAGGTTGAAAGGAAGCAGCATGTGCAGTCTTGCCCCCTTCTGGAAGTGTAGCAACAATCTCAGAGGACGCGACAGCTAAAGCGATTTTGCGACTGCTCCTAATCTCTGCTAAGACAAAGGATGTTGAAATGCTAAAAATATTATATTTATGAGGATATCAAATAGAATAAACGAATAGGGATATCTATTTGTGATATCTATTGTGATATCCATATATGATAGGGATATCTATTTGATAAGTGTTTAAAAAGGAAAAAATTGCACTGAAAAGTACAGTTTTACAAATTGGAAGACAGAACCGAAAGTAATATCGAATGTGCAGACGTGTTGCCTAGACAGCCAATGTCACATTTATAATGAAGCGGCTAGCACTGTGCTGCTGCTTATATACTTAGCGGCAGTGGTGCGTATGCAGTACAAACCCTACGGCTATTATTTTGTTACAATTCTTAGTAGCTAATAATTACACAATAATTACACAATTGGTGCGCTTGTTAAAAAGATTAAAATTAAAATGTATTTATTTAAGTATTAAAATACATCTTTATTTTTATGCATTTAAAAGTCTGTATTCTAATTCTTGTGTATCTCAGTCAAGAGTTTCTGATAGACGGGTGTTAGTTCAAAAATGGTTAACCCTCCTTTTCACCCCGTCAGCGGTTATACAGTATTTAGAAAAAACACCAAAGTATGTGTTTACTTTTTTGTAGAGCATATTTATTACATTTGAAGACCAAGTTCGATTTTCATTTTATTTCCATACAAACTTTCACACCCTGTATCTCCCCTGGAGGGGCTGAATTTCAAATAATCCAAAAATAAATTTTTTTTAATTATTATTGAAGTGTCTGTATACCAATTTTTGTGTTTCTCAGTTAAGTAGTTTCTGATATACGGGTGTCACTTTAAAAAACCTTTAACCCCCATTTTCACCCCTTCAGGGGTTGAATGTCAAAAAATCCCTTCTTAATGGGTTCCTATGTCACAAAAGGTATCTACTGTCCTAATTTCACGTTTCTGTGCATCGATCTATTAGTCAGTCAGTCACCATACAGTTTTATATATAAAGACAAGGTAGGCCAGTGAGGAGAACAGGCACGCGCCGTCACCGATCATCCTCACTACGCGGTCAGAGACCATTACTTTGTCAATATAAATCCTTTCTTCCTTGGTCACTTAAAATGTGTAAACTTAATAGAGGAATTTATGAAGATAGTATGAAAAAGAATAAATTAAAAAAGTATGAAAATCAAAATCCACCAAAAAAAATGGCTTTAATATACCTTGGAATAACCTAACTAAATTATTTTAAAAAGATTAAAAATAGCAAAGTATAAGTGCTTTGTTGAAACTTGAAAATATCAAAACAAAACTTGTACTCTTCTGAAAAATGTAAGTATTTTTAATTTAATTTAAAGAAATTTATTTTAGAAAGAAATGAAGTGAATGGGTCTAATAAACTATAAGATGTTTCGCGCTTGGACCTTGAAATTTTTTAAATTGTCTCTTAGCAAACACCTATCGGCCATGGGTAATCTACATTCCAAATTTCAAGTCATGGTTCGGGAGATTTTGTGATGAGTGAGTCAGTGGTATTTGGCTTATATAGATAACTAGCAAAATACCCGCGCTTCGCAGCGGAGAAGTAGTGTGTTAAAGAAGCAATGAAAAGAAAAGGAAACATTTTGAAAATAACGTAACCTGATTGTCAATGTAATTGTTTTGTCACTGTTGTGAGTGATGAGTGTTGTTGTCATATATATATATATATTTACACACACACACACATAAACATATATATATATACATATCTACATATATACACACACATATATACACACATATACATACATACACAGACATATATACACACAAATACATATATATATATATACATACATACACACACACATATATAAACATATATATACATATACATACATATCTACATATATACACACACAGCTATTTCTTATCAGTGCAATACGCAGTTTGTTAAAACGGTTGACTCCCGCTCTTACGTGCAATAACAAATCAAATCATTCAGTTGTCTTTGCTCATATGTCATTTTAGAGCTGGACGCCTGGCATCTTTTTTTGGCCACAAGTTCGTTTCTGTTTGGTGTGAGGTTCTGTGTTGTGGAGATTCTCAGGATGGATTGCAGGTGCTCATCAGTGAGGCGACTCCTGTGTGCTGTTTTGTTAGTCTTTATCACTGAGAAGAGTTTCTCACACAGATATGTGCTACCAAACATGCACAAGGTTCGAGCGCATGTAGACGGACTTTTTTTGTTCTTCAAAGTCACCAAAGCGCCGTGCAAACTCAGTGCGCAATGACTGTAGTAAGCGGTAAGTGTTCGGCAAGGCAGCTGAAGCGCTGCATTATGGGATCTGTAGTTTATTGTGTTACCAGCGCTTCATATACCCGGGCTTTAATAACAATAATACAGTATATAAAATGATCTCGGGCGGATATAATTACGCCGGGCGGATGTGGCCTGACCCTTGAGTTTGACACATATGGACTAAATAGAACTTGAAAAGATATATTTTTCAAATGTGATTCGCAATTCAGATAGAGTTGACGCACTACAGCCTGCATGCCTCAATGAGTCATCCTCCCCTCGCTCTTACTTTTTTACCGTTCATCTAATGAATACACTGAGTATGGCTTTACCAAAACAATCATTGATGGCGAATAAAGTATCCATTATTCGAGTATGTATACATATATATATACCAGCGTATCGCAGGAGAAGTAGTGTGTTAAAAAGCTAGAAAAGAAAAGGGAACATTTTAAAAATAACGTAACATGACTGTCAATATACAGTATTTGTTTTGTGAGTGTTGCTGTCATCAAGGATTTGATTATCATTATTTCTTTCAATCAGGTTCGTATTTGTAGGATGTGTTGTGTTCAAGTTACATTCCGTGTTTGTCAATCGTTGTAAAGATGACAGGTTTCATTCATCGATTCGTTTCTTACTGCATCAATAAACAGCTCGTCTTCTTCTTTATCTGAGACCTGACACACTGCATGCACGGGTTTTTACACTGTCTTCCTTTAGCGGGACATTGACTTTTCCACCGTGTGCTTTGTTTCCGCAGTAGCTGGATTTATGAATATGCTTATCAGGCGCTTCATATTTTTGCTGCCTTTTCAATTGTGTAATTCGTTTTTGTTCAGCTCTTTGGAACTGTTGCCTTTTATCTGTGCACTGCGTCAGTTCCGTGAGCTCGGTGTACATGCATCGAAGTTCCCAGTTGTGCTGGTGCCATCTCGTGCTATGTCCATGGCTGTATTTAATGTTACCTTAGTCCTGGCACTTAAAACTTTCTCTCGCAGTTTCGCTGAGTTTGTGTCAAACACCACCCTGACCATCTCATCTTCCTCTCCATAAGCACAGTCCTTCACCCGTGAATATTTACCCGTGGCAGTTTGCTATTGGATTGCCGCTGACGGACGGCCTTATATGGGCAGGCACTAAATTACAAACGCCAGCGGCAGCCTGTCTATGAACTTAATTTAAAGTGTAGGTTTACATCGTGCTTTGTTTCCGAAGTAGCAGAACTCATGAATATGGTTGTATATGTCACTCGCTCGCTTCTTATTGTTTCGCTGCCTTCTCAATTATATAATGCATGTTTTCTTCAGCGCTTTTTTGAGGTCTTCCTGGTTTTCTATGTACTGCGTGATTACGTGGGAGGCGTGATGATGTCACACGAAACTCCGCCCCCACGGCGTTGAAGCTCATCTCCATTACAGTAAATGGAGAAAAACTGCTTCCAGTTATGACCATTACGCGTAGAATTTCGATATAAAACCTGCCCAACTTTTGTAAGGAAGCTGTAAGGAATGAACCTGCCAAATTTCAGCCTTCCACCCACACGGGAAGTTGGAGAATTAGTGATGAATCAGTGAGTGAGTGAGTGAGTGAGTGAGTGAGTGAGTGAGGGCTTTGCCTTTTATTAGTATAGATTCCTTAAATGTATACAGGCCATGTCCCCAGATGCCAAAGATGTTGTCTAGATATCTGTAATAAGCTGAGGGTTTATACCTTAAGTTCTCTTCAATCTCCAGCTCCCACTTGGCTAAGTAAAGGCCCATTCAATCTGCTCTGTAGTATAACTTGGGGTTTCATCCATTTAGAGGGATCTTTGTGTATTTTGAGTAATGTATAAAAGTGTCTCGGTCTAGGAATAGTTGGGTGTTTTAAATATGCTGCTTGTTTTGATCAAGTAATACCCTTATTTTGCATTAAATCTATTATTTTATGTGTTATTTTTTATGTTTCTAAGTACATAGGTTTATCCCATTTTCTATAATATTCCTTATCATTCAATTGTCTATGTCCTTCAGTGACATAGTCCTCAGTGTCCATTATCACAATAACACTGCCCTTGTGAGCTGGTTTTATGATAATGTCTCTTTGTTGAATCAGTTCTTTTAAAGCTCTTCTCTCACTCTCTGTTATATTATTCTTATTAAGGTATAAGTGTCTGGGTATTTGTTTAATTTTTTGTTTACGCTCATTTATAAATTTATAAAGACCTCTATTTATTTTGTTGTCTGATGGTGTCCATCCAGATTTTAAGGTAAAAGGGATTTCTTGGGTTGTTTGTCTATCTTTATAATAGTCTATTAGCTTCACTTTTCTAAAAAATTCTTTACTTTCTGCTACGGTTTTGTTTAATGAATTTTTATTGTCTCTGGAGGTAGGAATGAAGGTCAAGCCTTTGCTTAGCAATTTTTCTTAATTTTCTGTCAAATTAAACCATTTTGATACGTTTAATATATTGTTTTTTTATTTACCTATGTAGGTTAGTAGCCTCTGCCCATATTACATTAAGTTTAAAGCCTCAACCCAGTTTTGGAAGAACTTCAGGTCAGTAAATTGTGTCCAATGGACTTGATCCTTTTGCAGCATGAACTCCATCTCTTCAAGTTTCCCAATGTGATTTGTATTAGTGGTAATGTAGTGTATCTGTTAAAGGCTGACAATATAGTCTTTTGTTTAAGTGTAAACTCAGAGGAATAATTGAATTTCTGCATGAAAACGATAGCTTTTGGGAATGCCTGAGCTGCAAATTTTTCCTATGGAAATAATAACATTTCTGACTTTATTGTTTGCAGGTTTTAACTTCTTGAAAATTAAGATAAAGTTTGCTATCCTTGCCCCTGGAAAACAATCTATTTGTAAGGTTTTAAAATGATGTCCATTAACTAGCCTAAGGTTAGAGTCTCCCATAATTATATATTTTTTTTTAATTTCCAAATTCCAGTCCACATTCTTCCTCTGTGAACTTCCATGATTTTTAGGGTAGAAAGTTACCAGGTTTTGAGATTTAGATGTCAGTGTTTTTTGCATTGTGGTGGAAGATTGTTCCACTCCAGCAGATGGGATTATTGTTTTCTTAAAGTCAATCGGGGTGTCTGAAGACTTAACCCTGTAGAACAAATCAGCTTAATGTTACTTGATTGTGAGCTTGACGGAATCATATCTATCTCTAATGAGATGTTAAATTCTGGAATTTCAGATTCTACTATTTGTTGGTTTGTATTTGGATTGTCATTATCTGTTTCTGCTTCTAAAGACAGATTAAAATCTAGATTCTCAAATTCCGCATGTATGATTATGTCTCCTCCTGTCCTTAATTCTTTATTTTCAATTAACACTGGTAACACAGTTTGTCCCTGTTTTTGTTTAGGTTGTATCTGACTCTTTAATTCTTTTGTTTCTAATTATTTAGTTCCTTGGAACATTCCATAAAATTCCACAGGTTTTTTCTTTTTTGTTCCAATCCAATCTGTTTCCTGCTCTGAGAAATGCAATGAGATTAATTTGTCTATTTCTACCTGTTGTTTCTGTTCTTGTTTTTTTGGAATTTGTGCAGTTTTTTTATCTTCCTCCTTTGAAATTGTTTGGGATTGTGTTGATTTACTTGGTGTTAATGTATTAAGAATGTCTGTTGAGTAAAAACTTAAGTCTAAATCTTATATTTCATTTAGAGGCATTAAAACTTTTGTTTCTTTTTTCTTGCTGTTTAATATTTCGTGTCTTTTTTCCACTTCTGTCCTTTGTGGTATGGGTATAGTTTGCACTGTTTGTTCTATTGTATTCTTATCATTTTCAGTTATAGTACCTTTTGGGACCAACCAATCATTTTCTAAGGAATCTGATTCAGATCCAAAATGAGATCCATTTGAAACTACCTGCGCCCAGGTAAGTTTTCTTCTGGTATGTGTTTTTGATGATACAGTAGTATCTTTATCTTTTACAGGCTGTACTGTACTTTGTGTTGGTTGTTCTTTATCCCTAATATTTAGGTTTGCTTCTATTTCTTTCAAAAGGAGTTAGAGAAAAGCCAAGCAAAATGACACCTTTTATTGGATAACTAAAAAGATTACAATATGCAAGCTTTCGAGGCAACTCAGGCCCCTTCTTCAGGCAAGATGTAAGCTTGCATATTGTAATCTTTTTAGTTAGCCAATAAAAGGTGTCATTTTACTTGGCTTTTCTCTACATTCATAATGGCTAACACGGTACAACAACCTAGTACTACAAAAAAAGCAGCAAAGTTTAGTCCCACATTTTATAGCAATGCCTATAATTTTCAACAAACAGCACACCTTTGAGAATGCAGGACTTAACAAAAAACAAAATATGTAACGCATTCATCTTTCACTAAAGAGGAAGATATTGTCATCTTGCACTGCTCGTTACATTGAACTCATTGATCACTCTCCGTAGAAGTGCAGGGATGTCCCATTCAATGTTAAATGTTGCCAGTCTAGTCTGTGTTTCTTCTGCCTTTGTATTTTGCGAGTCATTTTTGAAGTTCTTTTCACATGACATGTCATTAATTGGTATGTAAGAAATAGCTAAAAAGAGCTGCCTAAGTTAATTAAGATACCTGTAATATTAAAAAAAAAATGTCAGTGGCTGATCAAAGCTGTCCGCAGCACTCAACTTACTGTACAAGAAAAAATGCTTTGAACAAGTTAGGTCTGCAGTTATGTACTCTTTTGTAACCTTAACAAATTAAACTTCACTGATATACTTTCAGTGTTTGTGGTACTGTGCAATTTTAACATACTACATTACCTTTGACTTTTCAATTTTCACGAGTAAAGCTTATGCCACCGATTTTGGTCAAAGTAACCACTTAATTTTAGCCATAGGTTTTGGGCTTTAGTGTTATTTAATCTATAAGTAATAAACCATCCATCCATTTTCCAACCCGTTGAATCTGAACACAGGGTCATGGGGGTCTGCTGGAGCCAATCCCTGCCTAGTAATAAACTATTTGTCAGGTAAATATTTAGTTTTTATACAGTTCAGGACAGGTTGGGGAGCATGCACTTGTACAGTGCATTGTTGCACCCACCACATGACAAAATAGATCGGCAACACCGAGACACGTGACAGTAGTCCCACCCTCCAAAAATGACCATCCATCTGCCGCACCCAGGTATTACGTGGGTGTCCTCTTGGCCTAGTCTAGCTGCTCAGGTCCTTTACAATGAGGATCCTATAAGCCAAATCACCCTCCAGGAATCATGCCCTATGGCCATAGTGCTGTAACTGATGCTCCCACACAATGCAGGTAATGTGCCTCATTCGGGACTCTGTGAGCAACCGCTCATTCGACACAAAATCAAACCAGTGGTACAAAAGGATTCTCCAAAGAGAAGGAGTCAGTCTTCATCTCAGGTCACTGGATAGTGTCTATGTCTTGCAACCATATAGCAAGACAGGAAGCACCAGGACTGTAAAGACTTGGACCTTCGCCCATTTACACAGATATCAGAAGTGCCACAAACCCCTTTCCAGCAACCTCATGACCCCCCATGTTCTCTTGATCCTTCTATTGACTTCATCGAAAAAGTCACCCAAGACATGAATGTCATTGCTGAGGTAAGTAAACCTCTCGACAAGGTCAACACTCTCTCCACAGACAGACACACTGCTGATGGCTGTGCCCATGAGGTCATTAAAGGCCTAGAGCTTAGTTTTTATTCAGGACACTCACAAGGCCAGATACTTGGACTCTTCGCTCAATCTCTTGAGAGCCCCGATCAGAGCCTTAAATGACTCTGCAAAGATCACAGCATCATAGGCAAAGTCAAGATCAGTGAATCTTTCTTCACCAACAGATGCCCCACAGCCGCTGGATCCCACAACCCTGCCCAACCCACAGAACTTGCAAGCATTGAACATTATAGGATTAGGAACACATCTCTGGTGAACCCCAGAATCAACTGGGAAAAACTGAGAGGTTCCATCTCCACTCTGCACAGTACTCACAGTACCAGTGTATAGGCCACCCATGATATCCAGAAACTTTGGGGGATCCTGGGAAATCTCAGGATGTTCCACAAGGCAGCTCAATCAACCGAGTCAAATGCTTTATCAAAATCGACACAGGCTGCAAAGAATATCTGATAATATTGTTTGAGTTCCATGAGAATTCTCAGTGCCAGGATGCAGTCGATGGTAGACTTCTTAGGAGTAAAACTAGACTGCTTGGGTTGCTGGTAAGTGAACAAGTAATCATGGAACCTATTGAGGATGACCCTAGCAAGAACCTTACCCAGCACTGAGAGCAGTGTTATCCCACTGTAGCTGCTGCAATCCAGGTGATCACCCTTTCCTTTCCAGATAGGGAACAACAAGTTTAGTTTTCCAGTAAAATGGAAGCAAAGATTGCTTGCAATGCAAAGAGGACAGCATTACCACCAGCCTGGAGAAATTCACCCTAGATACCACAGATCTCTGCAGCCTTCTCTACCCTCAGCTGGTTCACCACCTGTGCAATCCCAGTGGTACTGGGTGGTTCATAGCTAATTGGAGGATCAGCTTCAAGAACCGTGGACCCGGAGATGTCCAACATACTAGCTGGAGGATCAGCTTGAAACAGCTGCTCAAAGTAGCCAGACCAGTGGGTCACAACGGCAGTGCCCATCACCTGCCCTGACTGCAACTCTCCGAGGAACAGATTCGGATGTGTACAATGCTTCGATTCCTCTGTAAGGAGGACGTGATTCACTAGACCATAGATGGTGTGTCACTTGCTCACAGATTCCTCTAACCAGCGCCTTCTTATCTGCCCTCAGAGCCCTCACAACCATCTTTCTCAGTTCCCGGTACAGAGCAGAGTTGCCATGAAGATGTGCATTGCAAGTCCTCTTGATGATATCCAGGGTGCCTGGCGAGATGAAACACCACCTTATAAGCACACTGGTAACACCAACACAACCCTCAGAAACCTTCAGGGTCTTGTCACAGAAGATCTCTCACATCACATTAGGATTAGCAGTTGCACCCAAGTTCATAAGTTATTCAAACAAACTGTGTGCAAACTTGTTAGAAACAGCCTAATTTTGGAGCCAGGCCAGGTCCAGCCTCATTCTCCCAGTAGGTGGTACCCTACTGGACCTAAGTTTGGTCTTCATAGTAGTAACAACAAGTCTGTGGTCAGAATTCACAAACTGGGCATTTCTGTAGTCCGTCTACCCAAGAGGATGTGATCAATCTCCTTCACTGCACCACCAGTACTGGCGTACCAAGTTCAAGAATGGGATTGAGAGTACTGGAACCAGGATCCTGCGATCCGCAGCCACAGACATTTTGTAAAGTCATGGAACATGGAGCCACTTTCACCACAGTCACCAGACTCATGGGAACTGACATAATCCTCATAGCTAGCACTGACAGCCCACTGGTTGCATTGAAATCACCTATGACCAGAGGGATGTCACCTCGTGGGCACCCATCAACCTTCAAGCGAAGTTGTGAATAAAATCCCTCTGTGACATCACTTGCCATGGTCGGAGCATACACCGAGACAACAGACAAGGCACTCAGAGATTCCTTAATCTGAGTCTCATAATATGCTCATTGGAAGGAGTGACATTGGACCCCATCGGAAAGAGCCGATCCACCACAGCAACAACTACTCCCAGACTATGACAGCCATCAGAGAAACCAGACCAATAAAAGGTGTACCCAGCTACAGAGATCTACCCAGTCCTAGGTCTGTGCACCTCATAGGGTTCCACCTCTGAAATGGGGGGTTTACGAAGCTCCTCCAACAGCAGAGGCAGCTGATCCCCATGCCAGGGAGATAAGACGTTCCACATGCCTACCTTGATGGGCCACCTCAAATTGGGACCCGAGTGCTGCAGTGCAGCAGGCAACGACTCAGCGCCACACCAGTTCCGATCCCCAACAGGCCTGACCCCATTGAATCTCCACCATTTTGGACTCTTCCCGCGGGCTTTCCCCCATTCCATTAATAATGTGAGCAGACTTACTATGGGCAGCTGCAGCAGAGCTACTCCTGCAGACAGCAGAAAGGAGTCCTATCTGTCGTTTCAGAGTTGTATGAAGTTTTTACGGTGGTAGGAGTGCCAATACTATCTCCATCCCTCCAAGTTTTCCCTACAAGTTGTAGGACCATTTACAGGGCAGATGCAGTTTAACGTCATACCCAGGAATAGCTGGCTAGAAGTTTAACATCAACTTGCTTGTGTTTTGCTGCCATATAACGAATTCCTTAAGTATCAAGAAGCTGTGCATAAAGCAGGTGCAGCTGACAAATTATTTGAAGTTGGTGCATCCTTCACAATCTCCAATTCCATCCCCAAAATTAAGGGAAGGGAACACTTAAATTAAAAATTGAATAATCTCTGTAAATGAAATATTCAAGTGCAAAATTGAGAACAAAATGATGAAACAATGGTCAACGGAAACCAAAATCACCAACATGAGGGGTAAATTAAACATTACACAGAAAACCAAAGTCAAAAGTTGAAATCACAGGCTGATCCAGCTTGCATGAATTTCATTATGGTAACTCATAATTTGACTCAGTAGTGTGTATGACCCCCTCATGCCTGTATGCACTATTCACAATGTCTGGTCATGGTCTCAGATGATGTCTTGGGTGATGTCCTCCCAGACCTGAATTAGGGTATTAGTGAGCTCCTGTATAGTCTGTGACGTTACTTGGTGGCATCAGATGCACTGATACGTAATGTCTTGGATGTTCTCAAATGGATTCAGTTCTGGGGAATTTCTGGGCCAGGCAATGGCATCAATCAAGGAACTGTCTACACACTCTGGCCATATGAGCCTGGGCATCGTCCTGCACCAAGAGGAACCCAGGGACCACTGCACCAGCTTAAGGTTTGACCATGGCTTTGAAGGCATTTTTACCTAACAGCAGTCAGTGTACCGTTGCCCTCCAATGTATGTCTACCCAGACCATTACTGATCCACCACCAAACTGGTCATGCTGGATAATGTTGCAGACTGCATAACATTCTCCAGATTCTTTCATGTCTGTCACATGTGATCAGAATGAACCTGCCCTTATCTGTGAAGAGAATGGGGTGCCAATAGCTGAGCTACAGCTTGTGATGTTCTCTGGAAAAATGCAGATTGAGCTGCACAGTGAAGGGCTGTGAGCACACGTTTCACTAGAGGACATCAAGACCTCATGCCACTCTCATGGATTATATTTCTGACAGCTTGGTCAGAAACATGCATACCAGTAGCCAGCTGGAGGTCATTTTGTAGGGTTCTGGCAGTTCTATTGCTGTTCCTCCTCACACAGCAAATACTGGTTCTGCTGCTGGGTTGATGCCCTTCTACGCCCTGTCCAGCTTTCCTTGTATAACAGCCTGTCTCCTGGTATCTCTTCCATGCTCTTGAGACAGTACTGGGAGGCATCATGTGACAGAACATATGGAAGTGTTATTCTGGAGGAGCTGGATTACCTATGCAACCTGTATCAGCTGAGAGTGAGAAGAACACTAACAAAATGCAAAAAAACCGAAGAATCAGTCAGTAATGATAAGGACAGAGCAATTATCTATGACCATTACCTGTAAAACCGCCAAAAAAAAACATTACCAGCTTTCTGAATGGTTGTTAGGCAAATACAATTTACGTATCAGAAACTAATAGGCTGTGGCAGAGCAGTTTAGACAATATTATGTGCCAAAAACAAAGGATACATATATTCTTTGGCAGGTATAGACATTTTCATGAGTATGTTTGGTGTCTGTCTTAAAAAACAAAACATTTAAGTTATGTGGGCTTTCAAAAATATCTTCCACAGTGGTTGAACACTCCAAAAACCTCATACAAATAAGATTAACAAGATTTTCAATCAAAATACATTAAGAAAGCATGGGTCAAAATGTTTCACCACAGGGAATAAATTAAAGCTTCAGTGGTAGAAAGATTTAACCACACTCTGAAAACTAAACTTGTGAGGTGTTTCAGCTCATGCAGGAAAAGACTTTATAAAGATAAAGCACAAAACTTTGTTAAATTATACAGCCACAATATACATCTCAGTACTGAAAAAGCCTCACCAAATATGAACAAAAACAATTGCTGCAAGTTCTTTAGAAGCTTATAAATATGGTGTCGGAAGGAGGATGTTCTAAAATGGACACCATATATGAAGCTAACCAAGCATCCATGATTTAAAATCAAAGTTGGCAATACCATTAGGGTGAAGTATGTTTTTGCAGAAGGGTACTGAGCAATTTTTTACAACCTTAGAGATAAGTATCATGGATGTTACCCCTTGTTTATAAAGTTGAACACTAAGATGGTGAATAGATCACAAGGTCCTTTTTCTTGCCAAAGTACAACATGTTAAAACTGATACTCCTGAAAATCAACAATTAAAAAATACATTTTGTGTGTCCAGAAAAGTTCAATAGTTCTGACAAAGCACCGCATGGGTATTGTTTAAATTTGAGCCCATACGTGCAAACTTCTGTTACCTGTAATTACTCTAAAATCTAATACAAACAATCTACTGCAAACATATAGAGTGGGTCTTTTACAATGTTTCAGCAGTTCTGTTGTTCAACCTCTAGGCATGGCTTTTACAAATACCATCCAACTCTGAGGTCTTCAATGATCTGGTATTTTATAATTGACAATCAGACTTCACATTAAATGAATTGTGTTAATAATGACCAAAGCCTGTCCCTTTAAATTGAAACTCCCTATGTTCATTCCAAGAGTTTCTGACATGATTATCAGACATTTTAGCTACTGCAAAGATGCATCTATTACTCCTTTACTACTATGTAAAAAGATCTTAACAAAGTATTTTATGGGTCTTCATAACACTTACAAAGCATCAGTAAAGTGTTCATTCATCCCAGTAATATGACCTACTAACAAAACTACTCTTTGGAGTGGTCTGAGGTAGCTTCACTGAGATACATTTCTCATTAATATTACATATTTAGCATAAGACCTGTGCTTCCTTCATATTACCAAGTAATTTTATCATCATGTCAATATGCTTCACAGCACATAAATGAATAGCTTATCTATTGATGTTTTACAAGAGTTATGATGAGCAAAAGAGGCTTTTGTTAAGGTCTTGTTACAGAAGAGTAAAGGAGTAATAGATATATTCCTAAAATAAAGTGTTACTGACACTTTATATAAATTAGTCATGTACATTCTTTGATTTTTCCTGAAGCACAATTAACACCCCAAGCCGCAATCAGCAAACGCTCCACAGAAAATGGCTCCTTTACTTATGCAATATTTCCAGATGGGAGTAGGAAGTCTCTGATTGTGGTTTTCCTTGTTATTATTTTTTTAATAAAATCAAGTACCTCTGTAAGATAGAAGTTGTTAGGAAAAATGTAATATAAATAAAAAGTAGTCGCGAGTCACCATTAGCAAAGACTTTACTGTGGGCATCAAGCCTGCCATGTGCACTGTGACAAGACTGACTAAAATGACAAAGCAATGATCTTAAATAAATTAGGTTCATTTACATAAGAGAATCGAGAGGCACTTTAGTCTACTCCAACCAGAGAACAGATAACTAGTTTGATCTTTAAAGACACCTTTGCCCTTATGTTCTCTAAAACCCTCAGAACAGTTAAACAGTTTAAAAGTCTTGGGCAAATATCTGATTCATTGAAAATGATCCCTTATATGTAACATAATCCATCCATCCATTATCCAACTCACTATATCCTAACTACAGGGTCACAGGGGTCTGCCAGAGCCAATCCCAGCCAACACAGGGCACAAGGCAGGAAACAAACCCTGGGCAGGGCACCAGCCCACCGCAGGGTGCACACACACACCCAACACCCACACACCAAGCACACTCTAGGGACAATTTAGGATTGCCAATGCATCTAAAGCTGCATGTCTTTTGACTGTGGGAGGAAACTGGAGTACCCGGAGGAAATCCACACAGGGAGAACATGCAAACTCCACGCAGGAAGAACCCGGGAAGCGAACTCAGGTCTCCTTACTGAGAGGCAAAAGCGCCACCCACTGTACCACGGTGCCACCATATAACATAATAAAAAGTAAAAATTTCATATAATGTCACCTCTATATTAATGAATTCTGTATGTGGACTACATATTTTTATTTTTTTTTGTAGATTCCAGGTTTATGCTCTGGGTGCTATTAAAATGGACAGGAACACAATGATATGAAGAGTTCATTGAAACCCCTGCTCTGGTAAAAACTAACACCATACTACTGTTTTTTTTTTCTTTACATGGTTTAGAAAGTATTTAGTTCTGTTTTGGAAAAGGACTTTCTTGAATCATCTGAAGTAGCATTTATCAAAGTTTTTTTCTTGGTGACAGGATAAGTAAAGCAAGATCTTCAGGGAAGAGAAATCTCATCTCATCCTACTTGCTATATTGATGATCTCATAAATTTGACATATGTTCACCCAGAGCAACACCTCAACTTTTCATGATTTAAAGCACAGACCAGTGATTAGGAAACGTTTCAAGACCTTAGACAACTTTAACAAGCCATGACTGGCACGTGTCCTTTTAGCTACACTAAAAGATAAGAAACTTTAGTTGCATCATGAAACGATGTGACATTACATTTGATGAATCAGAGTTGTAATTTTCAGGATGTCTCAAGGGTTTTTAAAAAGTTAAATATAGCCGGCATTGCAATTTATGGGTCCACCTTTTTTCTCACTGAAAGCATACATTTGAGCTAAACAGATTATAGGTTCTGGTCATGTATACATTTTGTAAAATACTTTTTCAATTCACAGCTCCCGCTGGCCGTTTCCATTAAATCATCTGATATAACTAAGATAGTTTTCTCAGAGGGTAAAAGTTTATTGAGAGAAAAAGATGCAGGAAGCTCTTCAATACATTTTATATACATCTCACAGATATTGAGCTGCTTTTGCCAATACCCGTGGAATCAAACCACATTGTCTTCAATAATAATTTTATATACAGTAATACAGTTTACCTGAACAAGTTACATCAATTTTGGCAAGGTATCATCTCACAGTTTTGTCTTCTTGTTCACTACTTTAAGGAGAAGTGCTTTTCAATTCTAAAATTTGACTTCCATGTACCAAAAATTCTTGGGTATGTTCATGTTTATAAGAGGTTAATTATTATTTTCCCTTTTTTCATGATTCAGTTATCTCTTTAACTAGTATGTACATTTTCACTTTTTCTGTTTTGGATGCATTTGCTTTAGGACCCACCAAAACAAATTCTTCCACAAAATCACCAGAATTTAATTTGCTGATGAAAATACCAGAGTCCTTATCATGATATAAATAGTCCAGTAACTCATACGGTTTTGGTTTACAGAGGCCTACTATAACCAAGTTAAGATGCCTAAGACAGATACTTTATATCTGCGTAACTAAAATTGAAAAATGAAACTTTGTGCTGTTTTGGAAAAAAAAAGTAAAAATTCAGATCCTTCCTTTAATAATACTGTATTTTTACCTAAATTCACACCAAATCAAGTTACAAAATAATTCAAACATTTTCCTCTTAGTTGGGTATGATCTCTAGCAGGATATGAAACCCCTTGCTTAGCCTTAAGGTGAAGTTTAGCATATTCAGAAGAAAGGTCCTTTTGGTGAAATGCAAGATTTCATTTATTTTTAAAGCCTTGGATCCTTTCTCAGGAGCTTTAACTATTTCTGTACTACACCAAGTACAAATTAGCAATCTTTACTAGGCTGTATGCAATCTGCTGGTTGATCTTCAGTCTTGGTACAACCCAGTATGTTTATAGATTTTCCACAATATCTGAGCTACAAAACTTGGAAATGCTGCTTGTTGGGGTGAAAACATAGCAATATGAAGAATTTAAATTAATGAAGTAAGCATGATCAGGATGGAAAAAAAAACCTAATAATGTTCTGTTTTAAATTTTACTTATAATATATACCCTTACGTGTTAAAAATTGGTCCGCATTTACGTATTGTCTGTTTGTAGAGTCTTCATTTGAATTAAGTAATGAAACTCGTGATAAATACTGTGACATATAACAGGATTATTGAGAGATGCTAAAGACAGTGCTTTTACCTGTATGTATCTTGTGATGGTTTCATTTGATTGGACAATGACTCAGAACTGGAGACTTTAAATATGAATAATTAAATAAATGAAGAATTATAAACCATCTTTCTTCACATACTTCCCCTAAAATGTGCAGGTATGTTATATGCATTTATCAGAATTTCTTGATACAAAGGCACATATGATTTACTTTTTCAAAATGTAACTAGTCAGAAACTGCAAGTTCCTGCAATTAAAGATATTATATGCTAATATGAAATAAATATAATTAGGGAATCATATGATTAAATGATATAGCATGATTACAGCACTACATAATCATAGCATATGACTTTGTCTCCTGGGAGAAAGCAGATGATTGGTCAAGGTCAAGTCCTTTATTTTAAAGCAAACGTTCTGTTCAGGGTTGGTTTATTTTTGTTAACTCAAATTTATGTTTAAGAATCAAAGGTTCTTACAAGAACCATAGAATTGGATTTCCTCAAACCACACATGGTATATGCTTAAAGAAAACATTATGAGATGCTTACTTTTTAATTTAACAAGATATAGGTATTGACCTTTTTTTTTTTTTTACATACCAGTTTTTATTTTCCAGTCAATTTTCAGAAGGGCTGGTAGGTAGACCACTTATGGGATGGAGATAGCGCCCCAGATGAGTGCGCATTCCTAAATGGAACATGAAACATAAAGAATACCACAACTGATGCTCCAAAACCTGGCATAAGTTATATAATTTATTAAAGATGACATTGGGCTTTGATTTTGTTAGGTGTCATTTTGTTCTTTTCATTAATTTAAAACATTTTAATCTTGCATAGTACAAATGTATTCAGTATGAGGTTGGATCATGTTTTTATAATTAGGTTATACTTGTATTATGCTTTTTAAAAGTCATGGAAAGTTTTCCAATTTGTCTGGTGATATTTTACTGCTTGAGACTGAAATATTTGGTTTGAGCTTGAACTGTAATATTTCACTCCTCTAAAAGGTTTTCAGCTTGCATGGTGCTATTTATGTATTTATATTTTGATATGTGTTTTTTATTTGGCTTAAAGATTTTCTTCTTGTTTTGAAAGATTGTACTCAATAGAAGAGCTTTAAGTAGTAGTAATATAATTATGTAGTATAGTCTAACTTTGCATTTTAGTGGCTTTATACATATCAGTTTGCGGTTTTCACCATTAGCAGTTAATTTTGTTTTACTGAAATTATCCAGTCATTCCTTTTACCACTTGTTTGTACTTTATTTTCTTTCAAAATGTTAATGGCTGAGAGTCATTTGGTTGATTAAAGAAAAATTTCAAAGTATGTTTTGCAAAATGATCCATCTGGATTCTTAATTGCCCCCTTGGGAGATACACCCTAAAAAATGGACAACTTCACTTAGTACTCTGAACCTCTTCCAGATACTGGACAAAGACAGATGGGACATCATGCTTTTTCTTAATGTTTTTGTCTGCATGCATATGCTATAATATCTCAAATAAGAAGATAAAAACTTTGCCCAACATGAAATTTCAACGTTAACTAAATAAAGACGATGCAAATTCAATCTGTAAAGTAGAACATACAATATCAAAAGTAAATTGTTCATTTCAACAATTAAATAAAAACAAACCAAATAAAATCCTAAGCCAAAGTTTGCAAAATGCAAAATTTCAAAAACAAAGTCTAAAAAGATAACTAATTCAGAGAAACTAATTGACCTTAAAATAATACCAACCTCAAACTAGAAGAAAGCCTAGGGAGAAGCTGATGGACATAACTGCAAAGAAACAAACGTCATTTTGAAGCAGATATATTAAATAACCCTCAGGTAACTGCATCCCAAACAACCACAGCACTTGAGAGCTATACATTAATTAGAGTATTTGACCCCAGGATCTTCTTCTTCTTCTTTCGACTACTCCCGTTAGGGGTCCCCACAGCCATAAACCTTATCTTAGGCCTTCCTCTTTTCCTCTTCCCTGGCAGCTCTATCCTTAGCATCCTTCTCCCAATATACCCAGCATCTCCCCTCTGCAAATGTCCAAACCAAAGGAATCTTGTCTCTCTGACTTTGTCTCCCAACCGTCCAACTTGAGCTGACCCTCTAATGTACTCATTTCAAATCCTGTCCATCATCGTCACAGCCCCTGCAAATCTTAGCATCTTCAACTCTGCTACCTCCAGCTCTATAGAGATCAGTCCATTAGTATTGCACTGTGTATTCTGATTTGCTGAATCTTTGCTGCTGTTTATTGGATTTGCAATTGGATTTTGTATCTTGACTTTTACACCTTGGACTGCATTTTTAGGCTAATCCTTTTTGCCTATATGTTCCTTTTTTCTTCTTTTTTAATTTTTTTTCAAGAAATTCAAGGATTTTACAGTGTTGTCTCCCTTGAAGGTCATTTTTGAATTTATGGAATAGTTAAAAATAATTTTTGACTTTTTAAAGACAGTGTACAATGTAACCAATGATGTTCTGTTCATGTTTTGTGTATTTTGAGGCCTGTTTAACCTTTTCATTATCTTGTGGTGTTGTGCTCAAAACATGCTTTTAGAATTATTAAATTGCCTAATATTTTTTAAAATATAAAATTTGCTGTTTAAAATGATAGACTCTATGTACTCATGACTACACAAAGTGACACGGTAAAGTCACAAGAAAGCGGTTAATGGGTTTAAAGATAGGGAATTATGTAATCTACTCATCAGACATTTCTAGACTATGTATCACATTGAATTTATGTATTTTACATATTTTATTATTATTTTTTGTTATTTCTGAGTTAGTATTTTTCATGTTTTATGCTATTTCTGTTAGTATCATTTATCATTGTCTAATTGTGTTCTGTCTCCTCAAATATGCCTCCATTTCTTGAGTTTTATGGGTGGAGCCTCAGGAGGTGGGGCCACCCAGATATCACACCTGCTGGGCCCTTCTCTGACTATTTTTTTCTAGTATAAAGCGAGACCCAGTAGTCTAGTATCAAAGATTTTTGGACTCTTATTGTAAGTATTGTATTTTTTTTTAATTTAATTTTTTCTGATTATTTCGATCTGTATTTGGATTTTTTTTTTTGGATTATGCTTTAGGACTTGTGTGCTTGAAACTACCTTTTAGGCAACTTCATTTTGCTATTTTGAGCATTCTTGTTATATTTTTCTACTATGGTAAATGCATCTTCTACTTATGAAAAGTGTATGTTACTACTTTATCTACAAACCTGGGGCCTCATTTATAAACGGTGTGTATGCACAAAAATGTTGCATAAGCCTGTTTCCACGTTCAGATCGCAATGTATAAAACCTAAACTTGGCATCAAGCCACGTACATTTCCATGTTAGCTCATACCCTGGCGTACACAAGTTCTGCACTTGATTTTGCAGATTGGTGGCACCCAGCGTCAAAGTAGTGCTACTGTTCCAGTGTGGTTACCCTTTCCTTTTTAGATCCACATCCCTGATGCGGCTTTATAAATACACTGAAATTAACCGCATATTGCTTATTAGTTTAATGCATCTGATTGTAATTAACCTGTAACAATATAATGGTCCACGGAATGACCAAACTATTCCAAATACCATAGCTGCTTTAGCGTTGTTACTCTCACTGCACCCTCTTTTTCTTCTTTCAGCTGCTCCGGTCAGGGGTTGCCACAGCGGATCATCTTTTTCCATATTACTCTCACTGCACCACTCGGAGCAGCTGATCGAAAAGAGAATTATCGGTATACAGCATCAAGCACACGCTGCCTCAGACATGCTGTCTGTTGAACCGCTCTCACACGGCAAATGCTTCAAAACCTTTCCTGTTCGGACCTTGCGGTTCAGAAGCAGTTTCATCCCAAGAACTATAAATGCACCCAATCAGTCCATCAAGTGCTCCTTGTAGAACTGTTTGTACTTATAAGTACAATTACCTCACTGTAAACTTGCGATACAGTTATAATATTGCACAACTTGAGCCACTTTATAAAGAGCGTATTTACATATGATGATGATATCATTTTTAAGATGAAATGCAGCAAAATATGCTTATATTTTTTTATTATGTGCAAAGATGCTGAGTATATTGGGAGTGGGATGCTAAGGATAGAGCTGCCAAGGAAGATTGTTCCTCCCCCACACTATGCAACTCTTTAATTCCACCCGGGGGGTTAAATGTTAACATTATACAAAGTTACTGTCTGTTATACCTGCATCTTTATCACTCCTTAATTTAATATATATATATTTTTTTATCAGTATACTGCTTCTGGAGTATGTGAATTTCCCCTTGGGGATTAATAAAGTATCTATCTATCTATCTATCTATCTATCTATCTATCTATCTATCTATCTATCTATCTATCTATCTATCTATCTATCTATCTATCTATCTATCTATCTATCTATCTATCTATTATATTATACAGATAAAACTTTAACTTCATTTAAATAATCTATATTGTTAATAATTAAACATGTGAGGACATGGTGTTGCTGCGCTAGGAAGGATCTGACGCTCCGTTCACAGATTGTTCCTGCCTCGTGCTGTATTCTTGCTGGGACTGGTGTGACACTGGAAGGATAGAATAATTAAACATATACTACGAAGATATTTCAATGTTCCTTAAAAGTTTTGAAGAATCAGCATTCTAAGCTTACAGATGGCTTAACGTCTATTACAGAGCTGATTGTGTGGCGATTGGGTATTTGGAGAAAGAAAAGTAAGTACAGGAATTGGGGGTTAGTACGTTTGAAAGAGATAGAACTACTGCAATAAATCATTTAATCGAAGGTTGCGCAAAATTACTGCACCACCGTGTTCCCATGTTTAATAACATGCTTTAACTCCTATCATCATGAAAATGATATAACGTATACATCTCAGTATTTTAATTATTCAGAGAGCTGTAATATTATGAATGTAATGGATTCTGTGTCATGTTGGAGGAAGAGAAAGCCCGGAAGCATGTAGTGATTCACACACATAGAGCACATAGAAGAACAAACACAAAACAAAGCATTTAACGTGCTACTTTAGTTATGATGGGATTTGAAAAACTAGTAAATTGAACGATTTTAAGATGAAGTTTATGATGTTCTACTTTAATGACTAAATAAATTGCGTGATTAAAGTGGAAATTTTGAGATTAAAGTTGACATTTCCTGCATTTTCCCCCTGTGTGCCTATTTTTTTATCTCTGTACCCTAATAAGCTTTCATTTGAAACTCAGCCAGTGGGCTGCAACTCACCTTTTCACGGTGACTTTGATATCTGAAAACTTTTTTTTTATTTCGGGCACAGTGTGACTTTGTGAACTTGAGCTTTCGAGTTTTTCCGACACTCTATGTCACTCGATAAACTTCCTTTTGTTGTTTATACCACTGTTTAAACCAACAAATAGTACGTTTTTCTTTGCCTCCACTCAGTATTTGCTGAACTTGTTCTATTTCCCCCCCATGCTTTTGCCATTGCCTTTTCACAGAATGCTGAGCTTAAGGACTATTTATATTGATTTACATGTTCAAAGAGGCGTAATTCTGGGAGAAGACGGCGGGACAGAAGGCGCATGCACGTGTATTTCTTTTCACACTGACCGGTATTTATGTAGCGGAAGAACATGGAAGCGGGTAAATGCTTAGATTTATGCATCTGGAATTTTTTGTGCATAAGCACATTGTCGCCTTTGTGCTTATGCCATGTTATAGTGTGAATTCTAAGCACGGTGTTATGCATGTGGCCCCAGGTGTTTATGTTCATACCCTCAGTTGTAAGAAGTCTTGATATATTTTAGATCATTTCCTTACAATTTTACAAATTAACAAAAACAATTGTAAAACAGAGGATACAATCAAAATAACCTCATAGCAGGCGGTTTTTCACCAGATCTCATAGGATATCTGCTATCATTTTTATTAGATACTTGCAGAAGAGCTGCAGCCTTTTATGGAAGGTGAGACACAGAAGCCAACATTAGGAAAACAAGAAAAACAATCTTTCACAACAACACTTGGACAGTTTCAGTTTTGAGTCATCAGGTAATCTAATAACTATGGATATGATGAGAAACCATGTGTGGATAGAGGGACAACATGTGATCTCTGCACAGACAGTGTCCAGACGGCAGACTTCATCCACACCACCTCCATGCCACCCCAGTGTTAATAATATTTTTAACTATGTAGTAAAGGACCAAAATACAAGGAATGTTGTCCTTACCCATTCTACATCATATTGTAATGAAGCATTTGACCATTTCTATTTCTCTTAAAGTCACACCAAAATCAATCATTAAACATTAGAAAACAATGAATGGAAAATAATTGAAAAAGTGGTACATATTTCCTAATAAGAGCATGTCATTTTAAAATTATTACATGACTTCAAATAACATTTTTAGAAAACATTAAAGAACACAATTTATTAGTCATCCATTGGTAAAACCATTACTCATAATTATTTACTGTATTAAAAATTAATTCTTCAGTGAGATTCAGTAATTACATGTGCAAATAGATATTTCAGAAAAGTATGTTGGTTAAAAATGTTAAATAATTAAATAACAGAAAAAGGGAAAACTTTCCTGGTAGTTATTATTTTCTTTTCACACAAAGCTGACTTTGAAAATGGCTCTACAGACATAATTAATTGTCAGATCCTTTCACCTGACCAGTTAAAATGCTTTTTAGGATGCCTGTTTAGAGTTCCTTACTATAGTATTAAAAACAAATAATTGAATTCTTGATATAAATTTGAAGGGGCAAGTATGTGACTGACAAAAGGTGAATTATATTCCATTAATAAAATAAATATTGCTAGCAAAGATAGAGTAATTACCCCTAACAGCTGGAATGCAATAAATCCTGCTTTAGCCACTCATAAAAAACGTCAAGAAGATTGATCATATTTCTTCCAGCTACGGTTGAACTGTCTTTCATTTGCCCTGTTCAGTAAAACCTAGGGGAAGTTTTGTATACCTATAAAAGTGTCTTAACATATCTGGTTTTAAGCAAGCCCAAAAACTACAACCTCCTCCTTGTTATGTTAATATACTGTGGAAAATTAGTTGATAGAAAAAATGTGTTGAGGATCCTAATTAACTGTTTTGAAGTAAAAGGTAATGCTGTGAAAAATGACCACAATCATGTATTTGTCTAACTGCCTGTTAAGCAGTACTCTGTAGTGCATTCCTTCCTAACAGCTTTAATTTTTTTTTCTCTTTTTATTCTGCAGTAAATGTATTTATAAAATAAATGGATTATTTATATATCCTGATAATATATGTGTCTCATTATGTCATCATATTACTGGAATAAGTTACATTTGTACTGAAGAGAAATTCCTAGCAAGTATATTTCCTGGCGGCAAAGTTGAAAGTTCAAAGACATTTTATATTAAATGTAAATGTATGGTGTTATGTCTAAGATTATTTATCAAGTCTGGCAGTTCAGTCCCTACTACTGACACACTATCTGATCCCAAGCAAATTGATAGTACAGTCAGCACTCTAGTTATTGAAACTTGCAAACAATAATACAGTCAGGCTATTTGTTATAAAATAAATGCCACAAAAATGCAGATCCATTTTGTGAACCTGCAGAGAAGACAACATGGATATTAGCACTGTCACACAGCTCCTGTGACCAGGGTTCCAAGCAGCATGCTTATGACATTGAGACACAGCAGAGTAAGTCTCACTTGATTAAGTCTCATCTTATAATCATGGCTCAATTGGTCCCATAACCATCAAGTATTTCTAGTCAAGTCAACAGGGTTAGGCAGTCCACAGTTATACATGCACTTGTGATATTAACCCCAAGAAACCGTTTTTGGGAGGATTTTCCATGGGTCAAAAAAGACAGAGGAGAGTGCAGCCTTTACAGATTGAGTACCTGTGAATTGCACTGAGAAGCTGATGGGATATATGGTGTATCATGGGATAGCTTGGAAACCTATAAAGTTTGATCTAATAGTGTAAAGCAGAATAACATATAACAGAGACAGTTGTAGCCTTTTCAGCATTAGAACAATAAATAATATGTCATTTATAATACCCAAAAAGATATTATATGAAGAAAGAGGGAGAGAATGCATGGTAACTATAGTAGACCAATGCCCAAGTACAATAAGGTTCTGAATTTGTGCATAGCATAATTAAACGTTAATGGTATTCTTCAGATTGAAAAACAGCTTCCTTTGACTCCCCAAATAATAATTTAAAAAATGTAATACAAGCCCAGTTTGTTGATTAAAGTGAGCCATACTTGCTGTATGCGCTTGTGGAATACCACCCAGGTCCAAGTAGGCTTTCCTCTGACATCACAAAAATGTATGTGTTGTGTTCAATTAGTGTGTGTATGCTTTATGATGGTGAGTGTGTCCTGTACTGAAACACCGTTCCTGTTCACGATTGGTTCCTGCCTTCTGTGTGATGGCAACAGGAGTGCGTGGATGCTGTGACTAAGCTTTTTATAATCTGTAAAACAGATGACTACATCCTTATCTGTTTTTACTTACATTAGTCCACTTCTTCTACCTAGTATTAAATTTGAAATTAACATCAAAGTTACAGGTAAGTATTACCAAATTTTGGCTGAAATATATGTAAAATTTTCCATTGCATTTTCTTGTCATCTGGAAAAATGTAAATTTAATTAGTGTCTTTAGAGCAGGGGACTCAAACTACTGGCTCACGGGCTGGACACAGTTTCATACAGCCACTTACATGTTTTTCACTATTTAATCTGACTCTGAAATCAATATTTAATTTTCTGCTACTGGATGATATAATCTTTCATTGACTACAACATACTAATAACAAACTAAAACTCATTTTGGTGTGCAATAGTGGAGTAGTAGCTAACATAAGCAATGAGAGATTAAAACAACCACAAGCCCCCTGGGTGATCTAATGAATAGTGGCCTCTAGATTTTACAGTTCAATTCAGCATGTGGATACCTTTTTGTTTCATGCAACGTGGTTTTCCCACACTTTATTTCTCCACATCTACACATGAATGTTTCATTGAGCTTTAACTCCTGTTCAGTTCGGTGTACTGACATTGTGTTTTGTTAGGGCAGGCTGTTGAGAGATGGTACAATGACAGCCTTGATGATAGATTCACCCAGAACATAAGAAAACTGTTGTCGACTGGCCTGGGACTGACTAGTGTATGTTAGCCTGTTCTTATCAAAATGTCTATTTCTAAAACTAAAAGAAAAGTTGACCTAGAACAAAGAACGTTTCAAGATAGGTGGACAACTAATTAATTTTTATAATGCTTAATGTCACAGCTACCCGTCTGATTTTCCAGGAGAAAGTAGTGGTCCTTAAGGAATATACCCTGTAATCTCAAGTGACATTATTCTACTAAACCTGCAGCACAGTACGCCAGGCACAAGTGGGAACTTCCAATGCTAACTGAAGTTTAAGCGTATCAAAATAAAAGCCCTCTCTAAGCCCATGACATCTGAAGATCATAAAATAGAGTTGATTAGGACAAGCTGTTCATATGATCCAATCGAAGATCCCTATTGTGCTTGTGCTTCATCACACTACTTGGTTTTGTATGGCCAGTTAACATGGTTCTATGAGTGAAGAAGAACTTACCCTTAACGAGTTTCCAACTTTGTCCCTGTTTTGTAGTTGAACACGCTTAATTCTGGACATCTTTGGCTTGAAATAAAGCATGTTAACTCAACATAAACAAAAATACACCTAAAACCACAACCACTTATAGAGGATGCATGCACATGACTGAGAATTTAAACAATAATAGTGTGGGTTTTGCACTCCACCTATTTCTTATTTTTCACTTATTTAAATCATTTTTAATGTACTGGACATGCATATCTACATCTTTTAAAGTTTATAACTTGAAGGTTCGTATATAGGGGACTTATTGTATATGTAAATGATTTAGATAGGAATATAAATAACAAGCTGGTTAAGTTTGCAGATGATACCAAGCTAGGAAGAATGGCTGATAATCTAGAATCTGTTGAATCATTATAGAGGGACCTGGACGGCTTACAAGCTTGGGCAGATCTGATAGATAAATAGATAAATACACTCACCTAAAGGATTATTAGGAACACCATACTAATACGGTGTTTGACCCCCTTTCGCCTTCAGAACTGCCTTAATTCTACGTGGCATTGATTCAACAAGGTGCTGAAAACATTCATTAGAAATGTTGGCCCATATTGATAGGATAGCATCTTGCAGTTGATGGAGATTTGTGGGATGCACATGCAGGGCACAAAGCTCCTGTTCCACCACATCCAAAGGATGATATGTTGGGTTGAGATCTGGTGACTGTGGGGGCTATCAGAGGATGGGTACATGGTGGTCATGAAGGGATGGACATGGTCAGAAACAATGCTCAGGTAGCCCGTGGCATTTAAACGATGCCCAATTGGCACTAAGGGGCCTAAAGTGTGCCAAGAAAACATCCCCCACACCATTACACCACCACCACCAGCCTGCACAGTGGTAACAAGGCATGATGGATCCATGTTCTCATTCTGTTTACGCCAAATTCTGACTCTACCATTTGAGTGTCTCAACAGAAATCGAGACTTATCAGACCAGGCAACATTTTTCCAGTCTTCAACTGTCCAATTTTGGTGAGCTTGTGCAAATTGTAACCTCTTTTTCCTATTTGTAGTGGAGATAAATGGTACCCGGTGGGATCTTCTCCTGTTGTAGCCCATCCGCCTCAAGGTTGTGCATGTTGTGGCTTCATAAATGCTTTGCTGCATACCTCGGTTGTAACGAGTGGTTATTTCAGTCAAAGTTGCTCTTCTATCAGCTTGAATCAGTCGGCCCATTCTCCTCTGACCTCTAGCATCAACAAGGCATTTTCGCCCACAGGACTGCCGCATACTGGATGTTTTTCCCATTCACACCATTCTTTGTAAACCCTAGAAATGCTTGTGCGTGAAAATCCCAGTAACTGAGCAGATTGTGAAATACTCAGACCGGCCCGTCTGGCACCAACAACTATGCCACGCTCAAAATTGCTTAAATCACCTTTCTTTCCCATTCTGATATTCAGTTTGGAGTTCAGGAAATTGTCTTGACCAGGCAGGACCATACCCCTACATGCATTGAAGCAACTGCCATGTGATTGGTTGATTAGATAATTGCATTAATGAGAAATTGAACAGGTGTTCCTAATAATCCTTTAGGTGAGTGTATACATAATATGCAATGTACATCAATCAGTTACAACATTAAAATTGCCTACCTCATATTCTGTGGGTCCCCCTCATGCCTCCAAAACAACTCTGACCTGTCGAGGCCTGGACTTCAGAAGGACCTCTGGAATCAAGCAGCAGTTTAAGATAGTTTAAGTCCTGTAAGTTGCGAGGTGGAGCCTCCATGAATCGGTCTTCTTTTCCCAGCACATCCCAGACATGGTCTATTAGATTGAAACCCAATACATAACGATGCACTGTGTTCTTACGTCTTTCTGTCAAGGTCAGCATTAAGTAGGGGATACCTCTGTATGTTTTTTTTCTATTTATATTTCAGTTAAGATTATTATCTAGGGTAGTTCTTAAGTATTTACATTCAGTCACTATATCTACTTCTCTCCCTAGAACATTGATAAGTGAACATGCAGACTTCTGTCATTTATGTGGTCTTTTTGACATTTAAAGTAAGATATTTCTTATAGAACCAATAAACAGTCCACTGTGTTAAAGTAATGACTTTCATTCTACCAAGATGTGTATCCTATCGGCATGGGGTCATCAGCATATATGATAATGAAACAGTAGTAATTGTTCTGTCTTATTTCACTATACAGTGTAAATAGTAAGGTGAGCTGTAACTTGACAATAAAAATTAAAGATACACAATACCTATAAATTCAGAGCAGCATGTTATATCATTTCTACAATCAGTGTAAAAAGTAAAAGTACCATGAACAGAAAAAATATGATTATATTAAAATTATTTTGAGCTGTTATTTGCTGTACAATTTTATAATGCAAGTGGGCTAGAAACAGTGGCAATGACCAGAAAGCAGTAGACAAAGCTGGAGGTAGCAAAGTTAAAGAGAAAAGATGGATAACAGAACAGCTACAGTAAAAATGATATACAGTAGATTAGCCAATAGTTGTATTTATTTACAAAAAATAAAACTATATTTACAAAGTATAATAAAGTATTAACAAAATTAATCAATTTATATATTTTAATGACCAGCATAATAAACACATACAACTCAGAGGTCCTGGAGTTTTCTACATTTTACTTGGAGTCTTTGCTCCATAACAAACAGTGCCCTGACTTATACTCCGTTATCTGGGTTACACAGCACATCTCCAAAACAATGACAGAAAGCTTTCCCTACCAATAATTATCTCCTGCCACTCACATTCTGTGTTCTTCTAAACACTCCCCACTCAAAACTTCCTTCCGCTGAACCTTCCTTTTTCTCCTAACTTTTCCTGTCACTCATTTCCTAAGAGATGTGTCCGCCCCTCACAGAATAGAAGCCCTTCACCCAGTCGTATCACTTGCACAGCATTCCACCCTTTCTGCTCCTGCACAGTACATCACAAGCTGCCTGCATGTCACAATATAATAACAAATTTGAAAATGAAAATTACAATACAGAAGAATATTAACATTAATATAGAATAACACTGTCAGTGGTTTCCATTTTCGAGATGTCGGCATCACACTTTATATTATCCACTATTGTTCTTCCTCCCCCGTAAATTGAAGCAATACTTGAAATGCTTTTGCCATTTCGTAAATATTTAATAGTTTCAATTTTTTGTATCAATTCCAACAGCACACGCATATGTTTATTGGCGATAACAATGTATAGTAGTTTAATTATAACAAAAAAGAAAAGCTATGAAACACTGTTTAAACTGAAGGTACGTATATAACACTGCGATTTCAAAATGCAGCATGACACATGGTGCTGAGGAAGAACATTACCCGCTAGCAGAAGGCAGAGGAATTCCAATTTGCAATTTCCCTGACAGTTAATGAAGACTGATGGTTAATCAAGTGATAATCAAGGATTTTCATCGATATTGGGGCAAAGTGACTGGGGATTCCCACAATATCTTTATCTGGGCCAATTCAACAGTGTCTCAAAAAGCAAGAAATGTTGAGTTGACTGAATGACTGGTGGGTGACATTGACACATGTAACTAACTTCTAGAAAGCAGGCCAAGAATAATACAAGGAAGCACGGCAGCAATTCCCCAACCTGATGGAATGCAAGGCAAGGATATAGACATTGTTATATCTGCTTTTCTATGCTGTGCAGGATGGTGGTGGTGTAAAGGTGTGAGGAATGTTATTTTGACACATTTTGGGCCCATTAATACCAATCAATCATTGCTTGAATGCCATAGCGTATTTGAGTATCGTTGCTGACCATGGGGGGTTGTCAGCCCCCCTTCTGTTCTTTTTCCGGGTTTTCTGTAGTGGCGATCTGCGCCACCACCACCTAATCAAAGCACTGTGATGTCCTTACATTGATGGATTAAAGGCCAGAAGTCCACATGGCCATCATTATCAAATTCTTCCATGAGAACCCTGAATACAATCAGGACTGATTGAGGTCATTTATGTGAGGTAGAATGCCTAGAGGGGGCTGGGCAGTCTCGTGGCCTGGGACCCCTGCAGATTTTGTTTTTTTCTCCAGCCGTCTGGAGTTTTTTTTATTTTTTCTGTCCTCCCTGGCCATCGAACCTTGCATTAATTCTATTTTAATTAGTGTTCCTTAATTTTAATTATTTATTTTGTCTTTTTCCTCTTTCTTCATCATATAAAGCACTTTGAGCTACATTGTTTGTATGAAAATGTGCTATATAAATAAATGTTGTTGTTGTTGTTGTGTCTGATTGTTTGCTTATTTATATGCTTTCTCTTAATTGTTCTTTAAATTATGTTGTCATGTTTACTTCACAATACTTTTCACAACTTTATGTCATCCCACCGGGGACTAAGGACATTTCAACATAATGATAGTATTGTCTATCGATTGTTTTTCAATTAAGTTATGATGCTTATTTGTAGGCAACTTCAGGAGCAGAGGTTAACAAATGACTACTTTACCCTTGTTAAGTGCCCGATTAATAGGGGGTTGGAAAATGTACAAAACAGTCAATAATTTGTTACATTCATCCATTTCATAGTCTATGGTGGGCTGGCGCCCTGCCCGGGATTGGTTCCTGCCTTGCACCCTGTGTTGGCTGGGATTGGCTTCATGGCCACATTTGGCCCCCAATGGCTTCTTGGCCACATTTTACACATCTTCTAATGGCAACTTCCAGCATAATAATGCACCATGTGACAAAGTAAAGGTCTTCTCAAACTGGTTTCATGAACATGACGATGAGCTCAGTGCTCTTTAGTGGTTTACCAGTCACCAGATCTACTCTAAATCCATCAGTGCACATTTGGCATCTGGTAGGACAAGAGATTTATAGCATGAATGTGCAGCTGATACATTTGCAGATCTCACAGGAATGTTTCCAATATCTTGTGGAATCCATGGCACAAATACCTGAGGCTATTTTGAGAAAAAAAGGAGGCCCTATCTAAGTATTAGTATAGTGTTCCTGATAATTTTTTCAGTGAGTATATTTGGAAAATGCACTTCTGCTCTCTTCATAAATTGTTGTGTGGTGCCAGATTTTTAGGTCACCCATGCTGTGATGTGATTGTACCCCTGCCCAATGAAGAAGCAAAAGAAGGTGCAATGGCGGATGAAAATGTCAAAATTCCTGATCTTATAGTACTGTAAAAGGTGTATACCAGGCTGGTGTGGAAACTAGGAAGGTCACAGTCACTAGTGTTTTTACCATTCTTGTTCTCCAGTTTTAAATTAAGAGACTGCTTGCATTTTATGATACCTTAATTATTTATATGTTTGAGAAATAAATGGAGCATACACTGCTATAGGGAGTGTGGGAATTTCTAAATACATATTGGAATGTATTTACTTAAAGTAGAATCTTGCTTATCCGGCATAAACGGGCCGGCAGAACGTCGGATAAGCGAAAATGTTGGATAATGGCAGGTGTTAAGAAAAAGCCTATTAAACGTCAAACTATGTTATAATTTTACGCATTACAAACCTAATTATCATGTTTTACAACAAAACAACAGAATAAATTAATTGAAAAATGAACTTATAGTTACAGAATTGTCTGAAGTTAAATACAGCATGTACTGTACTTAAAAAGTTCAAGTCCTGTGATGATTTAAAGACATTTTTGATCATAGTCTGCTTTCCTGACGAGTGCCATTTCTTCGCTGTCAAGTCTCGCCATCTTTGCAGCATCATTATGTTGATTCCTGTAGTTTCTTCTTGTTGCTCAATGTAATTAATTGCAGTTTCAAGAGCCTTAACTCCATCACTCATATAGTCAACACCCGTACGAGCGTATACTGTTTACTACAGCATTGTGAATGCGTGTGTGTGTGTGTTTATACTGTGACGTGCGAGTCCTTGTCTTGCACCTGAAAACACGAAGCTGAGTCTCAGTACTTTAGCAACACCAGCTTTTTTAAGCTTGAAACAGCAACAGCACGGTTATTTATTGTAGCGGGATCTGCCATTCTCTTATACACAGACACAGCAGTCAGGCAGGGTAGGGGGAAAGTAATAGTGTGCCCTGTACATTTATAATGTTCCTTGTATCACCCATCGACGGCAGGTGCTTATAGCATGTCTGTGATCTTTTTGGATTCGCTTTTATGGCGAACTGCTACAGCGCTGGGTGCCTGCGGTTGCTTTGGGACGCTCTTCCGCGTCTTGTCCTGTTGGGTGGAATCCCACAAGAGTTTAGAAACTTACTCACACCAGCCATGATTCTTTTCAAAGGTAAAGTACAGGTTAATTTGCTTTATGTATTTTTACTTTATATGTTGTATTAATCATTTTTATTTGAATAGTTTTGGGTTGTGGAACGAATCATCTGAGTTTCCATTACTTCTTATTGGGAAATTTGCATTGATATACTGTACAAGTGCTTTGGACTGCGAGCACATTTCCAGAACGAATTATGCTCGCAAACCGAGGTTCCACTTTAATTAGCTACGGTAGAGTCGGGAGCAACAAAAAATAGACTATGCTCATGCTTGCAACTTACAGTTCTTGTTGCGTTTTTTTGTTTTTTTTTACAGTAGGACGTCGGATAATACGGAATGTTGGATAAGCGAAGGTAGGATAAGCGAGAACCTACTGTATTTTCGTCTATGGATTGCAGAAAAATACCAGATTATAAAAATGAAATATACACATGTACTATATAACACTGATATATGTGTCTGAAGGTAAGTAAAGTTAATTTGTAATGTATTTCTCCTTCTTCCCTTCATTAACCCATCTTACTTTCTCTGTTTTCTCACTTTTGGGAAGGCTAATGTGAGCCTTAGTAAATAACAATGTTGTGTTCTCATCGGAAAAATAGGCTGTTGTTGAAAATTGTGTGATTTATGGAGTGTATCTGTCATCTCTTTTAGCTTCATCTTAAAAACAATATATGTTACACTCCAAATCGTAACCTTAGATCTTCAAATGTGTGTCTACTTAGAATTCCAAGAGCTAAACTTAAAAGTGGTGAGGCGGCCTTCTGCTGTTATGCACCTAAAATCTGGAATAGCTTGCCAATAGGAATTAGTCAGACTAATACAGTGGAGCACTTTAAAACACTGCTGAAAACTCATTACTTTAACATGGCTTTCTCATAGCTTCATCTTAGTTAAATCCTGATGCTCTGTATATTCAATTAATTATCATTATTATTCATGGTGGCTCCAAAATCCGTACTAACCCCTACTTTCTCTTCTGTTCTTTTTCCAGGTTTTCTGTGGTGGTGATCTGCGCCACCACCACCTAATCAAAGCACTGTGTTGTCCTTACATTGATAGATTAAAGGCCAGAAGTCCACATGACCGCCATCATCAAATTCTTCCATGAGAACCCTGAATACAATCAGGACTGATTGAGGTCATTTATGTGAGGTAGAATGCCTAGAGGGGGCTGGGCAGTCTTGTGGCCTGGAAACCCTGCAGATTTTATTTTTTTCTCCAGCCGTCTGGAGTTTTTGTTTTTGTTTTTTCTGACCTCCTTGGCCATCGGACCTTGCATTAATTCAATGTTAATTAGTGTTCCATGATTTTAATTATTTATTTTGTCTCTTTCCTCTTTCTTCATCATATAAAGCACTTTGAGCTACATTGTTTGAATGAAAATGTGCTATATAAATAAATGTTCTTGTTGTGTCTGATTGTTTTTTTATTTATATGCTTTCTCTTAATCGTTCTTTAAATTATGATGTCATGTTTACTTCACAATACTTTTCACAACTTTATGTCATCCCACCGGAGGACTAAGGACATTTCAACATAATGATAGTATTGTCTATTGATTGTTTTTCAATTGACTTATGATGCTCATTTATAGGCAACTTCAGGAGCAGAGGTTAACAAATGACTACTTTACCCTTGTTAAGTGCCCGATTAATAGGGGGTTGGAAAATGTACAAAACAGTCAATAATTTGTTACATTCATCCATTTCATAGTCTATGGTGGGCTGGCGCCCTGCCCGGGATTGGTTCCTGCCTTGCACCCTGTGTTGGCTGGGATTGGCTTTAGCAGACCCCCATGACCCTGTGTTAGTATATATCGGGCTAGACAATGGCTGACATTGCAAACTGTCTTGTTAATTGTTAAGCTTCATTGTTTTAAGAAAACCGACCCCTGCTTTGATAGAAACATTACGATTTTACTTGCATCTACTGACAAATTATCCAATACTTCATTTGTATGCAGCTCTGCTTTAATAAAGCATGGTAACCAATTTCAACAAAAATTGAATAGAAATGTATAAATATATGGTCTGTTTAATGTCTGTTATAGTAGTTTCTCTTGCACTGTTAGCAGATCCAGAACAATAAGTGAATGAAAAAACAGTGGATAACCAGCAGCTATAAAAGCCCACCACATTCTTTGGTTATGTTGTGCAATGTATGAGTCTAAAGGCTACTTTAATTTGAGGTTTATCATTAGCTTTAGCAAATCCTTAGATCTAAGTTGGGGCATCCTATCATATGCATAACCTTGTTGCCAAGAGCCTGTCTGATTTGCCTTAGCACAAGGTAAACACAATACTCAAGTACTATACTCTCAGTGTACATTAATCTGGAATCAGAATTGAAGAGGCATAAATTGCCCAATATTACCTCTGCTGGAAATCATTTTTTAAACTCCAATTGAAAATAGAGTTTCCTTTATATCCAGGGATACTCTTTAATCATGATGGCATTTGCCTGAAAAGTAGGATGACTCAATGTGCTCTAACGTCAGCTCAACATCCCATAAACAATCGATGCCACCATAATTGCACTATTAGCCACTACAGCACAATTAACTAGCTCTCTTGGTTAGTGGTTTTGGGGCATCTTTTGTCAGATTACACCTTAAGAAAAAGAAAGAACAAACATATTTTGAAATATGCAACAAAAATACAAATAAATTGCTGTTAGTTCAACAAGATTTATTAAATTAGTAAACTCGAAACTCAGGATCCGAACAAATTAATCATCCACCTGTTTACTCTCCTTGACTTAGCAAAGTTTACATCACCCACCCATGATTTACCACCACAGAGTTCCAATTACCCAGTTTCGCAGATATTTGCCAATTAAATCCCAGACCCCTCCTATCTTCTCAGCTGAAATCATTAGTGCAGGTGATGGTAGAAAGCCATATGCTGTGCTGACAAGCAACTCCCACCAGCAATAAAAAGGAAACAAAATGTATCTATGAATATTCCTTAGACTAATAATTATTCAGAATATTAGATCCATAGGTTAAATTTAAGTGGCTACATATGATGTCCAAAAATATACTCTTAAATGTCAAGATAATGAAAGAGTAAACATTCCATAAACTGTCATTTTTTAAAGTTTGTACAGATTTTGACAGATTGACTTTAAAAAGGGAAAGTTTGATAGTTACCACAAAGAAAACAAAACAAAACACATGTATAAATAAAAGAATTTTTGACATTAACAAAATATTTTTTTGTATAGATATATAGGAAAATCATAAAATGTTAATAAATATATATATATATATATATACACAGTGGTACCTCTCAATTCGTTCCAAAACTCTGAACGCAATCCGATTTGGTCGCGACCCGAACGTAATTTCCCCATAAGATTTTTTGTAAATACAATTAATCCATTCCAGAACATACGAACTGTATGTAAATATATATATATATTTTAAATAGTTAATTATACCATAGACTGCACAGTGTAATAGTAAATTAAATGTAAAAATATTGAATAACACTAAAAAAACCTTGAGCAACAGAGAAAACTAACATTGTAAGAGTTTGCGCTAGACCCTTACGAACCGCTCGCTGTAAACACTGTTTTGTATGAGTTTTAAGCACAGGGGAAAAAAATTAAATACTACTTCTCTTGCAAAACTTTTCAAAATATCCTCTACTGGCTTTAAATTCCTCACCTTCGCCACTCGAAGAAAGATTTTTTTTCAGTAAATCGGCATGAATCTTCCTGGCTTTCTCGAATATGATCGCCTCGCTTACGCTATCCCCTGCAAGGTGCTTCTCATTCAACCACACTAGCAACAGTTTTTCCACCTCTTCCAGCACCTGAGGCCTCTGCTTGGTTAACGTAACTCCTTTTGCAACATCAGCTGCTTTGTTAGGCCCTGTATACGCAAACAAAAGAAAATGGAAAACGGAGAATGGGAAATCATTGGCGCTTACGAACACGCATAGGGAAACTGGCTGCCAGTGTTTTTGTTCACCACCAGAGCGTGTGGTCGTGAACAGATGCAAAAGTTTGGCAAACTTTTTGGTTGTAACCCGATTTGTACGTGCTCAGAAACATTCTTGACCAGAGGTTCTACTGTATATATATATATATATATATATATATATATATATATATATATATATATATATATATATATATATATATATACTGCTCAAAAGAATTAAAGGAACACTTTTAATCAGAGTATAGCATAAAGTCAATGAAACTTATGGGATATTAATCTGGTCAGTTAAGTAGCAGAAGGGGTTGTTAATCAGTTTCAGCTGCTGTGGTGTTAATGAAATTAACAACAGATGCACTAGAGGGGCAACAATGAGATGACCCCAAAACAGGAATGGTTTTACAGGTGGAGGCCACTGACATTTTTCCCTCCTCATCTTTTTTGTCTGTTTCTTCACTAGTTTTGCATTTGGCTACAGTCAGTGTCACTACTGGTAGCATGAGGCGATACCTGGACCCTACAGAGGTTGCACAGGTAGTCCAACTTCTCCAGGATGGCACATCAATACGTGTCATTGGCAGAAGGTTTGCTGTGTCTCCCTGCACAGTCTCAAGGGCATGGAGGAGATTCTAGGAGACAAGCAGTTACTCTAGGAGAGCTGGAGAGGGCCATAGAAGGTCCATAACCCATCAGCAGGACCAGTATCTGCTCCTTTGGGCAAGGAGGAACAGGATGAGCACTGCCAGAGCCCTACAAAATGACCTCCAGCAGGCCACTGGTGTGAATGTCTCTGACCAAACAACCAGAAAGACTTCATGAGGGTGACCCAAGGGCCCCATGTCCTCTAATGGGCCCTGAGCTCACTGCCCAGCAGCATGCAGCTCGATTGGCATTCGCCATAGAATACCAGAATTGGCAGATGCACCACTGGTGCCCTGTGCTTTTTACAGATGAGAGCAGGTTCACCCTGAGCACGTGACAGAAGTGAAAGGGTCTGGAGAAGCTATGGAGAACATTATGCTGCCTGTAACATCATTCAGCATGAGCAGTTTGGTGGTGGGTTAATGATTGTCTGGGGAGGCATATCCATGGAGGGTCACACAGACCGCTACAGGCTTGACAAAGGCACCTTGGCTGCCATTAGGTATCAGGATGAAATCCCTGGACCCATTGTCAGACCCTATGCTGGTACAGTGGCTCCGGCTGCACGACAATTCCTGGCCTCATGTGGTGAGAGTATGCAGGCAGTTCCTGGAGGATGAAGGAATTGATACCATTGACTGGCCACCACACTTTCCTGACCTAAATCCAATAGATCACCTCTGGGACATTATGGTTTGGTCCATCCAATGCCACCAGGTTGCACCTCAGACTGTCCAGGAGCTCAGTGATGCCCTGGTCCAGATCTGGGAGGAGATCCCCAACAACACCATCTGTCATCTCATTAGAAGCATGCACCAATGTTGTCAGGCATGTATACAAGAACACAGGGGCCATACAAAGTGCTGCGTACAATTTTGAGTTGCTGCAATTAAATTTTGGCAAAATGGACTAGCCTGCCACATCATTTTTTCACTCTGATTTTTGGGGCGTCTTTGAATTCAGGGCTCTGTAGGTTGATCATTTTCATTTCCATCAAACGATGTGGCATCCTTTCGTTCCTAACACATTACCCAGTCTATATCAGTATAGATATCCAGGAGGATTTCTTTTTCCCATTGAGATCTGATGTGTTTTCAAAGTGTTCCTTTAATTTTTTTGAGCAGTTTATATATAAATATATATTAGAATTAGAATTAGAATTAGAACAATCTAGACGAGAACAGGCCATTCAGCCCAACAAAGCTCGCCAGTCCTATCCACTTGCTTCCTCCAAGAAAACATCAAGTCGAGTTTTGAAAGTCCCTAACGTCTTACTGTCTACCACACTACTTGGTAACTTATTCCAAGTGTCTATCGTTCTTTGTGTAAAGAAAAACTTCCTAATGTTTGTGCGAAATTTACCCTTAACAAGTTTCCAACTGTGTCCCGTGTTCTTGATGAGCTCATTTTAAAATACAAGTCTCGATCCACTGTACTAATTCCCTTCATAATTTTAAACACTTCAATCATGTCACCTCTTAATCTTCTTTTGCTTAAACTGTAAAGGCCCAGCTCTTTTAATCTTTCCTCATAATTCAACCCCTGTAGACCTGGAATCAGCCTAGTCGCTCTTCTCTGGACCTTTTCTAGTGCTGCTATGTCCTTTTGTAGCCTGGAGACCAAAACTGCACACAGTACTCAAGATGAGGCCTCACCAGTGCATTATAAAGGTTGAGCATAACCTCCTTGGACTTGTACTCCACAGATCGTGCTATATAACCTAACATTCTGTTAGCCTTCTTAATGGCTTCTGAACACTGTTTGGAAGTTGATAGCTTGGAGTCCACTATGACTCCTAAATCCTTCTCATAAGGTGTACTCTCGATTTTTCGACCGCCCATTGTGTATTCAAACCTAATATTTTTACTTCCTATGTGTAATACTTTACATTTACTGACATTAAATTTCATCTGCCACAAATCTGCCCAAGCCTGTATGCTATCCAAGTCCTTCTGTAATGATATAACGGATTCCAAATTATCTGCTAATCCACCTATCTTGGTATCATCTGCAAACTTAACCAGCTTGTTACTTATATTCCTATCTAAATCATTTATATATATTAAAAATAGCAGCGCCCTAGCACTGACCCCTGTGGAACACCACTCTTAACATCGCCAGTTCTGATGAGGTTCCTCGCACCATCACCCTCTGCTTCCTGTGTCTGAGCCAATTCTGCACCCATCTAAAAACATCACCCTGAATTCCCACTTCTTTTAACTTGATGCCCAACCTCTCATGTGGCACCTTATCAAATGCTTTCTGAAAGTCCAGATAAATAATATCATAAGCTCCACTTTGATCGTATCCTTTTGTTGCCTCCTCATAGAATTCCAACATGTTAGTAAAACACGACCTCCCCTTCTGAACCCATGCTGACTGTTCAGAATAACTCCTGTCCTTGTCATGTGTTGCTCAATCTTATCCTTAATAATTCCTTCCATTAATTTTCCTGTGATGCTTGTTAAGCTTACTGGCCTATAGTTGCTTGGATCTGCCCTGTCACCCTTTTTATATAATGGGATGATATTTGCCATTTTCCAGTCCTTTGGAATCTCTCCAGTGCACAGTGACTTCCTAAAAATATGTGTCAAGGGTTTATATATGTACTCACTAGCCTCCTTAAGAACACGAGGATAAATATTATCTGGGCCTGGTGATTTGTTTGATTTCATCTTATTTAATCTGAGCAGCACTTCTCCCTCTACAATTTCCAAATCCCTCAGTACCTCCTTAGTAGTTGTGTTTACCTCTGGCAGGTTATCCACTTGCTCACTTGTAAACACCTCAGAAAAATGTAAGTTTAGGGCATCTGCTATTTCATTGTCTGTATCTTTTAATTCCCTTTACTATTCCTGATGAACTTGACCTCCTCCTTAACTGTTCTTTTACTACTAAAATACTGAAAGAATCTCTTGGGGTCTTCTTTCGCCTTATCTGCTATATTCCTCTCCAACTGTCTTTTAGCCTCTCTGATATCCTTCTTAATGGTTGCCCTCATTTTCTCATACGCGCTCACGGTTCTCTTTGCAGTCATTAGTCTTATATGCCTTATACAGCAGTTTTTTCCTTTGCAACTTCTTTTTTAAATCTTTATTAATCCATCGTGGAGATTTTTTTAGTTTCCTATTACTTCCAAATTTAGGTATGTATCTGTCCTGCATTACATGTAAAACATTTTTAAACCTGTTCCACTGCTCCTCGACTGTCTCCACATTTAAAAGCTTATCCCAGTCTATCCTACTTAGACTTTGTCGCATCTGCTCAAAATTAGCCCTACTAAAGTTCAACTTAACAATTTTAGTCTTTGCATCTGTACTCTTACAAAATACTGAGAATTGTATTACATTATGGTCACTTGACCCTAGTGGTTCAATCACCTCTACACCCTCAATTCTATCCTGATTATTACAGAATACTAAATCCAGATAGGCTTCACCCCTTGTTGGTGCTTTAACATGCTGTGTTAAAAAACAGTCGCCGATTACTTCTAAAAACTCCTGCTCTTGTGCTCCTCCATCTGTAAGGTTATCCCAGTTAATATTTGGATAATTAAAGTCCCCCATGACTATAATATCCCCCTGTAAACTTGCCTTTTTGATATTACTAAAAAGATGTGTGTTGAAATTACAGAGTTTGTGTTAAATAAATACTAAAATGATAGTGAAATGTGACCTGGCAATGTGATGGAGTTTTGGTTCTCTCTGAAAAACTGTGCCACCAGTTCATAAGTTATTATTTTAAAATCAGATATAGACTTACAAAGGTGATATCCTAAGCCCAAAACTGTGATTTTTTTTTCATTTCCAGAGTAGCATAATGATGCATTGGTTAGTTGTGCTGCTTCAGAGACATGAGTTCAATTCATTTGTAGCCAAGACATTTTCTGCTTCTAGTTTATGTGTTATTCTTAAGTCTCTATATTCTCCAGATGTTCTGATTTCCTCTGGATGCTATCGATAAGTAGATTAGACTGACTGGTAGAAAAATAGATAGAACTTTATTTGTCCCCAGGATGAAATTGTGCTTTTTATAGAAACTCTTTAAATATAGATAGATAAATAAGTATATGTACATACACACAATATAGTTTACACACACACACATCAGATTGACATAAAAGGAAGAAAATTAAAAAGAAAGAAAACTTCTGTCTTGGAAGTCACAGTGAGTTATTATGCAGGCTTACTGCTATTCAGTATAAAGGAGCCCCTGTAGCGATTCCTGACATGCTTCTGCTGAATGATTCGTTGGCTGAAAGTCCTCAGTGTTAGTGCGTCAGAGAGTGGATGTGCAGCATTTTTCATACGGGCACTCTGTTTTGCTTTAATTCCCTCTTTTGCAACTACCTCCAGGGGATCCAGAGTGTGTTCCGTTATTGAGCCTGACCTTTTTTATTTGTTGGCTTCTCTTGAAGTGATGCTATCAGCTCAACACACCACAGTGTAGCAAATTATAGAGTTGTAAAAGATGTGAAGGATGTCACTACTCACATCAAAAGAATGCAATCTCCTAAGGAAAAAAAAGCCTGCTCTGCCCTTTCTTATATAGTTAATGTGTGGTACGAGACCAGTCCAACCTGTCATTGATGTGGACCCCCAAGTACTTGTAAGAGTGCACCACCACATACATCCACTACTTGAATAGTGACTGGACATGAGGCTTTCTGGTGCAGTGAAATTCAATAACCAGTTCCCTGGTTTTGCTGATATTTACTTGCAGACAATTCTTTTTACACCAAGAAACAAAGTTCTCCCTCCAACTCCTACACTCTTTCTCAACCCCCTTATCAATACACACCATAATTGCAGAATCATCTGAGAATTTCTACAAGTGACATGACGCGTTGTTATATTTATTGTCTGAGGTGTACAGAGTGAAGAGAAAAATAGACAGGACTGTTCCTTGTGGTGCACCAGTGTTGATCACATCAATATCAGAAACACAGTCCTAAAGCCTCAAAAACTGCAGTCTCTGTGACAGATAGTCCATTATCCAGGACACCATAGGCACACCTACTTGCGTATCTCTGAGCTTGGCTCTGAGATGGCTGGATGGTATAAAAGGCACTGGAGAAATCCTAAAACTTTATCCAGGTGAGAATAAGCCTTGTGAAGCAGATAAACAATTGCATCCTCCATTTCAATCTTTGTCTGATAGGCAAACTGCAGTGGGACCAGGTGGTCTACCACGAGATGACTCAGATATTACATGAACAGCCTCTGAAAGGTCTTAAGTAACTAAAGGTAACTAATTACATTAACTCAGTATCAGTGACTATGTGTGAGCCTGTCCCATAAATACTGTAAGTTGTGTCCAGTGCAAAGCCAATTTTACCGGCACTGCATGAACCTATAATGGAATAATGGTGTTCAAATATAAAAAATATATTTGTTATTAAATATTATTCTTGGTGCTTTTAAACGTGTGTCCTAGACATCTGTTTGGGCACGAAGCAGAAGCAAACAATGGTCGACAGTGAGATGAATCGCGTTGCCATCGTCATAGAAGAACTCCAGGCTCTCAACAAACAGATTCAGGAACTCCTGTCCAGACGAAGATACCTTAGGGATTTGAAGGCTCGGCTGCTGGATAAACCATCCTCGCCATCTAAAATCGGCGTAACGCCAACCCCGCATTATGTTGCTCAAGTAAACTTCACCCCTGCACCTCGTAGGAGCGACGACGACACCAGTAAAGACCTCGGCATATTTCAGCTATGCAGGTGGGGGCTCAAGGCTAGAACACCTCCATTGGCACAGGCGAGCATCTCGACTCAGAACCGGTTCGACTCTCTCCGCGTCCCCAGTTTGCCTTCATCCCCTGGTGATGTAATAGTGGTAGGTGATTCGATTGTTAGAAACCTCAGTATTGTATGCACTAATCGAAAATCTTTTGTTTCTTATTTTCCTGGTGCTCGTGTACAAGTTGTGATGAGACGTGCGCCTGCAATCTACGAGAAGCACAAGGAGAGGGCAGTTCGAGAGGTTGTATTGCATGCCGGCGTGAATGATATAAGGCACCGTCAGTCAGAAATTCTCAAGGCTGACTTCGCAGCACCAATTAAAGACACGAAGGAGAGGGCCCCATCGGCAAAGATTTTCATTTCGGGTCCACTACCTCTCATCAGACGATCAAATGAGCACTACAGTCGTCTGTTAGGATTAAACAACTGGCTGCATGGCTTCTGCAAGAATCAAGACATCGGATTCATCAACAACTGGGACCTCTTTTTGGAAAGGTCGTGTTTCTTCAAGCGAGATGGCCTGCATCCGAACAGTTTCGGCGCCCGTGTCCTCTCAAAAAACATATCTAAGGTAATTTGTTTATCTTGATTATCTATCTCTACTTTTAGCCCCGTCCAAAATGCTATTGCTGTGCTAGGACATGTTAATCGTTTAATAAAATCTTCCGTAAAAGTGCACAACATTAATACTCTAATAACCAATCTCAATGTACGTAGAAAATCTAGGCAATACGGCATAAACACCAATAATTTAATTACAATTACTACTTTAGATGAACAATGTATTAAAACTATTAAAGCAGACTATAGATTGAACAAAAAACACACACAGAGCGGCTCTAACAAAAATAACCTAGTTCCTATTCCAAATATCAATAACGCACATAGTATTCATCTCTGCCCCTCCGAAACATTAAATATGGCACTATTAAATATTAGAGCTTTAACTAATAAGACGTTTTTTATCAATGATCTTATTAGTGAAAGAAAAATGGATTTTATTGCACTAAGTGAAACGTGGCTTAGCTCAGATGGCGCAGCTGTTTTAATCGAATCTGCGCCACAGTTTTACTCGTGCTGATCGCCAGGGAAAGAAGTGCGGCGGCTTTGCAAACATTTACTCGAGCCGGTTAAAATGTAAAGATTTTAATTTTGGTAACTTCAAGTCCTTTGAGTATCTCACCATTATTATTCATAGAGATTCTCATGTTCTAGTATTATCCGTGTATAGATCACCTAAATTTAACACGTCTTTCTTTGAGGAATTCTATGACTTAATGTCAATTTTAATTACGAACTATGACGCACTCTTAATAGTCGGCGACTTTAATTTTCATATCGACAATCAGTATGACCTAAAAGTAAAGGAAATCATGAACCTCCTGGACTCTTTTGATTTGAGACAGCTCGTTAATCAGCCTACACTTAAAGCAGGTCATATGTTAGACTTAGTAATTACTAAAGGTTGTGGACGCGGCCCGGACACAGACAGGCGGACATGTTGTTAAAATACCACCACACGTTTATTTACAATACAGTGGAACCTCGGTTCACGAACGTCCCGGTTCACGTACAACTCGGTTCACGACCAAAAAGATCGCCAAACTTTTGCCTCGGTTCACAACCACACACTCGGTATACGAACAAGCCAGGTTCCCTTGCCTGCTTGCAAGCTGAGCTGAAAGAGAGAGAGAGAGAAAGGGCGAGCGAGCACGTGCCTGCTAGGGTGGGGAGGAGGAGATTGCTGCACGTGTTTGCTGAACAAGCCAGTTTCCCTTGCGTCCTCAGTTGAGAGAGAGAGAGAGAGAGAGAGAGAGAGGGTGAGCGAGCACGTGCCTGCTGGGAAGGAGGAGGAGGAGATTGCTGCACGTGTTTGCCTGCCTATCTGTAGGCTGTAGTGCAAGCGAAAACATCCCCTCCCCCCACAGGCAGCCTGAGAGAAAGAGAGCTGCCATGCTTTTTCATTTAAGCAAAGCCGCTCCTTGTTCATTGTTTTCAATAAGACGTGCACTCTCTTTGTGCTCTACAGTATTTTGTGTGCTTTTGCAGTTAACTATGGCTTCTAAGCAAGTGGAGAGTTGTCAGAAGAAAGTTTTGAAGAAAATTGAAATCGAAGTAAAGAAAGAAATTACAAAAGGTGGAAAAAATGTTTACCAGTTTACTCATTTACCAATCGGAGAACCCTCGTGCTTTCAAGCAGCATAATGTAAACAAAGCCAGACTGCCAGTAATGTGGAGGGTCACAAGAACGTTCTTTTTGGAATGGCTGCATGAGGCTTTCACTCCCACCAGCTAAACCGCTAAAAGCACCAGAAACCCAAGAAATCACAAGAGAGAAAACACCTGAAGGAAAACACTTCATGCCAGAACTCGTTTCATGCAAGGTTAGTTTTCTTGGTGGTTTTTGTATTATGGATTTTTCAAAAGTAATTTTTTTAGTTCATAATGCGATTTGTTGCAATGTTATTTTTCTCTTTTTTCAAATGTTCGCTTTTTCCTTGTGCTTAAAACTCATGAAAGGTTTACAGATGGAGTTTTTCATAGCGATTAGGTGCGATGTTACATTTCTCTTTTCAAATGTTCGCTTTTTCCTTGTGCTTAAAACTCATTAAAATTGTTTACATGGAGGACTTCATCGTGTGATTTGTTGCAATGTTACTTTTTTGGTTGCTTGCGAGTTGGTTTTTAAATGAAGTTCGGATTTGTGCGATGTTTTTTTCTGCTGTGCTTAAAAGTCATTTTAAAAAAAATGCTGCGCGAGCACGTGCTACAGAGAGATTAGAGAGCCGGGCAGCTGACAGGGAAGGGATTGGGGGGACGGATAGGTGTGTGTGTGTGTGTGTGTGTGTGTTTGTGCGCTCGCGCTACACAGAGAGAGAGCGCGTGAGCGAGCCAGCTCCTGTAGCTGATCAGGGAGCCTGGGTGTTTTGTGTCAGTGTTATTCAATGTTTTTACATTAGTTTACTATTACACTGTGGATTCTATGGTGTAATTAACTATATTTATGCTTACTCTTTACATATTTTTACATATTTACATACAGTTTGTACGGTCTGGAACGGATTAATTGTATTTACATACAATCCTATGGGGGAAACTACTTCGGTTCACGACCAACTCGGTTTACGACCAAAGTTCTGGAACGAATTATGGTCGTGAACCGAGGTTCCACTGTATTTGCAAATATAATAATGGTCACTTAGACCCAATCCAAAGTCCATAAAGTGCACAAACCCCAAAATGACACTCAGTCCTGGCCACAATGCCTTCTTCTCGGGCCGCCTCCACACTCTTCTGCCTTGTCCTCCTTCCACCTGAATCTAGCGCTGAATGAATAGAGATGGCCCCTTTTAAACAGTCCCCGGATGAGCCCCAGGTGTTCCCGGCATTCCTCTTCTGGCCACGCCCCAGCATGGCGAAAGTGCCGGCTGTCCTCCCGGCAGCTCTCCGGGCGCCATCCTAATTCTTCCCCCCAGCACTTCCTGGTGTGGCGGAAGTGCTGGGGTAACAGGTCCCCAAGGCATTGGGGCGCCTCCTGGCGGTGACCATGGGCCCCTACAGGGTGGAGCTTCCATGCCCTGTACCCGTGGCCCCCAGAGCAACCAGGAAGGCGGCCCCCACGTGATCCAGGGTGGGCTTAGACCCACATCCGGTCCCTCACGGCGTCCCGGCTGGGTCATTGCCCCTGACATCCCTGACAAGGTCTAAAAGTTGATATAAAGCAGGTCATTGATATGGGTCTATCAGACCATTTTCTTTTACTTTTTAGTATAGAAATAATGATAGAAAACACTCATGAGAAGCATATTGTTAAAAAACGCTTCTTTGACTCATCAGCAGCTTTAAAATTTACAAACATTCTAAGCAATCAGTCCATTTATAGTGCCAACTATAATAGCGAGGATAATGTAAATAGTAAGGTGGAAAGATTTAATTCTAAAGTAAGAGCTGCTGTTGACATAGTTGCACCTGAAAAGACAGTTAAAAAATCTTCTAGCATTGTTATACCATGGAAGACCCAAAGAGTGTCTGATTTAAAGAGAACATGCCGTAGAGCTGAGCGTAAATGGAGGAAGACTAAACTAACTATCCATTATGAAATATTTAAAGTTAAAATAACAGAATACAATAACATAGTCCGTCTTGAGAGGCGCTGCTATTTCTCTAAGATTATAAATAACAATGCTAGTAATCCCAGAGTCTTATTCTCGACGATTGATTGATCGTCTGCTAAACCCAGGTAACTCAAAGGAATGCCTCCTAAGTACTTCCAGTAAAACCTGTGAGGCTATTGCTGTATTTTTCAATCAAAAAATTAATGATATTAGAAATAACATAGTATATCTCCCCAACACTAAGGATCCTCCTAAACCCCAGTACTCCATTATAAACAAATTAAACTCTTTCTCTAGGATAGATTTACCTGATTTACATAAAATAATTCTCAACTGAAACCCTCCACATGCATCCTTGACCCAATACCAACAAATTTTTTCAAAGAAGTATCGGGTGTGCTAATTGATAATATTCTTGACATAGTAAATTCGTCATTAGATACGGGGTCTTCCCAGACTGTCTTAAGACTGCTGTAGTTAAACCCCTACTTAAGAAAATAATCTTGACCATCTGCTTTTGAAAATTTTAGACCCATCTCTAACCTGCCTTTCTTAAGTAAAATTCTAGAGAAGGCAGTCATTATGCAGTTAAATGACCACCTAAATAAACATGCTATTCTTGATAAATTTCAGTCAGGTTTTAGAACAAATCACAGCACAGAAACTGCACTCGTTAAAGTAGAAAAATGACTTGTGGGTAAATGCAGACAGAGGCCATTTATCTGTTCTCATCCTCTTAGATCTGAGTGCTGCATTTGACACCATTGATCACAACATTCTTAGAAATCGCCTTAGTCAATGGGTGGGCCTCTCTGGCAGTGTCTTAAATTGGTTTGAATCCTACCTGGCAGGGAGAAAATTCTTTGTTAGTTGTGGGAATTACAACTCAAAGACACATGATATCCATATGGTGTTCCACAAGGCTCTATCCTGGGTCCGCTGCTCTTCTCAATCTACATGCTTCCGTTAGGTCAGATTATCTCAGGGCACAACGTGAGCTACCACAGCTATGCTGATGACACACAGCTGTACTTATCAATAGCACCTGATGATCCCGATTCTCTTGATTCACTAACACAATGTCTTACTCGTATTTCTGAATGGATGAATAGTAATTTTCTCAAGCTAAACAAAGAGAAAACTGAAATCTTAGTGATTGGCAATAATGGATACAATGAGGCTATTAGAAATAAACTGGATACATTAGGATTAAAAGTCAAGACGGAGGTAAAAAGCTTAGGGGTAATTGTTGACTGTAATCTGAATTTTAAATCACATATTAATCAGATCACTAGGACAGCATTTTTTCACTTAAGAAACATAGCAAAAGTTAGACCTCTTATATCACTGAAAGATGCTGAGAAATTAGTTCACACTTTTGTTTTCAGTCGACTAGATTACTGTAACGTAATCCTCTCAGGAATACCTAAAAAAAAAAAAATTGTTTGCAACTAGTGCAGAATACAGCTGTTAGAATCCTAACTAGGAAAAGAAAATCCAAGCACATTTCTCCAATTTTGATGTCACTACACTGGTTACCTGTGTCATTCAGGATTGACTTTAAAATTCTGCTTATGGTTTATAAAGCCTTAAATAATCTCGCCCCATCTTATATATCGGAATGTCTGACACCTTATATTCCAAATCGTAACCTCAGATTCTCAAATGAGTGTCTCCTTAGAATTCCAAGAACTGAACTTAAAAGAAGTGGTGAAGCAGCCTTCTGCTGTCATGCACCTAAAATCTGGAATAGTCTGCCTATGTTTTTTTTTTTTCTACTCAAACCACCGTGATGTTCCAACAGTGATGGATTAAAAGCCAGAAGTCTGCATGACCATCATCATCAAGAGCGTCCGTGAGAACCATAAATACAATACAAACTATTTCATTTATGTTAGGTAGAATGCCCAGAGGGGACTGGGTGGTCTCGTGGCCTGGAACCTCTGCAGATTTTATTTTTTTCTCCAGCCATCTGGAGGTTTTTTTTGTTTTTTCTGTCCTCCCTGGCCATCGGACCTTACTCTTTTCTATGTTAACTAATGTTGTCTTATTTTAATTTCTTATTTTGTCTTTTTATTTTTCCTCATTATGTAAAGCACTTTGAGCTACTTTTTTGTATGAAAATGTGCTATATAAATAAATGTTGTTGTTGTTGTTCAGAAACTGGATGGATGAATGTTTTTATTTAACTGCAAACTGATCCCTGTGGTACACTCTATGATAATGTGCTATTATGATTAAATTTTGCTTGTTCAGCTAAGCAAAACTGGTTTAATGGCTCATATTTATTTGCTGTCTTACATGAATAGAATGCTTTGTGCCATGCCTTGACATTCACGGCATTACTGTTTTAATGTAGCCTTTCTACACAATCATTTTACCTGGATTTATGTTTTTCTCCCTCAATTTAATTTAGACATGTTTCATTAATTCAAATAATATGATAAGGCCAAGTCAATACTGTTGCCTTCTTCTCTTAGATTGTCTTTCTAATGTTCCTTGCACTAAAGAGTAAATTCACTTTACTGTGAATCATTAAAAGCAATAGAAATGATGGACTCATTGTCAGACCTTTTTGTTATTCTTCTGAATGTGTTGTGATGCTACAGTGTTCCTTTAAAAGTTGCAGCTAGCTGACTTTGGAAACTGGGTATAGGACAAAAATGTGTGACTTTTTCAAATTAGTATTAGAAGAAAGTGCGGATATATTGTGAGGTTTCTGAACTCATTAAGGACCCCACCCAATGGGACAACACACTAAAGCCTGACTCCCAAGTCATTAGAGGGCTGCTTGTCTGTCACCGAGGCAAGAGCTGTGCTGCGGAAACAACTATGAGCCGATCAAGATCGTGCTATAAGTGCCTATCACCGATGAGTGATACAAGGAACATTATAAATAGAAGGGAACAGTATAATTTGGCCAACTAACCTGCCCACAGCCCTGCCTGATTGCTTTGTCTGTGTATAGGAAAATGGTAGCTCCCGCTGCAACAAATAACCGTGCTGTTCCTGTTTAAAGTTGAATAAAGTTGGCTTTGATAGTACTGAGACTCAGCCTTGTGTTTTGGCGTGCAAGACAGTGATTCACGCATCACAATATGTATATTTCAGCCTCCACATTAATGTTGTTTACATTCATCAATATATTTCTGGTGTTTATTTTTTATTTTACACCATGTAAAATTTAGAGTACCATATATACTTGCGTTTAAGTTCTCCCACGGATAAGTCGAGGCTTGATTTTACTGTATGATTTCCGGTATTTTATAATATCGCTTGTATAAGTCTAATGCGGAAAACTCACGCTATTGGTCCAAGAGATTATGATATGCAAATGGCCACCTGAGAAAGTAATCATGAAAGTAATCACTGCCTTTTATTCTACGTATTGTGCCTACGTGACCACACGGTAATAACCAAACTATTCCAAAGCAATGTTTGCACTGTTTTGTGTTTTTTGTATCTCACACCATGATACACCTTTATCATAAGAGCATCCCTTATCTGCGATGGAGCGTTCGATTAGAAGAAAGTATGAAGCTGGTTTTAAATTAAAAGTCATTGAAGTGGCGAAAGAAATTGGTAACTGCGCTGCTACAAAAAAATTTCGATGTGTCATGAGAAACTGGTGCGAGATTGAAGGAAGCCAGAAGATGTGAAAAAAACATTTAAGTGTCACATTTTTGAATGGGTGTATAAGTCAGTGCCTGATTTTATGATAAATTTTTCGGGTTTCAAGACCCGACTTATACACGAGTATATATGGTACATTTTGAGGTGTGCTTCGTAAAAACAAAGAGTGCAAACAAAAGGATGATGAACTGTGGCAGAACAATATCAATACCATTGTAATACACTGTATATTGAAACTATACTCATACAGTATATTAATGAATAGTTTTAAGGCCACATTATAGCTATTCTACATTAGACAAATTTTGAAAAAAAGTGTAGCAACCTGATTAAGACAGAAAGCATCTGAAGATAACTACAGTGTTTTGATGATACATCCACTCCAGTGCAGACCAGTGTACTCTTTTTGACAAATGTTATTTTATCTCCTTGTTTAAAAAATCCAAAAGAATTACTTCAAATAATGAAAAAGCACTATAAGAAAGGAATATTAACAACCTTCACCAGGAGCTCCAACGCATGCTTATGTTCAGCCTTAATTAAGTGATGAGACTGACCATACAGTGTTGCAAAAGTCAATTCTTTTTAAGACAAATGAGTCTTAAAATACTTTAGATTAAAATATTGCCTTAGTTTCAGAATGTCTATGAAAAAGAAACTATAAAATATAAGTGAAAATTCGAAACATATTGAGGATATTGATACATTTAGATGGATTCAGCCAAACGGTCAAGAATTAAAGACAAATTATTACCATTCATCTATTGTTTCACATTAATAAATCAGTGTATTAATGATTTAACAGAGGAGGTGTTTTGTTTCAAATAGCAAATATAGGTGATTATAAATAAAGTATAAATGAAATTTTGTGTTGTGCTCTCAAATTACATCTCTCCATCCAGCATATGCAGAGTAAAAATTGGTCCCAGTACTTAACAAGGAGGGATAAGTGTAAATGTGGACAGGAACAAGGGAGGACTGCCTTGAGACCTTGCACAAATTGAAAACCATTTAGTAATTGTGAAGTAAACCAACTAAGAGCAACATTTTATTGGCCAACTAAATCCTCAAGCCTTTGTATGAGAGTTCTATAATCCATATTAGGGCATCTAACTTAGCTGCAGCAGCAGAATAATGTACTTAAGAATCTGCTAAAGGCATCATTTATCTTCCTATATGAGCATATATCTTTGTACAGTGATTTATGGAAGTGATTCAACAAACTAAAATCTGTCAAATGAGAGTCACCATGTGACCACAACCTGTAGTCCCAACCAAGTGACTGAGCAGACAGTGCAATATATTCCATGCTGCTGCAGTTAAGTAAACCACAATGCACACTCTAGTTTTGTCAAATTTTAAAATGGCTGTGTAAGTGAATGTATTTGCTTTGGCTCAGAAGATTTATGTAAAAAGGGAAAACAAAAAGTGTGCCTTGTTCCATTTATGAATAACTGCCTCCAGCTTTTTATATTCAATTTAGTTACAATATAAATGTATTGTGTTATTAGCAAATCAAGTCAACACTTTATTTTTGTAAGGAAAATATCAAAATCTCCAGCTGAATAATTTATTACTGTGTGTCAAAATACATTATATCCAACGTTATCAGTCAGACATGTAACTTAATTTGCTGTGCATCAGTGATTCTTGGAGAACATCCTAAACAACACTTTTTGTACAAAATCTAGAAACCATCAGCCTCATGCATGATAATCAGTGAAAGCAGATGACAGAGCATCAGTTAAAAGTAGCATTTTAATATAGTTGTGTTAGTCATAGGGTTGGCTAAAACTTCAAGCGCTAATTTTAGTGGAGCACATTAAGAAAGCTCAATAAATAAAAAGTAAATGATCCTTGATAGCTAGTTTCCACCCTGTATGCAGGCATGCCTCAAGTGAATTGCTGAAAGGCCTTTAAATAATTTGCAACTGTCAGAACAGTTCAGAAAGTAAAGCTGAAGAAGATAAATTGTTAAGTTTATCATATTAAAAGTAACAGAGACACTTATTAATTTCTGGTCTCAATTTTAAAGTGAATATGCATTTATTATAACCAAAGGGTTGAGAATAAATTAATTCTTTTCATATAATTTGCATGAGTAAATTGTTTTTTAACATTCCTGTTATTAATAGCTTTTGAAGTATTACTATTCTTAATGAAATCTAAACATGAAGAGTATGTATTGCAAATCATGTACATTTACAACTTTCATTCTCAGTTCTTATACAGCTACAAACTTTACATTTTTAAGTAGCTCACTTTAGGTTCTTGGTCTTACTGTAATATATTTTAGTTAACTGTATTTCTGTGTACACTGAGAAAAGCCAAGCAAAATGACACCTTTTATTGGCTAACTAAAAAGGTTACAGTATGCAAGCTTTCGAGGCAACTCAGGCCCCTTATTCAGGCAAGATGTACCTGAAGAAGGGGCCTGAGTTGCCTCGAAAGCTTGCATGCTGTAATCTTTTTAGTTAGCCAATAAAAGGTGTCATTTTGCTTGGCTTTTCTCTACATTCATAATGGCTAACACAGTACAACATCCTAGTACTACTGTGTACACTGAGAAATATAATGGTCAAAACAAATATCTTCTGCATCTAATCTCACAAGGTTCTTGTTTTTATGATGTAGTATCCATTGCGGTCAATTAATCTTTATCTTTGCTTTGTTGAATACATTCTCAAACTTATCAAAATATATCAACAGTTTTTGTTTTTCTCACACATAAAATCCTCATTACAGTAATATATTTTCTTATCTACAGCTTTTCACAAATCCAAATTGATGTTTAGAAATTTTATTACCTGTCTTCCTTTCTAATTTCAAGACCAAAACTTTAAAGGATAAGTTTGGTATTTTTCAAGTTAAAGTATTTTTCAGGTTAAAGTTATTATTCCACACATATGTAATATATACATTTGCAACATGAAACTGTGTTCTAAAACTAAACTAGCATTTCTATATAAAAAATGTTTTGCTCATACTGGCATTTTATAATGGAGGTTATGGGGCACAGACCACCACTGAAAAATAAAACCGTAGAAACTTATTGAATACATTCACTTCGAAGCAGCAAAAGTTTTTATATAAGAAAACATGCCTTCCATGTTTCCGACATATGTTTGGGATAACAAAAGGGATCTTGAATTAATATTCCTGGTAGTAGTTTTCTTGAGGTAAGGATGCATTTCCTATTTGCTTGTGGGATAGCAGTGGTCTTCTTGGAAGAAATTCTCAGGTAATAGGAAATAAATCAAATAAAAATGAAGTAAATCAATATGACACCAAACATATAGCAGGAAAAATGTACTGTGATTTGGGCTTTCGACCCCAGGGATGAAAGTTTATTGCAGAGGAAGACAAGTGCTAAGGAAGCATTTGTAGGTGGCCTTCTTTTAAAATGGCTGGATTTTCTAATATTAGAGCTTTTCTGTTCAAAAATGACATGCATGAGCTATTTTACAATGTGTGTGTAATCTGAAGATGTGCATCAATGCTTAAGAACTATCATGGCTTGAAAAATGGATGTGTTTTGTAAATTTTTAAGCTTTTATTTTCTGATGGTGCTTCATGCCCCATAGCCTCCATTATAAAATGCTAGGTCAGGTAATATATTTTTAAAAATGTATACAACATGCTTAACTTTAGAACACAATTTTACATTGCAAATGCATATGTAAGCTGTTTCTGAAGAAATACTTTTGCTTGAAAAATACCAAATTTATCCTTTATGTATTTTCAGTGTTTTCTTTCTGCAGACTATTTCAAGAACTTTTGTCACTTTGAATTTCTGAAGACAGGGAATTAATACTCTATACCGTTCTGTTATTTTTGTTTATTTATTTATTTTTTGTTTCATTATAGGAATTAAGGGAAAGGATGTCCCAGTGTAAACTCATGGTGTTAAGTTACACTTATGTACTGCTTTCTTATATTGTCATTAATAATGATAATTTGCACGTAATAAACCCTAAAAACACATTTGCAAATCCCAGGGTCATAACAATCTCTTTCTTGAATAAATAAAACACATGCTATCCTCAGGTCCTTTAGATATTTGAACAGTTTGTAGTGATCTCTAGCTACTTTTGGTTAATTGGGGAGAGTGAGTGGAAAAGGGGAAGAAAGCAAGTTATTGGTTGACTTTTTCCAAATTTTGATTATGTTGTTTATTTGTTACTTTACTGCTTGAAAGTCCCAGCAATGAGATGTGAAATTAATGACATAATTTAAGTCATCACACTTTTTTCATCTAATATCATGCTTCCTACAATGCAGAAACAGTAAAATACTAATCAAACAATACATTTTGAAAACTGGAATCTTAACACTAGAATTCCTGAAGCCTATGAAAAAACTCATAATTCCAGCCTACCTTAAATCCTTTCGCACCTCTCCATCAGCGTGTTTTGTTTTATAAATGTGTCAATCAGCACAAGCAGCAAGCACCCTGCTGTCCCATCCCCTACCTTGACGGAGCTCAGCTTGTGGGCAAAAGCTTCCAACCAAGAAGCTCATAGCTCTAATAGCCCTCTTTTGTTTTTCCTTCATCTGACTGAAATGGTGGGTGTAGCAGGCTGCACTCTGCTAATCCACACATTTGCAAAACAAAAGCAGGCTAGTAATGCAGTGATAAGTAGCTATGAGAATGTCAGGAAAATTTAAGGAGGTAAGGTATAGCGAAAAAAATCATAAGCTTCAGGGATTATAGTGTTAATAGGGCAAATTACCTCATATGTATCAGACAGAGATAAAATAAATATTAATGATCAGTAATATGCTACATTGCCATACAAGTTACTCTGTTGGCTGCAAATACCTGTACAATAAAATACTGGACATTGCCAGTCCACAAAACTATCAAGAAGCCATGGAAAGAAATCCTGTTCTAAATCTTCTTTCCTTTTTTATTCTGTGCTCCTACTAGGGACTGTAACCTTTACAGATTTCTTTATTGATAATATATTTGTGTTATTTGAACTATTATGCTCCAGATGTAATCTTGTAGTTACATACTGTACTGTTTCTTCTATAGAGAAATTAGGAACTGATTTTAAGTGTTCACTCAATAGTAGACTCACTTCCCTGGATGTTTCTTACACACAGTAATACTTAAATACAATGGATGTTAATATTTTTCACTGAAGCATCTTCACAAGTAGGTTCTAAAGCATATTTAGGTATGGACCCCTTTACCATATGTGTCCTTCTGAGTCATAGTAACCAATTATAAAAAATGACTATGTACTGGTGAATATACTGTAACGTTTACAGCAAAGTAACAAACCAAAAAACATAATACTGTCCAGTTGTCTGAAATAAGAACTTCAGAACATTCTTCTTGATGCTTTAGTTTGTATACCCTTATTCTGAAAAACACATATGTGTGGAACCTAGGAAGATGTTGCTGGCCACAAGCACTAATACAGCATAGATGATGTTTTTTTGGAATTTTTTTTTGCTGAAAGTAAAATTTTTGTTTTAATTCTAGACTTTCTGGGGTTAAAATCACTTACAAACCAAACTGATCCAGCAATTCTTTCTGTATCTGAATGTTAAGAGTTTGTGGGTTTATTATTAAAACGCTAAATTTAAATAAGTAAAATTTGAGTGAGTTAGGCATAAACTGAAAACAAGCAAAATAAACTTCAATTGTGTGCATATTTACAAACTTACAGAATAGGACATTGTATTTTGTAGTGGTGGAAAAATAAACACAGACAAACTGAGTTGTGCCTCAATTTAAGACCTTTAAAGTATATCTTCAGTATGTGCAGGATACCTGAAGGACAGCAAAAGGGTCATGAATGAAATATCAAAGTGCTAAACCATCATGCTTACAGAATTCATTCAAGTTAACCAGTTTCACAGAAATATTCAATTAATATTTTGTTTGCAACAAGGTGTTTTCATGATGTCTGGACATGAACTGTTTTATGAGGAAATTTTGCACAATGGATGAAGACCTCAATGGATTTACATCCTTCACGTCCATCACTTTAAAAAAAACGGAATAATGTTTTGGGACAGTGTAGCTATTAGCTTATCAAATGAGCTTGATCGACTTAAAAATTTGCAAATATGAAGATACCATTATTCTTATGCATGTTTGCAGCAGTGTGTCTGTTTTCAGCTATAGTAAGTGAACCATAACAACAATAAGAATTTGGAAATAACAACTATGCCCTTTCACTGCAGATCATCCTTAACTCATTTATAGTTTGAATTTTTGTTATATTTTATTTTAAATCTGTACCTTAGTAATTAATACCATTGCTTCTCAGCCCCAGGGACTTGACTTGTACATCCTAATACCGTATTTACGTATTTTACCACGCACACATTTTTTCCTGAAAATTAGCATTAGAAAATCAGGTGTGCGTCATACACAAGGAAATGTTTACTTCTTCTGCTTGGGCTCGCTCACACTCTCTGTCTTGCTCGTGCACTCATGCTCTCTCTCTCTCGCTAGCTTGCTTGCGCTATGTCTCTCTTGCTAGCTTACTCGCTCTCTCTCTCTCTCTCTCTCTCGCTAGCTTGCTCGCACTCTCTCTCTCTCACTTGCTTGCTCGCGCACTCACGCTCTCTCTCTCACTTGCTTGCCCTCTCGCACTCTCTCTCAATTGCGCTCTCTCTCTCTCTCTCTAAATGCTTCCTATACAATCACAACCCGCGTCGTACTCGGGGCAAAAATTTTATTTCGCAATTTTCTTTGTAAAAATTAGGGTGTGCATCTTACATGAGGGCGCGTGGTACACGAGTAAATACGGTATATGCAATTAAGTTGATGATAACACTAATTTGTGTCCCTGTCTGAATCTCTAAAGCCATGCAGTGGGTTAAAAAAAAAATCTAAGAATTTCTGAATGTTTTGACATTTGTGTTTTGGAAATAGTAAAGTAATAAATAAAATTATAATCTTGTTGCACCAGTATTGCATGTTACATTTTCTTTTCATACAGGTAATGATGTGCTGTAAATATTTCTTAAAAGCAGCTATTTTCCAAATCAAAAAGTACCTATAAATAGGAGGGCCCATCTGTCTTGTTCACTGTTCTGTGATTCTGTAATTTTCTTTGCTAAGTACCTCACTTGACATGATTGTCAGCAAACCTTGAAAATACAGCATTTGGACTGCAGGCCTAGCTGTCAGAACAGGTACGCAAATTCACAAGCGTGCTGGCATTCTGAATTAGATTTGGCAGTAAAAAGCATTGCATACATGTTAGTAGGAAATTGTGAATGCCACATGCTGGATTAAAATGGCAGGATTATCAGTGGAAAAAGTTAGCCAAGAAGCTACATTTTCTGTTTGACATTCAACAAATTTGATGTTCTTGAAGACATGCCTAAGACTTTAGCCAGAAAAAATCATTTGCATTTCGAAGTTATTATCATCTTCAAAAATATATTGTTAATGTGACAAAAAATCCTAGCAGTTCTATTATTTACATAGAGAAAGAATTCTAAATGGTGATTGTTTTACAACGATAAAATTTACAACATCAGCAACTTTCTGAGGTACAAGTTTTTCAGAAAAACTCAATTTTAAGGAAAAAAGGTCAAACATATTATTAATTATGGAAAACATACAGCTAACACATGCACGGTACAAGCTCTCACTACATGACAATGTTAAATGTATGAAGCCTTTCAAGGCAACCAATCATATGTAATACTAAGTCATACTATTTACAATACGTTTTTCCCTGCTGACATTGTTTTTCAGTAGCACTCTCATTGTTACTTTCTTCTGACAGTTCAAAATCCTCATCTGACAGTTCTGAACCTGAGTCAGTATCAATACACAAAACTTCTTCTCCAGGATATTTCTTTGAAGCGAACGACTTCCTGTATTGGTTGCCATGCTGTAGGTGCTCACAGCTGAGTTTATCTCTGTCTTTGCTCCCATCTACTAAAATAACTAAATAATTTGCATATATTAAGTGACTTTTATTAAAGCTTAATGTTCTGTTGATATTGTCTTTTGTTGACACCCACTTTGAAAGAGTTGAAATCCATGAGCATCCAGAACTAACCAGTTATTTTGCTGTGCCTATTTCATGACTAATTTGCATTTTCTACTTCATATTTAATTTCTTTACTGTTAAAAATTGAAAAAGCCACATAGGTAGACTTCTAAGTTAAGAAGGGGATAATGATGCTGTGGAATACTGTTCAGTTTTTGAAGGCTCCTATGAATGTTGCATAGAAATTTAGATACCATTCTTTTTAAAGGGACTGCTTTTGTGATCTATGTCTAGTATTGTCTTGAGTGTTTTCACATTTTACACTCTAATTGATTTTGTTCTAAACATTTAAATAATGTCTTTATGATTTCTTCCTATATCTAAGCTGTTTTGGGAAGTCTCCATGTTTCTGTGTGCATACCATTATTCTAAAACAATGTGAGGAGCTATGAAGATGTTGCTGGCCAGATGCACTAATACAGCATAGACATTCTGCTATTGTATAATTCTAATTTGCTGAAATGTTTCATTTTTTAATGTAATGCTATACTTTCTGGGGTTTAATCATTGCAAAACTGAATTGATCCAGCCCTCCTTTCTGTATGTGCTTGTTTAGAGTTTGTGGGTTTATTATAAATGCAATAAATTTAAATAGGTACAATCTGAGTGGATTAGAAATAAAGTGAAAATGAGAAAGAATAAAATAGCTATATCCAAAATAGTGCTTGTTAACAGTAATTCACCAACAGGGGAATCAGTTAAGTTTAACTATATGCCATTTTGGAATGCAGTGATACCTGTGCTCATCCCACACTCATACCTGGATGAATGGCAATGCCAAAGAGCAAAGTGGACCTCATTATACAGAGCTTACAAAGACAAATTCAATATGGTCCAGGACATGTCTGGAAAGGATGTGTGGAAAGGAATATTTGCTCAGCAGAGAACAAAGGTGTCATTTTGTCCTAGTGGAAGAATATCTTTGCATCCCAGTTATCAGTTGTTCACTGTCTTTGCAATTGTTCTGCCTGTTGTAAGTTGTTTTTAACTGTTGTTAATGCATACTCCCACACCATTATGAGTGACATACCATCAGAGTCTGGAAAGATGCAATGCTGAAGATAAAGTTTTGAAACTGATTTCCACTGAGACCATTGATATTACTGGCATGATAGCATGCCATTAAGTTCTGCTACCTCTCAGCTTCAGAAGCCTGGGTTTGAACCCCAGCCGTGTCTTTCCAGATGTGAAGTTTCTTTGCTTACTGTGTGTCCACCCTGATAGTCTTGGTTTCCTTCAACATCTCTAAAACTTTCCATTAAAGTCAGGTTAAAATTATGTTGATTGAAGACACTAAATTGACCTTATTTTACAAAATGAAGGCATGTGTTTGAATATGCCTTAAAATGGAACATTGTGTATTCAGGGATGATTCCCGCCTTTTCTCAGGTGTGCAGTGACCAGATTCATTCACAGAGACAGAAGAACTTAAAGTACAGACTCATGGCACTAGTTCTTCTATTAGAGAAACTGACCCAAAGAGCTGACGTACTGAACACAATCACTTAAATTACTACTGTCTGTGTACATCAAAGCAATTGTGCTGAACTTAGGTGAGCCAGCAATGAAGCTGACACAATTAAAAGATAAACAATGATATTTATTTATAAAAGCTCAAAAAATAGACTCACTAATAAACAAAGTAGGATGAGAATAAAGCCAAAAGTAGCAAAATGGAAACATGGTCCAAAAATTAATCACAAGAACACACAACTGGTAGGATGAAAAAAAATCCAAAGACAAAGCTCGAAATCAGAGCACACAGAAAAAGTATTAAAACGTTTTTTCCAACAGTCCATTTAGTAGGAGCAATAAATGAGCTGCTAAAGACAGCAGCAGTCCACCATCTGAGTAGCCACAGTTTATGTTCCCTCATCCTCTGATTTGTGACTGCTGCACCTTAATTGTCACATAATAGCAGGTACAAGTAGGACGGACCAGAGGCAGAAGGAAGGTAAATGTATCAACTAGGGTCAGAATCCCAGGCCATTCCTAGTATTTTGTGCCTAAAAATTCTGGGATAAGCTCTTGAAGTACAGGTTTGGAAGTAGTGTAGATGCTATGCAAATTTTTTCAAGTTTGTAATGTTTCTTAAAGTACCCAACTAGATAATACAAATGGGCAAATTTTTAAATACTGCACTAAGTAATGTACTGTATGTTTGCTCCTGTCTTCAGAGTTGTCTGGGACATCATTGTAGAGATAAATTATAGAAATATGTCATTATAATCTAAATTACCAAAATAGTGAATGCAAATATTATAGGGCTTTTTGATTTGTATTTTCCAAAGGCTGGCAAACAAACTCAGTATGCACTCAAATATTCAGCAATATATTGAAACAAGTCAAAACTGGCAAACAGTCTTATGAAATATGCAATTCTATAATAGGTTTCTGTAAAGACTGTTACCTAGTCTCTAATCCAGCAATAGCAGATAAAGTGTAAGATGACCATAAGGGATTCTTTCAGTATTTTAGTAGTTAAAGAACAGCCAAGTAGGAGGTGAAGTGCATCAGGAATGTTCACTCGCCTCCGTAGCCATCTGCTTTTCACGCATCACTACTGTAACTGTGCTGACCGAGCAGTGCAAAATGCACTCACCACTCTGAACTCAACTGGCTATGATATGTAAATAGGAGAAATGGGAAAATGTGGTGGCCATTTACTACAAAAAAGTATATTAAAGATTTAGGAATCCCAAAAAACGTTAAAGTGAATATCCAATCTCAAACTCTGGAGAACATATCATTTGATGTAATCTCAGCCTGATTCACATATACCTAATATAATATGCTAGCCAACCCGCGGTGTAACATACGCCGCATAATCAGGCCGGTTTTTTAATAATTTTTAAGCACAGGGAGAAAATTTATCATTTGCAAAATCGGTAATGTAATAAATCAGTAAGAAAAGCAACATTGTAACAATGAACGGAACACACCAACACACAATCGTCCGTGCTGCGTAGCGAGGTGGGAGGGGGGTGTGTACAAAGTGCAGGAGCATCTAAGAAGACGCATGTTTGTCGCGGATGCGAATTGCTGTATGTAGTGTGTACAACACTTTGCTATGCTGCACACGGTCGTGCGTCGTAACCGAAAACTCGTTTTTTAAAGACTGCTCACTTCATTGCGTTTTAACCTCAGTTGTAAAGGAATGTTTTAATGATCCCATGGGATACCCCTCGCAAACAGTTTTACACGCTGCATATGGCGATTCACCTCCGCGAGAAACATGCCTCTATTAACAGTCAACGTGTGGGAGGGGGGTGTGTACAAAGGGTAGGGTCAAAAACAGTGGGAGCGTATGAGTCGCACTTAGTGGCAATTCCACGGTTTGCAGCCCGAATGGGGTTCAACGGCTTACCCACGCCTAGCCACATGCTCAATCTCATGTATAATTATTTATTGAATGGTAAACACTTCTGGAAAGACACGGTTGTCTAAAACAGGTTAGTGTGAGAATACAACAGTAAGTGAATGAAAAGATAGAACTCTGGAGAGAGCAAAATACAACACAATAGTGAACCCGCGGCATAACAAACGCCGCATAATTATTTATTGATGGTTGAACACTTCTGGAAAGACACAGGGACACCCTTCGCAAACTGTTCTACACGCCGCATACAGCGATTCACATCTGCGACAAACAAACTGTTTTACACACTGCATACAGCAAATCACATCCGCGACATGATTTTTCCTAGATGGTCCTGTCGCGTCCACCCTCGCACTCGAAGCATACACACTGCCTGCTCATGTGCCCGGTCGCAAGCCGCGTCCAGCCTCGTTCTCGAAGCATACATACCGCCTGGTTATGTGTCCACTTACAAGAGAAACTCACGGAGAGCCGCCCACCAGCTGCCTGTGTGTGTGCCTCTGTCTGTCTCTGGCGCGGCTGTCTCTTGCGCTGCCTCTGTGTGAACCGGTCAGGCACAGAGAAGGTCAGCTGCTGACAGAGCGTCTCGACTGTTGCAGGGCCTGCATTGGTGAAGCAGGTGAGACGGTAATGAAACAGAGGCACAGGGCTTATTGGTTTTTAAAGACTGATTCCTTCATTGTGCTTTAACCTCAGTTTTAAAGGATTGTTTTAAGGATCCCATGGGATACCCCTCGCAAACCATTTCACACGCTGCATATGGCGATTCACCTCCGCGAGAAACATGCCTCTATGAACAGTCAACATAGCTCGGAGGTACATGACATTAACCTGACCTGCACTGCATGTGGCCTCTACGACAAACGAACATAAATGACGCCATTTTTTTTGTGTCGTCGCGTCCGAGTTGGTGGGCGTGGCCCTGCGAGTTGTCGTCGTATCCAATGGTCTTGGAGTTGGTGGGCGTGGCTCCTTCCTGTGTGCGCCATAGGTGTCTCACTTGGCGGCTTAGTGAATCCACGGCCCTTCCGGCGTGCTTTTCATGGTTGTCTTGCCTTAGTGAATTATATATATAGATAAATAAAAAATAATAATATTAACGCATAAGTAATCTTTACAACAGTAATATCAAATGATATGTTAAGACATCTGTGGTGGACTGGCGCCCTGCTCGGGCTTTGTTTCCTGCATTGCTCCCTGTGTTGGCTGGGATTGGCTCCAGCAGACCCCCTTGACCCTGTGTTAGGATATAGCGGGTTGGATAATGGATGGGTGAATGTTAATACATGAAAATGTGAATGTGTCTTTCATTCTGAGAAGAGTCATAGCCACGTGGTCAAAGAGCCAAATGCGGCTCCCGAGCCACAGATTGCCGACCCCAGCCCTAGACAGTGATCACAAGCCATTAAGAAGGCTAACAGATAGTTAGGTTATATTGGACAATGTGTACAATACAAGTCAAAGGAGGTTATGCTCAAGCTGCATAATGCACTGGTGAGGCCTCATCTGGAGTACTGTGTGCAGTTTCAGTCTCCAGGCTACAAAAAAGACATAGGAGTGCTAGCAAAAGTACAGAGAAGAGTTACAAGACTGATTCCGGGACTGCAGGGATAGGTTACTGTAGGAGGAAACATTTAAAGAGCTAAGCCTTTTCAGTTTAAGCAAAAGGAGATTAAGAGGTGACATGATTGAAATGTTCAAAATTATGAAATTAATTAGTACAGTAGATGAAGAGTGTTATTTTAAAATTAGTTTATCAAGAACATGGGGACACAGCTGAAAACATGTTAAGGGAAAATTCCGTACAAACATCAGGAGATTTTTTTCATGGAATAAGACAACTAAGTATTGTGGTAGACAGTAGGACTTTAGGGAGCTTCAGAAATGAACTTGATGTTATTTTGAAGAAATTATGTGGATAGGACTGGAGAGCTTTGGTGAGCTGAATAGGCCTGTTCTTGTCTAAATCTTTATAATGTTGCAACAGTAAGAGTTATTACCCGGGCAGGTATCTGCTTACATTTCAACATGATACTCCTTTAAATTAGATTATTACAGTATAATGATGTGAAGTATGTTTTTTCACAATGTGTGACAGTTTTTATTTCCATTTGAACACTGCAAAGAATAAGGAGATGCATATTTGTTTCAGGACAGGTGTATAATTTCACCCTTTATTCTTATTAATGGCCTGAGCATAGAAACATATAAGAAGGTATATTAGAATCTGGGATGTGTTTCCTGACCATAAAATAAAGTCATATAAATGTGCTATAAGATCAAAAATAAACTTGATTACATTTATTTACAATTTGTAAATTATTATTTGAACAAATTACTGAAGCGAAAACGCTAGAGTTCCACAGAGGAATATATTTTGGACAAGACTGGGCACCACCGTAAAGTTGCGAAGATCTAAAAACAATCCACATTAACAAGTCCTAGTAAAGGCTATTACAGTTGTTTCAAACCCGAGACACCATTTTTATCAGGGGTTTGTGCTGCTTCCTCACAGCTGATATGATAAAACAATAGGGCATAAAACCAGAAAAGATAGAAATTTCTTTATTCCCAGTGCACTCCATTGTGCAATAACCGATTTAATGGAAAGAAACTTCTTATTTTAAATGTATGCTGGCATACTGGCGTAATGGCTCAATGTTTCCTTCTTTACTGCTCTCAGTTCAGCTATGTTATGTTGTATTGAGATTTATTGTAATGCTATTTTGTTAAGGTTTATGGTGATGTAAAGCTACAATGGAATTTCCCCGAAGGACAATAATCTAAACTGAAACAAAACTATAGAGTTAAAATAAACTAAAGATCTGCCTCCCAATATATTTTATTTTGAAACATGACAAACCACTCAAAAAAGAATATCTTCATTCCCAGCTTTTTAAAATTTGTGCTATTCCTACAGCAGACTGACAAGTATATCCCTAAAATGTGCATAGAAGAAAATGGAAATGTTTGTGGGTAATGAAGATGATTGAAAATGAAAATGATTGTTAAAAAAGACAGGAATGACTATCACTGATAAAAGTTTGTACAGTGCAGTAAGATGAGTTATTGCAGTATTGTTTTCGCAATTATAATTTGCTTCTAAAGTCGGTGCTATCCAGTTTTTGGGAGCAAACTTGTTTCAATTAGTATTAGTCATAATTTTTCACAAACTCTTCCAGTTAATGAGTATGCAATAATCATATTTTGGAAATAGACAAAGTTTTCTTATATATTCTATACTATTGTCATATACTGTACATCTCTTTGATCAGAAAGTAAATTGCTTAAGATTTAAAACAAAGGTAGCTACCACACATTTGGAAATAGTAAGCACAGGCCACAGAGCCTAAGTAGAAGAACATCAAAGCAAAAAAAAGTAGGGATAAGTGGAGAGAATGATGTTCAGAGTGAGGGAAAGATATGAGAACAGAAGCATGCAGACAAAATAAACATGGCAGTAGAGCAGATTGATGCACAATGTATGTCTCATTTGGAAATACGAGTTCAAGATTTAAGAAATAGTTGGCCAAAAATCAGAAAATAGGTTGGGATTACTGATTTGAGTGACTGGTTCCAAGAGTTATGCAGATGATGGCTTCTTTATTAACCATTAGGTTAAGAACTTGAAATAGAGTTGACAAATTTCCAAAATGCTATCTCAAAGAAAAATAAAACACTCAGTGAGAAAATTGCTTCTAAAGGGACTATGACTTACCAGATTTGTGTCAGGAGATATTGGATCCTAATAGCCATTACTTTATTTCAAGAGATGAATAGCTTCTCCTTAACTATTGAAGGCTGGGCATTTAGGCCATGCTGGGATAGTTACTAGGACAATCAGCTGTTTATAGGGAACTCATTCCTATCACATGGACATGCAAATCAAAAGTATGAAGTGGCGCTGTGCCTCCTCGCACCTGACAAGCTCAAAATGTACAGTGTCGGTTCTTGCACGCAAGCTGGGGAATAAGCACTGATTATGATCATCTAAACTGCTCACAGTTTACTGTTGTTAAGGCAGCTCTTCAAGACACACCTCATCACAGAAGATGCTTGGGACTATTCAGTCTTTCTTACTCTTTGTTTTCCTCCTAGTTATCTACATAATTACTGATCCAATCAACTGTTAACCAGTGATTTTCTTTTTGAATACTACAGTTTGTAGTTTTCAACAAATTAGGACTAACTGTAGTGAATAACTTTTTATTTTATATTTCATAATTTGTATGTATAATATATAATTCTTGTCCTTAGTCACACTGGATAAAGCAATCTGCTGAATAATAATAATAATGGGGGGCAATAAGTCACAACTCAATACACTATGTGCCATACTGAGTGTCAGGTGAAGGACTTATTTTCTCAAATGATCGATTCATTTGCCATTAACCACCATGAGCTAACTGTCGCTAAATGTCTGGCAGTGGACAATGATTTGGGCTAAAATTTCTGAATAAAGGAAATCTGCAAGATTTGAAAAAAACATGCATTTCTGGGGGCTGAAGTGAACAGAGGCCTCATCAGATCATTTCTTTTTGTTGCTAAGTAACAATGAACATGACAGACATGATAAATGGTGTAGACAGGTGGGGAATATGACACAGGCCACAAAACACATCTTAGAGAGCCTGCATAGTAAAAGTGACACAGATTGGGAAAGGAAGCTGCAACACCAAAATTGGTGAATTATTCAAGACTGTATAAAATTTGGCATACTTTTTCCATGCTATAAAATCTCTTCTTGCCTGTAGTAAAAGCCTGGTCCTGAAAGCGTTCAGATAAAAGAACTCAATGTGGATCTTAGAAGAGATAAACATTGACTAGCTGCTTCATATCTCAGCATGTTTATCATGACTGGTTTACAGATCTGTAGTGACTTGGGCTCACTGCAAGGAGATGATAATAAGTTGAATGTTATTGTTAAATTTATATTTTCATAAATATTGTAATTCTACAAATATTACATGTATGACATAGCTACTGAGTTGTATTTATTCTGTGTTTATTAAAAACTCCATATATATAGTGTATTTTTAATTAATTATCTGCTTCAGTGAAACCATCAATCATTATTTTATTGGATGCCATTACAAGTACAGAGCCAATATGATTAAAATACAGAATTATCCACAAAAACACTGGCGATTCTTGTTTGATAATCTTCATTTAAACTACAGCTTAAGTAGCCAATAATATGTTGAGTCACAATGTTATCAGTCTAGTTTTTTTACTCTGTGACATTAAGAGTATCTTCCTTTAGGTTTTGTGTTGTCAAAAGTGTTTCATTGCAACCATTTTTTTTTGCTGAAGCACATAACACATTTTCTCCTCTTTTCTTTCATTTTTAGGAATGTTAATTTGCACTAATTTATATTAATTAACAAAATAATTATCTGAAGTTTTATTAATTACTAAATGCAGCATCTCAGACCTTCTTTACATAAAGTAGTTATAATTTAATTAGTTTCAGTTTCCTCCTTCAGTAAAGTTTGTAGTGTTATGCATTGGTGTTCAGGGCTCCCTTGACAAGCTTGACTGAGATAAGCACTACAACTCCATGGCTTGAGGGGTCATTGTCACTAATGGTATCCCCTTCTTTTTCCACAGATCAGACTCCCAGTGAGAACACGTCTGCCTGGCTGTGACATATTGAGCAACCAAACCCCCTTCCAGTCATTTCACCATATAAAGTGGCAACTTGAGAAGGTGATGTCTCATAGTCAACCAGGACCTGAGTCCATTAAGAGTTACAAAGCCAAGAGAGAAGAAAGAGTTGAGAGTTGTAACTAATCATCAATAAAACCTGAGTCCATTCATTGTCTTCTCAGACTTAATAATTTTCAAAAACATCTTATCCAAGCTACCCAGTTAGAGGGGTGTAGGACCATCACTTTAAGTGACGTATATTGCCATTAGCTATGAGAATTGCACATTAAAGCTGATGACATATTGAGTTTCTGTGATACTAAACACTGTCTAGAAAACAAAAGCACAGCGTTTTCCATCTCTTATGTCAGAAAATGTTGCACTGTTAATTTTTTCAAGTAGCCCTAAATTAACTAGATTAATGTGGACTGTAGTGGGTGCTCCAGCACTCCAAGCACCTAACCTAGACAAGCTCAGACACAAGTATAAAATAAACAAGAGTATTTATTATGGGGAACTCTTCGCTGGTAAGCGTTTCCCAGCCATGCCTCAATACAGTACAACGCACATAACAGCTCTTTGTCTTACTGACTCTCTCTCTTGGTCACTCCCTCCACTCCTCCACGCAAGCATTTCCTCCTTCCTCCTGACTCTGTCTCCCCGAAAGTACTTCCACTGTTTCAAAGGCTTGGCTTAGGATCATTTCAGGTTAAGGCTGGATCCTAACAAAGAAGGTCTCCCCAGTCCCCACACCAGCCCTTAGTGGCGGCCACAGAACCCAACAGGGCTGAGTAGAAGAACTCCAATTTCCGTGTTGCCTTGTGGGAATCCATGTCTCCACCATAACCAAAGAGGGCAGCCATTTGTAAGTCTGGGGGAGACAATTCCCATAGATGCTGTCTTATTTTTTTTCTCCAGCTTTTGGAGTTTTTTTTTTTTGTTTTTTCTGTCCACCCTGGCCATCGGACCTTACTTATTCTATGTTAATTAATGTTGACTTATGTTTATTTTTTATTGTGTCTTCTATTTTTCTATTCATTTTGTAAAGCACTTTGAGCTACATTTTTTTGTATGAATATGTGCTATATAAATAAATGTTGATTGATTGATTGATTGATTCCCCACACCTTCCATCTTGAAGGCATCCTGGCCAGGTAAGGATGCTGGCCATCCCTCACAAATAATAAATTAGTGGTATCAAGATAAATGCAGGTGAATAGTAAAATGAAATGGCAGGTACAATATGACACATAAATATTTATTCCCCACATGAAAATAAAAAAGTTATGTTTGGAAAGGTGTTATATATAACATAAAGTATTATATGTATTTGGTGCTGTAAAGTGTCAATTCACATGGGATGGATTCCTGTCCCGGCCAATAACCCCAAGCCACCAGATGGAGCCCTCCCTGCAACATGGAGGTGCCCCGAATTCCAGCAGGGCATCATGGAACTTGGAGTTTTACTTCACAGCCCTGCTGGATACCGTGGGGGCCGCCAGGGGTCGCTGCAGGGAGGAACAGGGAATCGTATTTTCCAGGTAGCCCAGAAGTACTCCCTAATCACAGGAACGGAAGACACAAAGTACTTCCAGGCTGAAGAAAAAAAGGAGTTTTCATCTGACCCGGAAGTGCTGGGAAATCACATGGACTGAGGGTTGAAGCACTTCCGGGTCAAGAGATATAAAAGGACTGTGGGCAACCCCAGCAAGTTGAGCTGAGTTGGGAGGAAGGGTAACAAAGTGTCTGGGAGTGGACGATTGTATTATTGATTGTGTATTGTGATTATTGTGGAGGTAGAGGTGCTTGGTGCATATTATTATAATAAAAAAGTCATCATTGGGACGTTTACCTGGTGTCTGACGAGTTCAAGGGGACAATAGCGCCCCCTATCTGTCACACTGTTGGAATTTGCATAATATACAGTATATGTATATTGGTAATGTTTTCTCCAGGGGCCTCATGTATAAACGGTGCGTACGCACAAAAATGTTGCAGTAGAACTTTTCCACGTTCAAATCGCGATGTATAAAACCTACACTTGGCGTAAAGCCACGCACTTTTCCACGGTACCTCATGCCTTGTTGTACGCAAGTTCTCCGCTCGGTTTTGCAAACTGGCGGCACCCAGCGTCAAAGCAATGGTACTGTTCTTGTGTGATTACTCATTATTTTCATGACGCGGCTTTATAAATACACAGAAACTAACCGCATATTGTTTATTAGTGTAATGCATCTGATTGTAATTAACTCGTAACAATATAATGGTCCAGGGAACAGCCATAGTATTCCAAATGCCATAACTGCTTTAGCGTTGTTACTCTCACTTCTTCTTCTTCTTCTTCTTCTTCTTCTTCTTCTTTCAGCTCCTCCCGTTAGGAGTTGCCACAGCGGATCATCTTTTTCCATATTACTCTCACTGCACCACTCAGAGTATTTATATCACTGTATCTGAGTGTGAATCACAGCAGCAGCTGATCGGAAAGAGAATTATCGGTATACGGCATTAAGCACACGCTGTCTCTGCCACGGCAAAACGTTTCAAAGCCTTTCCTGTACGGACCTCGCGGTTCAAAACAGTTTAATCCCAAGAACTTTAAATGCAGCCAATCAAGTGCTCCTTGTAGAACTGTTTGTACTTATAAGTACAATCACCCCACTGTAAACTTGCACTACAGTTATAATATCGCACAACCTGAGCCACTTTATAAAGCACGTATTTACATATGATGACGATATCATTTTTAAGGTGAAATGCAGCAAAATATGTTTGTTAAATTATACAGATAAAACTTTAACTTCATTTAAATAATCTATATTCTTCACTGGGAGTGTCTTTAAGGATAGAATAATTAAACATGTACTACGAAGATATTTCAATGTTCTTTAAACGTTTTGAAGAATCGGCGCTAAGCTTACAGATGGCTTAACGTCTATTACAGAGCTGATTACTTGGGGAAAGAAAAGCACTGACTACAGTGATGGCTACGCCAATATATATTGAATATAAAACAGAAATAGAAAATAACAACACAGCTAAAAACGCAGCGACAAATTTCGGCAAAAGTTAAATGCTTGTGTCATGAGCACAAGGCGGCTAGTGTCTGCAACATACGTGGCCATCCACCGTGCATGACATTGGCGGGCGAAGGAGCCACCGATTCTTCCTCTGCCCAGTGCCACCACAAGCTTAGAGCCGCCCCTGAGTACTGCTGCAATAAATTAATTTTCGAAGTGAAACATGTTTATTAACGTGCTTTAACTCCTATCATAATGAAAATGACATCACGTATACATCTCAGTATTTTAGTTATTCAGAGAGCTGTAATATCACGAATGTAATGGACTCTGTGTCCAGTTGGAGGAAGAGAGCCGGTTTAAGAAGCAAGTAGTGATTCACACACATAGAGCACATAGAAAATCAAATACAAAACAAAGCATTTAACGTGCTACTTTAATTACGATGTGATTTTAGAAACTGGTTAATTAAGCAATTTTAAGATGAATTTTATGATGTTCTACTTTAATGACAAAATAAACTACGTGATTAAAGTGGAAATTTCGAGATTGAAGTGGACATTTCGTGCTTTTTCCCCACCGTGTGGCTTTTTTGTCTGTACCCTAATAAGCTTTCATATGACACTCAGACAGTGGGCTTACAACTCGGCTTTCCACGGCGACTTTGATATGTGACTTCTTTTTTATTTCCGGCACTGTGCGATTTTGTGGATGTGAGCTTTCATGTTTCTCCAACACGCTATGCCACTCGATCAACTTCCTTTTGTTGATTATACCACAGCTTATTTGAACAAATAGTATGTTTTTCCTTTGCCTCCACTTGGTATTCGCTGAAATTCTTATGTTTCCCCCCGTGCTTTTCCCATTGTCTTTTCACAGAAGGCTGCGCTTAAGGGCGATTTATATTGATTTGCATATTCAAATAGGCGTAATTCTGGGAGGATTTGGGCGTTACAAATGCGCGTGCACGGCGTTAGTTTTCACGCTGATCGGGATTTATGTAGCGGAAGAACGTGGAAGTTGGAGTACGCACAGATTCCTGCATCTGGATTTTTCTGTGCGTAAGCACATTTCGGCTTTTGTGCTTACGCCATGTTATAGTGCGAGTTCTACGCACGGCGTTATACATGAGGCCCCAGGTATTTCTCTCGTCTCACAAGCTCCAAAGGTATGCATGTTGTTTTTACTGGAAATTCTACTTTATCCCTGTATGAATATGTGTAGGTGCATTCCATATGAACTGGCTTCCCAACACTGGATTGCTCTCACCTTGTACCTGATACTTCCACTCTACAGTCTGGCTTCCTATGAAGTAAAAGAAAAAAGTTCAGAAAATGTCCCCACTTATTATAAGGCCTATTAACAGTAAATTAAACAATACAATTTAACACAAACACTCAAATGTTTAGTATGTTAGCATGGTGATTAGTGCTGCTTCCTCAAAGCTGTAGAATATAATTTTTGAGTCCTGGTACAGCCTTGTTTTTCTTTGTGAAACCTGTTAAAAGCGCAGTCAAGTGTCAACTTCCCAGTGTCTTTAAGAAAAAGAAAATATTTAACACATGCAATGTAGAAGCATGGGTTATGTGCAGTTTGACACCTAAATTCTTTATTTCTAACTTCATCTGTAGTGCTAGATGGTTACATTTTCATATGTGACCCCTGTTTTATCACAATAACCAATAAGTAGAATTGGTTTTGTCAATTTTTATTCACACTGAAATGCTAGACAGGTATTCAGTCAACTAGGAAGAGCACACAGGCAATCCAAAGCTCTTAATCCCATGGCATCTTTTCCAAAGAAAGGACCATCAGAAATCATTTGATCTTCAGTGAATTCCTGCACACCTTTAAAGCAGTAAAGCAAACTAGAATGATTACTTATGACCCCTGTGATAGATGGCTGGCTGTTCAATCTGGCTGTGACATCCCAGAACTAGAAGAATAAAGGAAGGCAGGCTTTTCTGAATACTGCCTCCCCCGGGACGCTAGGTGGTAGCTTTCCTGGATGGCAACAGTTCTCCAGATTCCCTCAGAGCATTCTGGGACATGGAGTCTGTTTCCTCAACCGTGTTGGAAGCTGTGGGTACAGCCAGGAGGAGCTCACAAAGAACCTGGGGATTTGTATTGTTTCTACAACTCAGAAGTACTTCAGAGTCACGAGGACGGAAGCCAGCAGTACTTCAGGGCTATTTGAGAACTGAGGATGTGGCATTTACCCGGAAGATGAGGAGTACTTCTTGGTCACAGACTATTTAAAGGACTATGGGAAACCCAGTAGAGAGATCCAGAGTTGGGAGGTTGGGTGACGAAGCTGCTGGGAGTTGAGGATTGGATTATTGTTACTTTTATTGATTTTTAGCATTATTGACGGCAAATCATCCTGAAGACGGTGGTGCGCTCTCTGAGGTGAACACGGAAGACTTCCGCATGAGGTCAGCCAGCAACAGACACGTGACCAGCCCTGAAGCATCACGGGATAGAGAAGGTCAACCGCAGCCCGTAGGCTGGAGTCAAGACACCCCGACGGACGCGGAGTTCCCGAAAAGGGAGGGGAAGTTGGACGAAGCGTTGCACGCCATAAACAAAGGTAAGGAGGCTCGGGGAGTGACCAGTCGATCCGCCAAAAAATGGAGTCAGGCGGAGACTAGCTCGAAGCTAGTCTCCGGAACTCCAAATCCCAAAAGGCAGTACAAGACCCAACTGCGCTGGTGCAGGAGACACCTGTCGGCTTGCAGCTGGAGGGTGGGGCGTTTAAAAGTCCGAGCTTGCCTCCAGCCGATCAAGAAGGGGACTTTAATGTGTGGGAGCTGGAAAAATTAATACAACCTGTAAAGAGCCTTTTCCAGGTCATCATCTCGATGAGGAAGTTAATCGAGTAATTGGGAGCGACGGCCGAGGCACCTCTAAGGCGGGTGGATGAATTTTTACGCCGCTTCGGACGGGAGCTTCCACAGATGATAGATTCGGCGGTACAGGTAGGTTCAACTGGTACTGTACAGGAAGTCAGGACTCACAGTACAAAGCACGAGTTAGTATCGGCTGCCAAGTAATCTCAAGTCCCACAAGTGATCGGGGGGTGATGACCGAGTGTCTGGTGGAAGGAACGGGGGCGTTGGAGCAGCAGGATAGTACTGACTTCCATGTTTTTCCAATCCTTAAGACTTTGGCGCCGGTCACACTCAAATCTAAAGGGGTGCAAAGAGTAAGGGGTCTCTCTCCTACTCATAAGGAGACCCAAACTGTGAACAAGCCCCAGAAAAAAAAGGAGAACCTGCAGGAAAAGCAGGGAGCTCCTAACAAAGAGCGGAAAACTGTGACTCACAGTGAGTCGAGGGGACGCACTCCGTGTGGGCGGGGAGACAGTCCATCCTCAGCTGGCCAAAGGGTAATGCGGGAAGTACCAGCCTGCTTTCAGTCCAGTAGGACATTATACTCAGGGAGGAGGCTGTGTTACAAATGCCATCGACCAGGCCATCTATGGAAGGAATGTCCAGGGAGAGGTGCACTTGTTTTGTTATAATTGTACCTTTTGTGAAAGTGTTTATTTCATGTTTGTATTTCAGGCTTCACACCTTATACATTTCATGTCTACATTTTGTCAATTATTACTAAAACATGAAAAACGTTTCTGTGTTAACAACGTTTTTTCATAGATTGCTGTTGACATGGAACACACATGAAATGTACTGTATGTATTTCAAATAATGATGTACTATTTTAACCTATAAAGCTCCAGCACTTCACTCGAAGATAAACACTGACCACTGAGAAACTTCTTTGTGAATTGAACTGCGGCGGTGGGCAGTTGGATGGGATAGCAGGCTGCTTGCTGTTATCGACACATTTACAGGACAAAAGACGCTGATGGAGAGGTGTGAACGGATTTAAGACGGGCGGGATTTATGAGTTTTCTCGTAGGCTCTGGTAATTCTACTGTTAAACATTAATTTGCTAAACTAGTTCTTTATTGGTTCCATTCACTGCTCTAGTAGATTAATGCAGTGGGCCTTAACAACAGTTGTACCTTCCACATTCCTCCCAACATAACAAGTGCTTGCAGAGTCACCCCAGAAAACCAGAAAAGAAAACAGAGAATGTTAGAGTTTGTCTATGATTCTTCTTCTTCTTTTAGTTGCTCCCATTAGGGGTCGCCACAGCGGATCATCTTCTTCCATATCTTCCTGTCCTCTGCATCTTGCTCAATCACAGCCATCACCTGCATGTCCTCTTTCACCACATCCATAAACCTCCTCTTAATCCTTCCACTTTTCCTCTTTCTTGGGTGCTCTGTCTTTAACATCTTTTCCCAATATACCCAAGCATCTCTCTTCTGCACATGTCTGAACCAACGCAATCTCGTCTCTCTGATTTTGTCTCCCAACCCTCCAAGCTGAGCCGACCCTCTAATGTACTTATTTCTAATCCTGTCCATCCTTGTCACACCCAATGCAGATCTTAGCATCTTTAACTCTGCCACCTCCTGCTTTTTGGTCAGTGCCACCGTCTCCAACTCATATAACAAAACTTTTCTCACTATCGTCCTGTAGACCTTCCTCCACTTTCACTCTTGCTGATAACTGTCTGTCACAAATTACTCCTGACACTCTTCTCCACCCATTCCACCCTGCCTGCACTCTCTTTTTCACCTATCTTCCACAATCCCCATTACTCTGTACTGTTGATCCCAAGTATTTAAACTCATCCACCTTCGCCAACTGTACTCCCTCCATCCTCACTATTCCACTAACCTCCCTCTCATTCACACAAATGTATTCTGTCTTGTTCCTACTGACCTTCATTCCTCTCCTCTCTAGAGTATATCTCCACCTCTCCAGGGTATCCTCAACCTGCTCCCTACTCTAACTACACAATGTCATCAGCAAATATCATAGTCCAAGAGAATTCTTGTCTAATCTCATTTGTCAACCTGTCCATCACCATTGCAAATAAGCATATCTATAAAATATATATTTCAATACATACTATAATCTATTATAATTAGTGAAAAAATAAGTAAACAAATAAATAATAAACAAATATGAAAAATTAAAATTAAATAAGTGAGTTTTAGGAGTTTTTTAATGTGTTCCCCTGTATTAATCTGGCTTGTTTCTAATGGTAACGCATTCCATATTTTTTGGGCATTACGGTACCACTTCTTTTATATTTAGTTTTTTTGGAATAATAATAAACTAATATTTTAGGATCTAAAACTACAATCGGTAATGTATGGGTAAATTAACTCTAATATACAAGAAGTAGCAAAATTAGTCAGGGCATTATATATGCTTAAAATATTTTAAAAACAATACTCAAGGACACAGATAACAAATGTAATGACTCTAAGACCAGTGAAATGAGTTCAGATTGTCTTCTTTCTGGTTAAAATTCTTGTTCTGCATTCTGAACCAGCTGCAGTCAATTTATGTCTTGTTTTGGTAGCCTTGATAGGAATGCATTGCATGAATCTAATTCTTTACATCTGACTTAATTTGAAAAGCCAAATGGTCAAGTTTATTTCCAAGACCCTTGTTTTTGTCAGTTTGTTTTCTTGTTTAGCTTGAGAAAATGTACTATTATTCATTCTGTAATGCTAGTAAAACATTGGATCAGAGGGACCAGAGCCTCAGGATCTTTAGGTGCTGATAAGTAAAGCTGTATTTCATCTGCACAGCTTTATTAGTTCATCTTGTGTTTTGCAAATCTGTTCTAATGGGAACATCCAGACTGAAAACAAAAGTGAGCCCAAAATTGATCTTTGTGGTACACCGTATACAATATCATGAACTTTTGACATACAGTTATCACTACTTACAAAGAGTTTTTCAACCTGTTATAAATTATTTAAAATGGTTTAAAACACTACCAGAGATCCACTCAGCCCATAAGGAATTAATGAGAATACTTTGGTCTATGGTGTCAAATAATGCCTTCACATTCAAGAGGACAACAATAGATATGTTACCTATGTTAGTTTTAACTCTCAGATCATTAACTAATTTTACAAATAGTGTTTCCATTCTTTGATCTGGTGGGAAACCTGACGAAAAAATATCAAGAAAATAGTTTGTATTCAAGTAATCATTTAATTGCTAAAAAAATACTTTTTCTGTAATCTTACTTTAAAATGGAGGCTTAGAGATGTCACAAAATGTCAAAGACAGAGAAGTCAAGATTATTTTTCTTAAGCAGTGGTTTAAGTACTTCAGTCTTTGAAGAATCTGGGAAAAGACCAGTATCGAATGAACTATTCAGAATGTGGATGGATGGATCGTGTAAATTAAGGATCCTTTAAATGCTTTTGTCTCTGATAATGTGTACAAAATGTCAAAAGTATTATTTTATCAATTCTGAACATCAGACTCACTGAGATTTACCAGTATAAGTATAGTGAAATTATATTAGATAGATACATAGATAGATAGATAGTGTAAAAGAAAGCACAGACAGTATAAAGTTTTGGGGTTTTCCGACCCCGTATATTGCGGACACTCCACAATAATCAAAACAAAGGTCAAAGATATAAACAAAATAGTTCATATGTGCGACGCCGTTCAGAGGCGTCGGTGGGCATTTTATAGGGGAGGAGCTGGAAGTGGAGGAATGCTGGGAAGGAACCGTGAGGGAGGATGGGACTGCTGACGTCAAGGAAGATGGCGGAGGAAGGGCGGAAGTGAATGTACTGCGGGAAGGTTACAATGGCGGAGCATCTTTTTTCCTGGAAGACAAAGGAGAAAGGTTAGTACCCTGCCACTCCCTACCGGCAAACGTCTTTCGAAGCGGTGCAAGGTCGGTCTGCGACCTCCTACTCGCACATGCGTGACACGACCCCCCCCTTAGCCCAAGACCGCCAGGTCGGGCGGACCTAACCGAGAGGTCGTGGATGCGAGAGAGGGCATCGGCATTGACGTGAAGGTCGCCGCGGCAATAAGTGACCGCGAACTTATAGGGCTGCAAGTCCAGAAACCACCTGGTGACCCGCGGATTCGACTCTTTGTGGAGGGACATCCACTGAAGTGCAGCATGATCAGTCACCAGAGTGAATTCGCAACCCAACAGGTAATACCGGAGATAAGTCACGGCCCACTTAATGGCCAGAGCTTCCCTCTCCACTGCCGCGTACCAGCTCTCTCGGTCCAGCAGTTTGCGGCTCAGGTACAGTACGGGGTGTTCGACACCTTCGACACTTTGGCTCAACACGGCGCCCAGGCCGGTGTCCGAAGCATCGGTCTGGAGGATAAAAGGCAACCCAAAATCAGGGGTCCTTAATACAGGTGCCGACGTTAGGGCCCTTTTAAGGTCATTGAATGCGTGTTCCGCCATGTCGGTCCATACCACTTGTAAGGGAGTGTCTTTCTTTGTTAGGTTAGTCAAGGGTGCTGCCCTTTCGGAGAAACGGGGTACGAACCGGCGGTAGTACCCCGCCAGCCCCAAGAAAGCCTGCACCTGTCTCTTGGTATTCGGACGGGGCCATTCCAGGATGTCTTTAACTTTGGAGCATTGGGGTCTCACCTGTCCTCGCCCTACCAGGTAGCCTAAATACTTGGCCTCCTTTAAGCCAAAGAAACATTTACGGGGGTTAATGCGGAGGCCGGCCTTAGCCAGTGTCACAAGGACAGCAGAGACCTGCAATATATGTTTCTCCCAGGTGCCAGAATAGATGACGACATCACCCAGGTAGGCGGCACTATAGGACTGGTGGGGCTTCAGCACTTTATCCACCAGACGCTGAAATGTCACTGGGGCCCCGTGCAGCCCAAATTGGAGGACCTTGTATTGCCAATGTCCGCTAGGGGTGCTAAAGGCTGTTTTCTCTTTTGCAGATGCCGTTAAAGGAATTTGCCAATACCCTTTTGTCATGTCAAGGGTAGTCAAGTACCGAGCCGCACCCAGCCGCTCGAGCAGGTCGTCAATGCGGGGCATCGGGTAGGCGTCGAACTTGGAGACCTGGTTTAGACGTCTAAAGTCGTTGCAGAATCTCCAGGAGCCATCCGGCTTGGAAACGAGGACGATAGGACTGGACCAAGGACTATGGCTTTCCTCTATAATGTCCATATCCAGCATCCGCTGCACCTCCAGTTCTACTTTGGCGCTTTTCGCCTCCGGGAGTCTATAGGGCCTCTCCCGGACGACTACTCCGGGGTCCGTGACTATGTCGTGTGCAATCAGCGAGGTCCGGCCTGGTGCCTCGCTCACTACATCGGGGATGGCGTGGATAGTCTGGGTTATCTCACGCCGCTGTACGGGTGTTAGCTCGTCACCGAGGTTAAGGGCAAATGTGCTGGCGAACAGGAAGAGGGATCTACTAGTGTCGGGAGACTCCTCCCGGTCCTTCCAAGGTTTTAATAAATTAACGTGGTAGATCCTCTCGCTCGGTCGACGATTCGGTTGCTTAACTAAATAGTCGACGAGCCCCTTTCGTTCCTTAACCTCGTATGGCCCTTGCCAATGAGCTAGTAGCTTTGAATGGGAGGTAGGGAGGAGTACCATTACTCGATCCCCCGGGCGGAACTCCCGGAGGCCGGAGTAGCGGTTGTAACATCGGGCCTGCGCTGCTTGCGCACGGGTCACGTGGTCCTTTAGGATGGGCCTGATTTTAGCGAGCCTGTCGCGCAGTTGCGCCACATACTCCAATATATTGGAGGAGGAAAGGGCCTCAGCCTCCCAGCCCTCTTTTAGTATGTCCAAAAGTCCCCGGGGTTGTCGTTCGTACAATAGCTCAAAAGGAGAGAAGCCCGTAGAGGCCTGGGGCACCTCCTGGTAGGCAAAAAGCACGAGCGGCAGGAGCTGGTCCCAATTCCTGCCATCGGCGCTGACCACCTTACGAAGCATCTGTTTAAGCGTCCGGTTAATATGTTCTACCAGCCCGTCTGTTTGGGGGTGGTAGACAGACGTCTTCAGGTGCTTTATTCGCAGTAATTTGGCAACCTCCTTGAACGTATCTGAGGTGAAAGGAGTACCCTGGTCCGTGAGGACTTCCTTGGGGATCCCCACTCTTGAAAATAGGTGGACTAATTCCCGTGCGATACTTTTTGTATTAGCGGAGCGCAGGGGAACCGCCTCTGGGTATCGGGTTGCATAGTCTACCATGACCAATATATACTTGTGGCCAGGGTTTGAGGGTTCCAGGGGGCCTACCAGGTCTACCCCTATTCGGTCAAAAGGGATGTCTATCAGGGGAATCGGGACGAGATGAGCATGGTCCCTCCTAGGAATCTGGCGAGTCTGGCACTCCAGACAGGATTGACAGAAACGCCGGACCTCCTCGTTGATCCAGTGTCGTCTCGGACCCGAGGTGGGCGCCTAGGAGGTGGGCGTGAGCCAGCTCGAATACCTCCGGGAGAAAGGGACGCGGCACTAACAACAGTTTCCGCACCTCCCCCTCGTGGGATGCGACCCGATACAACAGATCATTCTCCAGTACAACGAAGGGCTCGCGTGGCATGGAACCGTCAGCTTGTGAGCTGCCTGGAAGAACAATCGCATTCCGGGCAAACCGTAGGGAATCGTCATTCCACTGCTCCCTTTTAAACGAGGCGTGGACCGAAATTGGTGGTCCAAATTACTTAGGGGGTCTTGTGAGCGGTTTGGGGGAAGGGTTCCCTGGCTTGTCCCTTCTCCGGCGGATACTTCCGGGTCAGAGTCCGTCTCCTGAGAAACCTCCCCCGATGTGCCTGCGCCATTTTGGCTTGCCTCAAAGCATGGCGTGGAGACCGCAGGAAGGGCGCCTCGCCCCTTCATGACCAGACCTAGCGAGGCCCCGGGAGCGGTGTTCGTCTTACCGCTTTTCCTGTGTGACCAGTCTTCGGGATCGGGTAACACCGCGACCGTCAAGTTGGAAACTTGCCCCTTCCAGGTGATGTAACAGCGGGCACTGTGGTAAGACTTGGTCTCCCCGTGTATACAAATGACCTGCAAGTGCTGTGCTAGCCACTGCCGCGGTAACACGTAACGGCGAGCGACAATGGTAATGTTGCTGCCGGAGTCAAACAAAGCCACCACCGAGTGCCCATTCAACAACACCACTCATGTGTTTGGACTTGCCAGAGGGTGTGACGGAGTACAGTACCTTTCAGCGGCCGCCCAGGTGCAGTCCATCGGCTCTACTGCCGTGTTAAGGGGACAGGTAGGAAGAAGGTGGCCGACCTCGCCGCACTTGTGACAGCGCGGGGCGGCAGGTTTTTCTTTTGGCCTCTGGGTTGCTTCTGCAGCTCGTGGAGAGGGCTCGGGGGTGGCCGCCAGTCCCTGTCCGTTCCCACAAGGGTGCCTTTACGACCCCCCCCCCTTGGTAGACCGCCAGCTGATGCTCCAAGACCTCCAGGAGGCCTGGCATGTCCTTAAAAGGATGGCGCCGTACCCGCTGGGCAAGGGAGCTGGGCAGAGCGTTCACCAGGCCCTCGCAAGCCACCTGCTCTACGACCTTCCGGGCCTGGGGTCCTTTGGGTCGTAACCAGCGCCCCATTTTGCCCCAGAAGTCGAAGGCCTGTGCACGGGCCGGCCTCTCTGGGTCGAACTGCCAGCTCCGCCATTCGGCCGCCTGCTGGCCCGGGCTGATGCTGTTGCGCGCCAGGATCTCCTGTTTCAGGAGGTCATAACTTGCGGCCTCATCGACGGGGAGGTCGTAATAAGCCCGCTGCGCGGGTCCCTTCAGATAGGGCGCCAGAATGGATGCCCACTCGGACCGCTGCCACTCGTTCCGGGTGGCCGTCCTCTCAAAGATCCCCAGGTAGGATTCTATGTCGTCCGCCTCCGTCATGGGTACCAGAGGCGGAGGCGTTGGACGGCGGGTCAGGCCTTACCCTCTGGGCTTCCGCCAGTTTGGCCTTCCTCTCCTCCAACTCCCGGGTGGTGTTGGCTTGCGCCTGCTGCAGGGCCAGGATCTGTGCATTCATCCCCTGCAGCACCATGTTGAGGTCTTGCCCTTCGGTCATTTTTATCGGGCTTTTTATCCTGCCGACTACGCCACTGTAAAAGAAAGCACAGACAGTATAAAGTTTTGGGGTTTTCCGGCCCCGTATATTGCGGACACTCCACAATAATCAAAACAAAGGTCAAAGATATAAACAAAATAGTTCATATGCACGACGCCGTTCAGAGGCGTCGGCGGCCATTTTATAGGGGAGGAGCCGGAAGTGGAGGAATGCTGGGAAGGAACCGTGAGGGTGGATGGTACTGCTGACGTCAAGGAAGATGGAGGAGGAAGGGCGGAAGTGGACGTACTGCGGGAAGGTTACAATGGTGGAGCGTCTTTTTTCCTGGAAGACAAAGGAGAAAGGTTAGTACCCCGCCACTCCCTACCGGCGAACGTCTTTCGAAGCGGTGCAAGGTCTGTCCGCGGCCTCCTACTCAATCGCGCATGCGTGACAATAGATAGATAGATAGATACTTATTATGCACAGAAAGCCAAAATTATAGTGTTGATAGCACTTCTTGTTGATGTTACAACATGTCACTTTACTGTAGTGCTAACCACTGAACTTTCCTGCTTTAACAAATTCATCTGTCCATTTTCCAGATCGTCTTAATCCAAGTTAATGGTAGTGCCAAAGCCTAATCTGTCTGAATTATGTACAATGTAAAAAAACAACAATGGACTGTAACCTTTTAAAATTGTATCCTTACAAAGAAAACCCAAACAAAGTTGGGAGATTATTCTGTGATATTTACAAAGCAAAAAACATTGCGTTGCTGCATTACATTAAAATCAGTCCTGGGGGCATTTAATGTTTAAGTCGGCTAGGTAACAATTTACAAAACAGCTTGCATATGATTTAATTGACTACTTGTTTGACTATATTTAGTTGGTGTAACGATTGATTAACTGCTCACACAAATTATATGGGATTGTACTTATCAAAGGTGAAACAAGTAGTTAAGTGATTCAACGTCACTTTCTTGTCTTACAGCAATAACGTAACCAGTTTAAGCATTTCCAGAGTTGCATGGCTCTTTTTGCCAACATGAACACGTGAATGTTATAAAGGAGATGAATGTGAATGTATATATATTTAGAGATACCCTCCTTCATAGTATTTACCCTGAAACTGTTGCTGTCTGGGTTTGTCATTGTTAAAACGTTTCCTCTAATGGATGTTGGTACTGTACATGTGTCCATCTCCAGTGATGAATTACATGTTAAAAGTATAGTGATAAATTCAAAGTGAAATGAATACATTAGAAATTAATTGCAAAAGTAATATTATATAAACATGATGGCAACAAGAAGTTAAACTCATTATATCTTTATTATGTTTAACAGGATTTTTTCTAAATAAATTTGATCTGCAATTTATTAGGTCTTCACTTCATGTTATTCCTGGTGATTAAAACTATAGTGTAACCATACTAGTTTTAATAATTAAACAGTGTCAAATGTCACATTAAAATATAGTATAAAATCTAATGCTGCTGTGTTTGTTAGAATATTTATTCATAATTACTGTGCATTAATAGATGCATTAGAAAAAGTAGAATTATAAATAAAGACAGAACAGAATTTAAAGCAGGAAAAAGCTGCTTTTGTTTTTCTTAATGTCAAAGCAAGTCAGTGCAGCATGTCCTTAATTATGCTGAACATGATTAAAGCAAAGAGGGTTCTTGAGTTTTAATAAAACTGACAACACATAGTAATTGCTTTTTCTGAGTGATTTAGATAATAGTTAAGAATAACTGATTTCTGAAAGGCATTATATAATTCAAAATTACTTTGATAAGATTCTCTTCTTCAGTTATGTCACCAAGAAATTTGAAATAGATTAATAAACTGCTAGCTTAAGAAACATATTACTGTCATGAAATAAAAGCCCGCAGCATCTATGCTTGAGAAGAAAGACTGCTCATTTTAAAAAATGTAGAAAAAGGACTTAATGGAATTTCCAAAAAAAGCAAAAATCTAAAAAACCATTTGGTATTAGCTCTAATTATTTTTATGGAGAAACCAACCTTTGAAATTAATGTCTGTGTGCCTGAAGAAAGAAGTATAAATGAAGACTATCATATTCTCTGAAGGCTTTATAGTGTATTTTCTTTCAACAACAATTAAAATCACTTAGAGCAACAATTCCATTAAAATTGGATATGCAGCAGTATTCTAATACCTTTACAAATGTTCTATTTAAATGGCAATTGTAAAAATTACCATTTTAAAATGACTAGATACTGTAAAATGAATCACTAGAACATCCAGTCATCCATCGTTTGAATCCAGTTTTTCCAGTACAAACACACTATAAACAATTTTTAGTTTACATGTCCTTCAGAAATCTGGGTTTGATTCACAGCATGCTTAGCGAGTCTACCCAATCATGGATATGCTTACAGGGTTGGATTCAGCATTGTGTTTGATATTCTTAAAAATCATGCTACAGATCACAGTGAAGGAGAAAGCAGGTGCGGAAGTGTACAATATATTTATATTTATTTTTGTGTTAGTAATGGTTTTATAGTATTGTTGCTGGTTTTACTGTTATTTTATTTAATTTCTTTTTAAATTTTCACATATAATATTACTTATTTATTTCTTGTTCTTCTTGTTTGTATTATGTGTTAGTTTGCATTGCATTGGTTTATTTTTCACAAAAAATAGTGTCCTATGGTTTTATATTCAGTTGGAATGGGGCTCGTAATTTCATCGTAAATTATTTTACAATGACAATAAAGGCTTTTTATCCTCTATTTCTGTCTATATGTATTTATCTGTATTCAAATACTCAATATACTGAGTATAAGCACACCTGGTTAAGGCTTCACAGCAACAATGTTGTATCTCTAACTGTATATCCCTTTTTTAGTTACTCTGTGTGTGTGTGTGTATATATATATATAGTGTATTTATATTTATTTATTTATTTTTTTTTTAGTAAACAAAGGAGGTTAGTCATTCTTCATTGTAAGAGCAAGGTGATGGCCTGCTGCTTTTTTTTCAGTAGGTCCCGCAGGGACTTCTCTAAATTTAGTAGCAGAGATGAGGAACCACAATGAAGCAAATCAGCTCTTTTGAAGCTGTTAATTTCTGATTATTTGTGTGCTTTTGTTGATCAAGAATTGAACTGCTCAAGTCCCTATTTAGTGTTTGAAGCTGGACGTGAACGTATTGTGTTTCTGAATGGAATAATTCCCATTCTTTACAGTAGAAAGAAAGAAAGAAAGAAAGAAAGAAAGAAGACAGAAAGATAGATAGATAGATAGATGATAGTACTTGTTAATAAAAATAATAATAAAATAAATAAAATATGTTGTGATGGGCGGCCATGACCATTAACCGGCCAGGACGCCAGCTGGGTGGAATGGAGAGAGAGCATCTGCACGGTACCACCTGCCCTAGAACACTAGAGGGAAGATGTCCTCAGCGGCTGTGGCACCACGGATTCCTTCAGGGCACACTGAAAATTGGCGTTTTGTATGGCCCTATTAGGTTCCGTGGGGGCCTCCAGGGGGAGCTGCAGAGCCCTATAGTGGACTTCCTTCACACCTGAGAGTGATTCCAGGTAATGCTAATAAGCCACCTTGAGCTCTCCCAGGAACTGAATAAAAGGAGCCGCCTCACTCCATTCAGGGAACCAGAGTCGGGAGGAGGTGAACTAAGCTTGCCGGGAGAGGAGTGGATGTGGAGAAAGAGAAGAAAGGAAAAGGACTGGGCTTTAGTGTTGTGGATATTGTGCTCTTGTGGGGCACAAATAAAGTGCTTCCCCTCCTGTAAATAAAGTTGTGCTGTGTGGAGAAACATGTGTCGTGCATGTCCGTGTCGGGTTAGGGTGGCTGTATACACCTCGGTGGTCCACAATGTGTACTTGTTATAAGCTGTTTTAACATTTGTTCAGGCCAACACAACAAATTCTCCTGAATCATACTAGGGATTTTTAGTGATGTCATTGTAGTACAATTCTATTTGTACTGTAATTGTTATGCATAAAGTCATAACTATATTTAATACTGTGATGCTCTGTGATAGGGTGGGTCTGGCTCTATTGCTCCCTCTTTTCATTTGGGAGCCTTTTGAACCTGAACCCTTCAATAACCATGCCCGGGATGAGCTGTAAAAATGAGGACAACACATGAAGCAAGGGAAAGGTGCAAAAGTGTACAGTGCTTTTAAAAAAAACAATCCAAAACAAGTGTTCAGAAGTGCCATGCATACAAATATTCAATAAATAAATAATCCAATAAAAACAAGTGCAAAATGTGGAGGTTAAAATCAAAACAAATCTTCTTTAAAACAAGGTTAAAATCCATTCGCAGGAACAGTCCTTTATAAAAACCCAGTCCCTTCTTCTTTTAACACTGGCGGCTCCTCTGCTTCTCCCGTATGGGCCTTGCAGCAGAGAAGTTGCCTACCGACAGTTGCAGCTCTCCTCCCAAGCCTCCTCAGCCCCTGCTGTCTTCCCAGTCATCCTTGGCAGGCAACACAAACTCCTGGTCAATCCCGCTCCTTGTAACATCACAGCTGGAGCAACCATCTCCAAGTGCCCGTTGAGTGTCGGCCACACACTTATTCCCAGAAGCTGTCCTCCTAGCTGCCTGCCTTTTCTCTCACAACCTGCTCTGTTTCACTTGCTCGTGCCCGCACTGGTTTTTTTCACCTCCTGTCTTCTTCTCTTAGTATCCTCCGTTCTGTCTTTTCTTTTGATCCTTCCCTCCTTGCACTTACGCTTCCCCTTTTGAAATGGGGACAAATTTGAAGACTTGATTGAGACATCAGAAGTCATTACAGAACCTCCATGTTCCATCCACTTTGGCGATGAGGATGATAGGACTGGACCAAGGACTTTGGCTTTCTTCAATCACATCCAGATCCGGCATCCGCCTGATCTCCAACTCAGCTTCAGCATGTTTTGGTTCTGGGAGGCAAAAGGGCTGTTCCCTGATGACTACCTATGTGTCTGTCACAATATCATGCTGAATTGGTGCAATGTGGCCAGGTAGCTCACTAACCACTTCCGGTACTGACAGGATGGCTGATTCCAGTTCTTTATTTATTTATTGGTGGGTAAAATTCGAACCAAGATTAATGGAGGTTTTGTGAGAAAAAGGAGTACACTTGACTGGAGAGAGGGTTGAGTTTCCTGTCTTTCCATGGTTTCAACAGGTTGAAATTATAAACTTGCTCACTTGGTTGACAATTTGGCTGTTTAACCAGATAGTTGACAAGACAATTTCTCTACTTAATCTCACAGGGGCCTTGTTAATGGGCCAGTAATTTTGAGTGGGAAGTGAGCATGAGTACCATAATGCAATCCCCAGAGAGGAACTCCCTCAGAGTGCTGTTCTTATTGTAGTTCCGAGACTGCACTGACTGAGCATTCTCCATTGTGTTCTTTTAGGATAGGTTGAATTTTTCCAAATCTATCATGTAACTGCACGGTATATTCCAAAATATTAACTGAGGGAAGTGCCTCTCCTTCCCAAACTTTTTTTAGTATGTCCAAAATACCCCAGGGTTGTCGCTTGTATAGTAATTCAGAAAGGTAAAACCCTGCTGAAGATTGTGATACTTCCCAGTAAGCAGAAAGTATGAGGGACAGTAATTGATCCCAGTTCCTCCCATCTTCACTGACTACCTTGTGGAGCATCTGTTTGAGAATTTGATTAAACCACTCTACTAAACTGCAGGTGGTAAACAGACATCTTGAGATGCTTAAAACGGTGTAACTTGGCATCCTCCCTGAACATGCCCAACGTGAAAAGAGTGACCTGGTCTGTAAGGACCTTCTTCAGGATTCCCACTCTCAAAAAGAGCCCTACAAGTTCCCATGTGATATTCTTAGAATTAGCTGTGCGCAGGGGAAAGGCTTTTGGGAATCGAGTAGCGCAATCCACTATGACATATATATATTTGTGGCCTTTTGCCGAGGGTTCTAAGGGACCAAACAAGATCAACACTGGTTCTCTCAAAGGGAATATCAATTACAGGGAGAGGAATAAAAGGAGCATGGTCCCTACAGAGTATCTGACAGAGTAGACTTTCCGGACAGGAATAGCAAAATCGTCAGACCTCCTCATTTATTCCAGGCCAAAAGAATCAGAGTTTAATTCTCTCCAATGTTTTTTCGGCACCTAAGTGGCCGCCGGAAGGTTAGTTGGACTAGTAACAATGTCTTCACTTCCCCCTCATGTGCCACTACTCGATACAACAGATCATTATTTAATACAAAGTAGGGTCCTTATGGTTTGAGATTTTGTGTGGGTAGCCCATCAATCGAAACTATTGCATTTCTAGCAGACTTTAAGGAATCATTGTTCCATTGTTCTCATTTGAAAGATGAGGGCACAGATCTAAACTGGAAGTCTAATGTACACAAAGGATCCTCGCTGACCTTAAGGGGTGGGGTCGCGACCTCCTCGGGGGTCACTTTCGGGACGGTCAAGGAAGTGTTGAGCCCCTTCTCCTGAGCATCAACATCATTTTGGGTTGCCGGGATACACGACGTGGGGGCAGCCAGATCAGAAGAAAGGCTGTCCAGAGAGTGTCAGGCAACACTAGTAATCTTTTGGATATGCCCTCCCAGGTTATAAAACACTTGGTGGACCTATAATATTTGGTCTCCCAATGTATACATGTCTCTCTGGTTTTTGTTTTTAAGAATTGCTGCGGTATGATAAAACGGAAAGCAACAACAGAAATGTTACTCCCGGAATCTAGCATCACCACTACCCGTTGCCCATTGACTAATACCACTCCAGTGTGAGGTAGTGATAGGGGATTAGACAAAGCACAATACTTCTCTCCTCAAGCCCAGTTACAGTCCATCGGTACCGCTGACAAGGGGCAAGCGGTGATTATATGTTAGCTCCCCACACTTGAAGCAGCATGGAAGACTGGGCGATTTTTCCTTTTGTTTGGCCAGAGGCTTCGTGAGGCGAAGCGAAGGCAGCGTTAGGATTGAACCCAATATGGTGTTAAGGTTCTGTTCTTCCGACACCTCTCAAACAGAATCCTGCTGACTACGCCAATCCTTGAAGAAATATAGGACAACAAAACATATTAATGGTTTGTGATATGTCCCTGTATAATGTCAGTGACCCAGGCAATCAATTGGGACTGATACTATGGTCAAAAGTGGATAAAGAAAACAGTTGACACCGGAGCAATCTTTCACAGTGCTTTTATGGGTTTGTGGCAGGAAGTATAACAGACAGAGCAAATGGGGAGGACGTGGAGAGTGAGTGACAGAGGTGATGTCATCATTGGGAGCCAGAGATGAGGACATTGGAGAGGCACCAGAAGTGAAGTCAATAGGGGAGGACGGAAGAGTCACCAGAAGGACTGGATGCGGAAATTGTGTCATCTCCAGCCATTAAGACGGTGTTTACATGTGTAGGACTTAACATGAGGCAGACTTTTGATCTTTTGTTTTTCTGGTGAGGAAGAGAGAAAGGCATTAATACTTTGTCTTACATTCCCATCTTGAGCTTTTTCGTGCTGGCCCCTAATCATGCATGTGTAACAATATATATATTTATATATTTACCTGTAATAAATTGTAAAAGATTATTATATATTAACTAAAATTTACAAAATATGGTACTGTATTGCTGAACTATCATATGCCTGGTGACTTCAGTTGTGTAAAGCTTCAGTAAGGGGTGCCAGTAGGTGTGTGACAAAAAGGCAAAATAATTGCAATCAAGACAAGAAAGGCGCTAGCCTCCTAAGCACTATTCAGAGTGTAGCAAATGTTATTCATGTCAGAGGAAATGTGGAAGTTCCTACGCCTTGCACTGTGGTAGCCTACAGTAACACAAGGGGGCACATTGATTACGCAGTACAGGCACTAACACTCCACCTTCTCATGTCCAAACAACAAAAAAAAATACAAAAGTAGTCAAAGAAACACAATTCTACTGTCCCAATCACAACATTGAGATGTACGTTTAAAACTGTTTCAAAACATGTAACACGAAGGATGTGTGCTTACTCTGCTTCAGTACAGCAGTGGACACTAGAAATACAGTACCTTTATTTTTGTTAATGTTTTGATATTTACATGTTTCTGTTATACTTAATGACATTTTTTCTTGTTGTAACAAATTCAACATCTTTGACTCGTTTTTCTAGGTGTAAATATAATGCTAAGGAGACAATGTATGTATCATACCACTCAAAAATATGATACATCCACAAAATGCTATTTCTGCCTAACTTAATGATTACTTTTTTATTTAATCTAATTGAATGGGGAGGTGGTCAATGCTATATCACAAACCAGGCAATTTAGGTAGAGGAATTTTCCCTGTATTGCCCCACTAGGAGCGACTAATCAGAGGTGTTTTTATATGAAATTCCCCATTTCTGAATCTCATGTTTCCCATGTGTCTCATAGCAGGTAATCAGTACATTACTTCCTTGTGAGTTGGCTACATGTTTTTCATTTCTTCCTGAGTAAGCAAACATAACAAATAAAAAATGAAAGTGTACTAAATATATTTGCTAAATAAAACTTAAACTACTTTTTCTACACTTCTCACAAATGAACTACTCAATTTTATAATTGATCATTTTTATGGAAATGATAAGTAGAGATTAGAGGGCTGCGTTTTAATGTGCTACAACAGGGAGATAATTATGAAGTAGAAAATTTATTTTGTGAACCATGAAAAGTGGGAAAAAAGGCTGACAATTACACCTTCTACTTTAGTGAAAGCTTTTGACATATGCAAGTCAGAAAATCCTCATGTAAGTATGTCATATCTGGACAGTAATTCAAAGTATTTTTCAAAAACTTAGTAAATTCAGTCCTTCTGAACTGCTTTATAGTGTGTTTTAGATGTGCTGATTGGTTGCTGATTGAGGGTTTCCAGTATTCATGTAGTAGAAAAGTATTTAAAGAACTTTAGAGAAAATTGGTCTTCAGTTTAAAAGGATGTACTACTGGAGCTACAGTAAGTAGGTTACTTTTTTATCTCACTTATAGTTAGAAAACTTTATGGATTAACTTAAGAGAAGAGACTATTTCGAACAGGTATGTTAAAAAAAAACACCAAAGAACTTCATTTTAAAGCTCCTTTCTGTTCTGTAATCAAGTTAACAATTACAGACCTGTTACTCTCCAGTCCTTTCTTTCCAAAACTCTTGAATGCGCTGTTTCTAACCAGGTCTCTTCCTTCCATGTACAGAATGGATTTCGAGACCAACTAGTCCAGCTTTAGCGCTAGAATTACCAAAGCTTACGAAAAAACTCGTAAATCCAGCCCACCTTAAATCAGCTCACACCTCTCTTTCAGCGTCTTTTGTCATGTAAATGTGTCCATAAGCTCAAGCAGCAAGCAGCCTGCTATACCATCATCCCACCGCCGCAGAAACAGCAAAAACCTCTCCCAGCTCAAACTTTTTTTATCAGGGACAGAGGTAGTACCTAGAGCTGTATAGGCTGAAAAATATATTGTTATTTGGAACACATGCATTTCACTTGTACCCCGTGTCTACAAAGATCTATGTAATGATAGGAAATGCAAGAAATGTTGAACACATACCTAAAAGAGAAACTTTTTTCCTGTTTTAACACTTTCACAAACAGTACAAGTATAACAGAACAAGTGCGCTTTTCTTCAAGACTTTAACCGAAGACAAAAAAATGGGGTTAGTGTGGCTTGTTGTCGTGACTTCTTTGGTAATACAGCAGTAAGAACTGCCAACTCCTATTCAAAAGGTCGCCGGTTCAAGTTTTCACATGTCCCAAAATAAATGTTTTGAGAAGTGAGCTGCTCTTATTGTTACTATTATACAATAAAAAAATATATTTGATTTGAGTCTGTAACAGCCGGTGTAAATTTATGGAACTTGTAAAGGTTAGCTTTTTTTTATTCAGTTTAATTCTCTCAGTCACTCTCCCCAATCTGACACTGCTGTTTTCAAATGAAGATATGCTATAACAGAGGTGAACCCAGATGAGGATGAGGGTTCTACAACAGAAGCCCACCCCACAAGAAACGTCCAGTTACACATAAGAACAATGCAACTTGACCAGGTGTAAAGGGGAAAGATGAAACCGTTTGGATGCAGCAAGAGGTTGCGTGTTATCCTGCTATTGAATCTGCCACACACATGTCCTTCAACGAAACAGCAGGGCATACAGAACTCGCCAAGGTATCTTGCAAAGTTATGTTTGCCATTGTGTTTTTTGATGGGCTATATATAAAAAAACATTTATATGTTGCTTACATAAAAGCCACATCAAATGATGTTTACCTATATTTATTTACTTATCTTCCTACAGTGTAAAGTCACAAGTAGACTGCAGAGCTTCCTTTGTTTGATCGACATAGGTATGCTGACAAAGTACATGTTCAATGCCACTCCTTATTTAGGAAAAGATCAATTATGTAAAGTGCAATGGTAGCTTCCACCTGCAGCTATAGACACTTCAGTACTCAAACAACTCTCCATGCTATTGTTTAGGTCTGGCAGTGCCATGCTGACATTGTAAGTGTCCAAAAAAAGAAGTCCGACTGCATTTTCGGTACCATTTCTCCTAGTCTGTGGACCTGCTCAGGCCTTGTCAGCCAGTGAATACTCAGTACTCTTGTTTTACTGAAATCCACCATCTATCCATCCATCCATTGTGGTAAATACACTTGTTTGGAGCCGACCCAACACAGACGGACACCGCAGGCACATGAAAAAGAAAATAAAAGATGTATTTGGTCTTCAGCTGTGAGGCATGTCTTCGCCGTGTCCCACAGGCCCTACGCAGTCCCCAAACACAGTCCTCTTCTTACTCCTCCACTCCTCCCAGGCAGCTTTGTTGTCCTCCTCTCGACTCTGGCGCCTTGAGTAGTGGCTGCAGGCTCGTTTTATAGCCCAGCCCAAACAGGCTCGTTAAGCTGTGCAGCTCCTCCGGGTGGTGGCCATGGAGCCCAACAGGTCTGAGCCCTGAATTCTCACGCCTGTGGCTACGATGTAACCCACGGGGGGCTGCAACCACGCTTTCCAGGGGACGTAGTGTTTATCCCATGGCTGCTCTCCCAGTCCAGGTGTCAAAGGGGCATCCCGGTTGGGCATGGGTCTACCACACCATCTATTTTCTAAAATTGCCTATTGTATGTCAGGTTATCAGAGTGGCATATTCAACAGTATTGTACACAAGTTAGAAATGAACCTTTAGCAAAATGCAAATACAAGAAAAATTCAATATTTTCCATAACCTTATCAATGACATGCTACAAAGAACATGTATCTATAGTTTTCATGTGAAGATAAAAACTATTTAGTATTTTCCTAAATAAATCTTAACCATCTTCCATATGTGCCTTATGCTGTAGTTGATTCTCTGTTGTGGCAACAACTTTTCTGATTTTCCTTTCAGTAGTAAATAAATCAGGCAAAACCTTTAAAGTTTACAGAGTATGCATAATTTCTTTTAATACAATATATGCTTTTTTATCAATAAAAAAGGTAAAAGAATTCAAAGCTTCAAATAAATAACTGTACACATTAAATAAAAGAGAATGAATATGATAATATTACTCTTCAGAATTTGAGACAGAATTTCTTGAATGATTTGTCATGTATTAAATTTGTTTTATTAAAAAAAAACCTTTGAAACCTTTCTGTAACAGCTTCAGTTTATTGACAGGTAGGTAAGTTACATCCATGAAAAGATAAAGCTACATTAACTTATTGTACAAAAAATAAAATTTTCTTTAAGAAATAGTAAAGCAAGAAAATGTTGAATTAATTTATAATGAAGAAAAGATACATCTTATGACTCATTGGATGTGTTAAAACCACCTGGAAGAATGCCACAGCCAAGCTATTTAAAACCCAAGGTTAATTTTATATTAAATGTTACATTTTATCAAATACACAGATTTTTGTTTTACTGTAGATTCATATCTCTGTGGATTCTGAATATTCTTACACTTGACCCCAGGAGTATGCCCCACTGTCTCTCTCAGACATCACCCACGTAGTCTTTTCCTTAGGAACATTTTCTCACAATTATCCTTGATTGATCTATCTATTCCCAGTCTTGTTAACAAAATAAAGCAAAATGTGCAAATAAGTTTAATGGACATAACTTGTGTAATAAACAAAAGCAAATAGGATTTGACATTTCATACCATACAACCTGATAGTTTTAAATATTCAATCTCTCAGGCTGCGATAAATGTTGTAGTTACACCAAGTCTCAATTTGATGTGTCTGCAAAACCTCACACCCAGACAGAGCAGTCATAGTGAAGTGCTCTTGTGAAAACAGTCAGAAGTATGGAAGGATGATCAGCTATATTAAAGTGGCTTGAAAAAACATAAATCTTGTCATAAAAAATGCAGCAGTTCTTTTCAGGTAAACATATAGTCCTAATTATACAGGCAATTATCACAAAATACTAGATATTACAAATACACAGAAAAAAGTGAAATAGGAATAAATGAACATTAACAAGTAAAATTTCAAAAAATAAATCATTGTGTGCATTCTTTAATTTAATTTCTCTTCTCTTAATTTTAGTCCCCATTTCACCTAAAAAATGCTATTGTTAAATTGCTAACCTCAATGGTATTATGAGCAATATCTTTATTTTTCGACCTCATTTATTTTCAAGACTTTTAGCCAGTCTCTCCTGCTCCTCTTTTTCTGTATGGGCCTTGTCTCACAACAGGTAAATGTTACAGTAATCAACGGAAGGATTTCCTCATATATATTGACAGCCAAAAAAGAACTTCATTGGTTCTCCCTTTTATCCAGATGTTTTGGATCATATGACCAGAAGAATACGCCTATTCACACCTTTCAGGGATCTAATAAGGTAGATCCACATTCATGTGGCGTTCACCTTTCTGGACAAGGCTATTTTCAGTCCTTATCTGAGAAAAAGAGATAACTCATTTTAAGGTACCTGAAGCCTCTGGAGTGATCTGTGATAGTATAAAATGGTAAGCATACTGATAAATATGCTTAAGTGAACATTAACTTTAAAATGAATGGTAAGTCTAGCCACAGTTTGGATGACATCTTTTTTTTTTTAACAATGTCGCTCAGCTGGTTAAGTGGCTGAAATACACTTGGGAGTCGAAACAATATGCAGAATGGAAGAAGATGCATGAGTGTATGCTAAGTAGATTATGTCACTTTGACAAAACTGCCCAAGTACATTAGCCAAGAAAGTATTGTTTGACATGACAGAAACAGCAAATTGAAAGGTTTATCAGAGCATTTTATTTGTTTGTGCATTGTTTACAAAATAATCAGCATATGGCACTTTGGAGTTTTTTCTATTGCAATAAAACTGCAATACAAACACAATCGCATTACAATGTAAGCTTTTGCCAGTAATGTGCACTGATTATGGAATGTATATTTGGAGGCAGTTATGTTAAGCCTTTACCCAAAGAACTTGGTGTATACTGTGTGGCACATAAAATCAAATATTAACCATATATGTTATAAAAAGAGTCCCATCTTTCTCACACAAATAAAAGGAGAATAGTCAGGCAGACAGATGTTGGCTGCCTGCCCCCCTGAACAGGACTGGATGGAAGTTAAGTTTTTTACTGTACAGATTCTGCACCTCATTGAAGTCCTACTCCCATCTAAAGCTCTAGAAAAATAAAAAGGCTCATGAGAAATCCATTGTTTATTTGGAGTCACATTATTAAGATCTTGTACCTCAGTAAGACCCAAACAGCACTTAAGGTTTTTTATTTATTTTTTGTTTGTTTGCTGGACACATATTTTGTTTAAGATCTATCTAAGGATAGATAGATAGATAGATAGATAGATAGATAGATAGATAGATAGATAGATAGATAGATAGATAGATAGATAGATAGATAGATAGATAGATAGATAGATAGATAGATACTTTATTAATCCCAAGGGGAAATTCACATACTACTGCAGCAGCATACATAAAGAACAATATTAAATGAAGGAATGATAAAAATGCAGGTATAACAGACAATAACTTTGTATAATGTTAACGTTTATCCCCCCGGGTGGAATTGAGGAGTCGCATAGTGTGGAGGAGGAACGATCTCCTCAGTCTGTCAGTGGAGCAGGACAGTGACAGCAGTCTGTCGCTTAAGCTGCTCCTCTGTCTGGAGATGATGCTGTTTAGTGGATGCTCTGGATTTTCCATGATTGACAGGAGCCTGCTCAGCACCCGTCACTCTGCCACGGATGTGAAACTGTCCAGCTCCGTGCCTACAATAGAGTCTGCCTTCCTCACCAGATTGTCCAGGCGTGAAGCGTCTCTCTTCTTTTATGCATTTTATTCTTTATGGATGGCTTTATGCATAGCTTTATGTATCTGGGTAAAAATGTAAATCACATTATAAAGTAAAATTTTCAATAAACCCTATTAAAACAGTTAAGTAAATGGTCATAAATTAGTTAGACTTCTTACTGCATTGAGGAAAATGTGAGTTTAATGTTTGTTTCTGTTTTAGACTTGAATGCTTCCATAATCCTACTTGATTACATGCCACACTGTATGGTAAGCAAGTGCACATCATACTTGCCCCCCTTCACACATAACAGCTGTCCTCTGACAAATGCAAGCACTGAGTGCTGTATTTTGAATGTAAAAACATCTATTTTTTGTGAGAGATTGTCCTGTGTAAATCATTGCAGACATATTCTTATGTAAGGGTATTTGGGGGTTATTATAGTACTGTGTGGCCAGTACCTTAAAGAACACTTAAAAAGCCTATAAGTCGTCTGATGTCACTTCACTATAAGTCCGTCTAAGAAAATGCATACGTCAACGAAAAATATTTTGTGTCACATCCTATCCAATGACCACTTGCAGTGTAGGACTCATATATATATATGTGCTCACATTTAATAGGTTTCTTCTTTGCTGCCACCATCATGTGTTATTATTTGCAACAATTGCTTCTATGCGGCCCTTGATCAGAAACCTCTATAGCCTTTATGTCATTTTGGTTATCACCTATTTTTTATTTGAGTACTTCTCCCTGTCAAACAAATACACAATGCAAAGAACTTTGTCATATTATGTCATGACTCTGCAAACATAAAAAATTGACAACATAAAGAGGGTCTTCATTCTTACAAATGTGTTGCGTTGCTAAGAACTGACATTGTAAATTACTACTTTAATTGCATGATTCAGTAGCTTTTTTAGAATCTTATGACTTTTTTTTATAAAAATGTGCTTCCTGGTTTTAGTCTTGAGTGCACTTTACCAGCAAGGTCCAACGGATTGGTTGCTAATTGGAAGCAGCTAGCATTCAAGTAGAAGGAAAGAATTTAAAGAGGTGTAGACTTTCAAGGGCCTGAGTTGCCTTGAAAACTTGCATATTGCAATCTTTCTAGTTAGCCAATAAAAGGTTTTGCTTAAATTCTCACTACATTCAAAATGGCTAACATGGTACAACACCTTAGTACTACAGGAGGTGTAGAGAAAACATTAATGTCAGTTTAAAAGAAGGTATTTAGAGATAACAGGATAGAGTATGTGGTTTAGTGTTTTACCTTTGTTTTTCATTTGTTAGTTGTATTGCTCTAGTTTGTTATGAGGAGAGACAATGAGTACATGAGCAAAAGAGTGATGGGAGTGGAAGAACGGGGGAAGGGAAAAGCAACTGAAGCCAAAGCAGAGGTGGATGGATAAAGTAAAAGAAGATCTGAAGAAAAAGGTCTTGACTGGGAAGGAGTTGCAGGACTGAGCTGTATGAAGAATGTTGATCATGTACATTGACCCCACATAGAAGTGGGAAAAGATAAAGAGGAACAAGAAGAAGAAGCTGTGTTGTTCTAGTTTGTCATTGTTTAAGACGTCCTGACAATTTTGTCAGTCAGAGGTTTTCAGAATCTGCTTGTAAGGTGCCGTGAGCAATGAAGGCATCGGGAAGAAAGTTACAAAGAAGCTAATTTGGGATGTGTCTGGTGAGGTCAAAGGGAACAATTTCTGAGTTATTTAAAAAAGGTTGTGGCAAACCATTTAGAAAATTAGCAAAGGGCAGGTGGGATATCATTTAGTTGTTCTCATCCTGGGTGCAGAAAACCCTGTTTTTAACTTGGTGGTTATGTCCAAATGTTAAAGATACATTTTCGGCGCTTATATGAATTTAGAAGACATATCTTCCCCTGGGGTGGCATTGCCAGTCACATCTAGTGAGGCTGGGTCAATGACTGTTTAAGTAGTTCATCAAACGAATATGTTTTGGCCTGAATCTGGTCAGAAATGTCGAAGGTGCTATATATACTGTTTGCGTGTCTTGGTTGATATGCCTCACCCTTGTACCATACTAGGAGGTAAAGCACTCTGTTGGCAGTCTAAGATAATGTTCTATACTTTCAAAATGAAGACCAAGAAGGGTGTACTCCACTTGCCCATATTCAAACTCCTTAGACTCCAATGAAAAGTCTATCCTAGGGTGCATACTGTATGTAAGATAATTTTGGAAACTTGCTTTGAGCAGAAGCAACATAAATTCCATCCTGGTTTTATATGTCTGTAGTAGTAGTAGGGTGTTGTGCAGTGATCCATTATGGATACAATGAGAAGTCAAGCAAAATTACACCTTTTATTGGCTAACTAAAAAGATTACAATATGCAAAGTTTTGAGGTAATCAATTGATTACATCTTGCCAGAAAAAGGTGCTTGAGCTGTTTCGAAAGCTTACAAATTGTAAGCTTTTTAGTTAGCCAATAAAAAGTGTAATTTTGCTTGACTTCTCATTACTTCCTAGTTTTATGCTCGGTATTGTCTTTGATAGGTATATTTTGTTGACCTGGAAAAGGCTTTTCGTTTTATTGTTGTGAAAATGCTTTGATGAGGAAGATCCATAGATGCTCGCACATCTCTTCTTATATTTGGGATGAACAGTTGTCCTTCACTGACCATGTTGCAACAGACTATTGGCCTAGCAGATCGACACTGTGTAACATACACAACATCAGGCCATATCTGACATAATACACAGCACAAGTCCAGGTCTAGACTTTGATCTTGTCACTCTGGACTTCTGCAATTACATATGTGAAATATTATGCTCCTTCCCGACCACACAGATCTGCTAATGAATGAATCACTGTGTCTGTGTGGTATAAAATCTCAGTCTAGACTCTTTTCATATGTATAGTCTAGCTATATTCAGAATTCTCTCTCCGTCAATGTGTTCTAAAAAAAGATTTGAAGACAAGACTCTCTTTTTGGGGGGAATTTCTGTCTAACTGATATTGTTAGGTTTTAGTAACCTAGAAATATTAAGTAGCTTGTATATTGTTCTGAGCTCTTCACTTGTGGTGATCAGTTTTGCAATGTTCTCCTGTAACACAAACATTCCCTCAAATGGATGTTTGCTTGATTGTGTTGAGCTGTTTTGTAAGTGGATAAAATCTTGTGCTAAGTAAATAAATGTATATGTAGGTAATACTTGTATTAATGTATATGGATTAAAATAGAACCTCTTGAAAGTGAATTCACAAATCTGTCTACAGTGTATCTTTCCTGCTCGGTTGTTAATGACCCAAGACTTGCAGCTCTCCTGTGTGAGGAAGATGCTTTCCTTCATGCCTCTTCTGATCAGAAAATGCAGTAGTCTGTAAGATATTGAGAAGTGGTAAGGATGAAAATCAGCTCCTTCGAATCTGAGGACCAAGGTAAGGATTGCCATTTTTCTATAAGCCTAGGGAGAGAGGCATCTATGGGTTAGACTGCAAATGAGGATAGAGAAATTCTGTGTTTCACAGTTGCAACAGCAGCAATACAGCAGGCCTTTTATCAGATGATGGTGTTGAGGAGGAAGGCATATTCTAAGATTACGCTCTTAGATTACTGGATATTTAAAATCTCTACCCTCACCTATGGATTTGAGTGATGGGTGATAACTAAAGTGACATTTCAATACAAGTTCAAGGAGAGAAGAGTTTTGCATAAATTCATGACTGTTACTGCATGCTAAAAAGGATCCAGTTGAGGAGGTCTGGATATTTTTTGAGGGTGGCATTTGAGTGCCTCCCTCAGAATGTGTCCTAAGCAAAGCTCTTTGGATACCGACTCAAGGACATATCTAGCATATGCTGGAGGAATTATATTTTTTAGTTAGCCTTGAGACTGGACCTGGGAAGGGGCAAATCTGCTCAGGCCTTGTCAGCCAGTGACTACTCACCACACTTGTTTTACTAAAATTCATCCATCCATCCATTTTCTGAAATTGCCTTTTATATTTCAGGTTAATGGAGTTGCATATTTCAACAGAATTGTGTGGAAGTTAGAAATTAACCTTTAAAAAAATGAAAATATGAGAAAAAATCAATACCTTCCATAACTGTATCATTGGCTTGCTACCAAGAACATGTATCTGTTGTTTTAATGTGAAGAAAAAATGATTTAGTATTTTCATAAATAAATCTTAACCGTCTTCCAAATGTGCCTTATGCTCTAGTTGATTTTCTGTTGTGGCAACAGCTTTTCTGTTGTGGCAACAGCTTTTCTGTTTTTTCTTCCAGTGTTAAACAAAGTTGAAGCAGGCAAAACCTATATGGTTAAGAAAGTATTCATAATTTCTTTAAATACAATATGTGCTTCTTACCAATGAAAATAAAGAGAATAGAACTAAAAGCTTCAAATAAATTACTCTACATATTAAATAAAGCAGAATGAATTGCCCTTAATTTATGTTTAATGTTTCTAACTGCCATTACTACAGTACAATGTACATGATTACAAGAGGGTGATATACTGCTACTGTTTTATATCACATGATTTGCTTAGCAACTTTTACAATCTCATAGTAAGCAAAAAAAAAAATCTCACTGGCTACAGCAATACTTACAGTATTATTTTGAAGATTAACCCATAATCAAAGTTTCCCAAGCAGAGGTTTTACGTGGTAAATCCTTCTAAATCAAATGTCATCCATTAGGAGATCAACCAAAACTCTTAATCAGGGCAGGCCAGGTCAGTTGGCAATGAATATTTCTTTATCAGTTCTGAAGGGTAGCTTGATAAGGATAAGAAGTGCAGAGCAATAAGTGGATAAGAACAAGAACTTTGCAGATTCCTGACATTAAGAAAAAAGAAATGCACATTGTCCTTCAAGAAGAGTTGAAAGGTCATCTTGGGGGTATTAAAACATGAAAGTTTAAAAACCCCTAGAATTAACTACTTCAGGGATTGTAAACAGAAGCAATGGCACTGGAGGGTGTATTAAAATTTAACAGGAGTCCCCAGTCTGAAAGGTGGCTGCTAGGAGTCATGTTAGTTTATATATGCTGTGACGGGTGAGTCCCTCTTGCACCCCAAAACAAGAGGCTGAGTCTCAGTACTTTAGGAAAACCAGCTTTATTCAGCTTGAAACAGGAATAGCCCAGTTATTTATTGTAGCTGGAGCTACCACTCTCCTATACACAGATACAGCAATGCTTTTCCCTGCATTTATAATGTTCCTTGCATCAGTCAACAACAACAACAACAACAACAACAACAACAAAATATAGTGCGAATACGGTCAGCTCGGATTTGGTTTCGCAGTGAGCCGCTTCACGCCCTGGGAGCTTGCAGTTGCCCTGGCAACGGATAAGCTGTCTTCCACGTGCTTTGAGACGCTCTTCTAAGTGTTGTCCTGTTGGGGGAAGCCCCAAAAGAGCTTAGAAACCTCACAATGCTAAATGCTATCTAAGTGAGCATGCTTCCTAGGTGTGCACTAGCATTTAAAGGAAGGCCTAGGACTTATGCTGCTGTTATTGGTGTATTTGGAGCTCTGAGTTGTAATGTTTCATCTTCCCACTTTAGTACACTCACTTGAGTTTACGGTTGGGCTATTGGGGAAATGTGAAGTTGTTGCTGAATTGTTAACTTGGGCCGTAATAAAAAAAATTAAAGATAAGCTGTATATTTTCCGTAAAGGTAATGAGCAAATTAAATATATATACCCTTAAGCTGTCACATACTTAGGGGGTTAATGCACCCCTGGATGCCAAATACTTTTTTGCTGCACTTTTTAAGGAAATGTCACAATTCGCCAAGAAAAAGTGAAATTTTAATGGAATAAATATTTTTTTCTTGCAAAGAGCATCACAATTACTGCAACACTGATCATTTTACACACTGCCAATGAACTGGAAAAACTATTAAAAAAACTACTGCAACAATCTATTATTATATGTACAAGGTGCAACTGACGCCATTGATGAAATTCATTAAATCACTGAGCCAACTGCGCTTGAACTGGCTGCACGCAAGCACACAGAGGTAAATGGTGATGGTTGCAGGCTAGTCTAGTGCAGCGGCTGAATCCCAGGGACAGTGATGCTGCAGTGCTGCAGGGGGCGAGAGTGGTCATAAGCTGGCTGCTCAACGAATGTATGGCACTGGCTGATCAACTCCAGCATGCTAGCAAGTTGCACTGGGAACCGACTATAGCCCTTTGCCGTGTTCAATGAATGTACTTTGCCAAATATACTCGGATCCGGCGTGCTGGCAAATTGCACTGGGAACCGACTATAGCAGGTTCTGTCAGTTTAAGGGTGAAATATGTATTACTTTGTTCCAAATACCATTCAAACCATAAAAATGTAATTTCTGGCTAACCTGGTTATAATTTTTATTTTACACAATTGCCTAAGATGTGTAATTTGCTTTATGAGTAAGGAAAGAGTTGATAAATAAAGAGTGAAATAAATAACAGATCTTTGTTTTATACAGCACACATGATCACTAGGAGCTTTACAAACAAAAATTATTGTAATAAAGTGGTAGAAAAAAAATTAAAACAATGTAAAATCATTTACAAGTATACAAATAAGTACTGTACACAAAAGTTAGGAGCAAACCAGCAGTTAAAGGAAAGTTCTCACATTTTGAATAGAGCTTTCACAGCTGACAGACTAAGCCAGCGATCACCACATCAGCTTCCTCAGGTTAATCTTTAAATCAGGACAGATGAATCCTCATGAATACACCTAAGAATGAGTTGAAGAAAATAGGAGCCATACAATTAGAAAAGCCAGGCACGGATTGCACCACACAACCTGCCACCTATCACTAAAACTAAACAGGTGCTCTGAAATCATCGAATAAGCCTAAAATACAAGCTATAACGTTATACTTGAGGTTGCTTTATTTGAGTTTCTGTCCATTATAAGAAAGCAGCCAACCACAATCAGAGATAAGCGTGCTGTGTTTACGTCAATAAACGTTCTGGGCATGTTGTTGCTTCACCTGTTTAGCTTTGTCCAACATTCTACACTTATATGGCTATCTTAAATTGCTTATTCAATTATACATCCACTTCCTAAATGTTTACATAATAGTTATAAGGAAGGAAAAATAAAATTTAAATTGTTAATTGCCTTTTTTATAAAAGTTTTTCATTTTTATTCTGCTACTGGAATGTGTTTGTTTTTATAACTAGAGAAATGTTGACATAAGCAAATACTGCCTGTATCCTAATAACTTTACAAAATTTCAACCCAGCATCTCGGCTCTTTTAGCTTTTCATAGCAGCATACTATATTTTAAAATATTTCACAATTTTATTGCTCATCTAAAGAGCTGATGAAGTGAAATGTCTCTCACAGTTTTTGAATAAGTAATTTTGAATTGATCAAGATTCTATTTGTGCTGATACTTTGACTGCTCAAGCTGAAAGTCAATTTATTTTTTCTAGTTTCGTTACGCTTTGAAGACTTTCCTACTTACAAATTAAGCACAGGCCTTCATAATCATTCAGTATACAATTAAAATTATTTCAAAAGCTGCATAATGCTGTTTTACAATGCAGTTTATTTACAATGCGGACTCTAAATGCAGTCTTTCATCAAAAGTTGTAGCATTCAGTGGATGATATTCTACAAAACTGAAATACAGATTACAGAAAACCTCATTTAATAAACTTGACTTTTTAATGTATACAAATTTTTCTGCGGGAATTGCGACATTAATCGGTATGAGAGGTAGCTTTGAAAACATGCATTCAGCACATGCACATCTGCCTTCCATAAGTAAGCACAGCATATCAGCTTGGTAAGCTTGTAATAAACTAAAATGTGGTTTTGAAGGACCAAACCAGTCAGACCATTGTTATTGAATATTGGCAAGCAGGACTGGTGCTGGATGGTTCCATAACAATCATTTTGCTGAAATAATGTAATATTTGTGGTGCTTGATCATTGATCAGGCCAGTAAGCTTAATGTGAAGGTAAATTCATGGAAAGGATTATTAAGGAACGGATTGAGCAACACAAGGCAAGAACAGTTGTATTGCTGAGCAGTCAGCAGGGGTTTAGAAGAGGGAGTTCATGTTTTACCAGCATGCTGGAATTGTTTGAGGAATCAACAAAAGGATATGATCTGATTGTTTCATAATGACATCAATTATCTTGACTTTCAGAAAGGATTTCATAAGGTACCGCATGAGATGTTGGGTGTCAAAGTAAAAGAAGTGGGAGGTAGTGTGTACATGGGTTGAGAATTGGCTAGAACACAAGAAGCAGAGGGTCATTTATGGTCCGAGGAGTAATGTCCCTCCAGGTTCAGTGCTGGTGCCTTTGTTATTCATAATACATATACTGTAAATGATTTGGATAGGAATATAATACCAAGTTGGTGAAGATCGCAGATGATACCAAGCTAGGTAAATTGGCAGATAATCTTGAATCTGTTGAATCATTAAAGAGTGACATGGACAGCATACTGGCTTGGGCAGATTTGTGGCAGATGAAATTTAATGTAAGTAAATGTAAGTTTTACACGTAAGTAAAAATGTTAGGTTTGCATACACAACGAGAGATCTGAAAATTGAAAAGGACACCTTCTGAGAAGGGTGTAGGAGTCGTAGAGGACTTATCGCTATCAACTTCCAGACAGTGTTCAGAAGCCATTAAGAAAGGTAACAGAATGTTAGGTTATATAGCATAATGTGTGGAGTACAATTCAAAGGATGTTACTCTTAATCTTAACAATGTACTGTTGAGGCCTCATCTGGAGCACTGTGTGCACTTTTGGTCTCCAGGTTACAAAAAGGACTCAGCAGCACTAGAAAAAGTCGAAAGAAGAGTGACTAGGCTGATTCCAGGGCTACAGGGGATGAGTTATGAGGAAATGTTAGAAGAACTGAGCCTTTTCAGTTTAAGCAATAGGAGATTAACAGGAGACTTGATTTTGAAGTCTTTAAAACTACGAAAGGAATTAGTACAGTGGATTGTTGCTGTTATTTTAAGATTAGTTCAACAAGAACATGGGAACACAATTGGAACCTGTTAAGAGTAAATTTCATACAAATATTAGGAAGTTTTTCTTCCTGCAGAGAACTACAGAAACATGGAATAAGTGACCAAGTAGTGTGGCAGACAGTAGGACAAACTAGACTTGATGCTATTTTAGATGAATTAATTGGCCCAAGCTTTGTTGGGCTGAATGGTGTGTTCTTGTCTTGATTGTTGAAATTTTCAAACTAACCTCTTGTTATAAAATTCTGGTGTGGAGGTAAAGAAGGATTCTACCATCATCACGTGGAACAATGGCCAACAACACAGTATCTTGATATGAGCCGGTTTTAGGAGTTGCAGTAATGTTACATAGCAGTGTAGTGGCTCTGGCATTGTCAACTGGCTATAGCTTTACAATTAATTAATGGACAGGTATTGTTGATTTGGTTGGGGTGCTCTGATGTTGTGAGCAGAGAGCGGATCAGCGGATCAGCGGATCAGCGAGCGGAAGCAGAGAGCGGATCAGCGAGCGGAAGCAGAGAGCAGAGCGGCGGCGTCTCCCACAGGCACGTAGCCCTTTGAAAGCACACGAGCAAGTTCACCTGAGATAAAGCCGGCAGCTGACCAGTAGAAATAACCGGCAGTGAGAAATTAAAGTCGATCGCTTAGCGGGTGGTGGAAACTTAAAGCGGCGGTGATTCAGCTCAACACGGAAAGCGCAGAAGCACCTATAAAAACGGCAAAGATGACTTCAACATTTAATGTAAGTTCTATCTGCTCTCTGCCCATCGAGGGCACGTTTATATGTTGTGTGTCCTGCAGTATGTACAGCTCAGGTTTTCCGGCCGACAGTGCAGATAGCTTCACCTGCCAAAAATGTTTAGTTAATTTAGAGTTGGTCGGGAAAATACGCGAATTGGAGGACCGCGTTAGGAATCTGATAGCGATTAGGCAAACCGAAAATTGGATCGACTCGGTTTGTTTAGACAATTCGGCTACATCTGATTCGGCTTCAGTCTCTCCAGGTCCCACTGTAGTCAGTGCGAGGCCGAAATCAGCAGCACCAATTCAGCCACAGGGCGAGTGGGTAACAGTAAGACGGGGGTCTAAGAATCCAAAATTTAGTCCCCCAGCACCCAGGTCACCAATTCGGACCCAGAACAGGTTCTCAGCTCTCCGCAGCGCGCCTGTGGAAACTGAGAATAATAAAGTGCTCATAATTGGCGATTCCATAGTGCGGAATGTTAGAATTCCAAACTATGTTAAACCAGCAGTTAATGTTAAGTGCCTTGCAGGGGCCAAGATTTCTGGCATAAAGGCCGCATTGGACCGTGTTGCCGGCGATGAAGTATCTACCTTATTGCTGCATGTCGGCACTAATGATATTTATTTACAGCAATCTGAGGTATTAAAGCGGAACTTCATCTCTCTATGCACCAAAGCTAAAACAAAATGTCGGAATTTAATTGTATCTGGTCCCTTACCAAGATTGTATAGAGGGGATGTGATTTATAGCAGATTGCATTCCTTTCACTGCTGGCTAGAAACCTGGTGTGCAAATAAAAGCATAGCATTTGTGAACAATTGGGATGATTTTTGGGAAAGGCCTGGATTTTTCAGAAGAGATGGTCTTCATCCTAACTGGAGGCGATCTTATGTATTATCCCAAAATATGGCAGCAAAACTGCCTGGTTGACTGATTAGAGCACCATCCAGGCCGCAGTCATGTGATCTTAAATCACAGGCTGTTGTTTATCCCACCTGTTATTTTCCTGAAGCTGTTACCCATAATCCCTGTTGTGGGGCATCCAGTAAATTTAGTCTTGAAACAAACCATAAATTAATTGATAACCAAAAAATAAGGTGTATAATTAGACCAAGGGATAAAACCAGACACTCCACCAGGGGCATCTGTAATAGAAATTTAATTCAAATTAAAACAAAAAATATATCAGCAGTTCAGAAAGAACCATGCAGTTTTAAATGCTGTTTATTGAACATTCGCTCTCTTGGCACTAAAGCTGTTTTGGTAAATGATATAATATTAAGTACAAAATCTGATCTGTGTCTTCTTACTGAAACCTGGCTTAGTAAATGTGACACTGTTCCCCTAGCTGAGGCGTCACCAGATGGATACTCGTTCCTTCATAAGTCTAGAGATTCTGGTCGAGGAGGAGGCCTTGGAATAATTCATTGTAACAAAATGCAAATCACTCCTAAAAATTTAGGCAACTTTACATCCTTTGAGGCATTCATTTTAAATATTAAAACAGATTCCAACACAATTATAGTGCTAGTCTACAGACCACCAGGGCCATATTCATTGTTCATGACTGAATTTAGCAACCTTCTGTCTGATTTGGCTATAAATTATGATCACGTAGTTCTGATGGGGGATTTTAATGTACACATTGATGTGGAAACTGACACTTTTAGCAAATGTTTTACTTATTTGTTAAATTCAGTAGGATTTTGTCAGATTGTCAAAGGTCCAACTCATAATCATAACCATACATTAGATTTAATTATAACTTACAAAGTTGAAATTCAAAATTTAAATATTACTCCATTAAATGTAGTTATTTCCGATCACTTCTTAATTACGTTTGATTTAGTTCTGCCCATGCCAGCGCTCGCAGATTAAAACAAAGACAGTGCGACATCTAGATTGTAATTCTGCTTCAAAATTTATAGATACCTTGAGTAAGTCGAGTGTAATTGTGGAAAACCATTTAGATCAGTTAACATCAAATGTAAACGTGGAAAACAATTTAGATCAGCTAATATCACATTATAATGTGACCTTGAGAGATGCTCTGGACACAGTGGCTCCCCTAAAACAAAAGTGATCAAAGCACATAGAAACTCTCCCTGGTTTAATGAAAACACTCGAGCTCTTAAATTAGAGTGTCGAAAACTGGAGCGCAGATGGAGAACAACAAAGCTACATGTCTTTCAAATTGCATGGACAGAGAGTGTTAATAAATATAAAAGGCCCTCTTTAAAGCTCGCTCAGAATACTATTCTACATTAATAGATAGCAATAATAAAAATCCTAGGGTACTTTTTAGAGCAGTGGCTAAATTAACAAATGGGAATTCAGATCAACAGTGCAAAATACCAACAGATATTAGCAGTACAGACTTTATGAACTTCTTCAATGAGAAAATTAAAAATATAAGATCCCAGATCTCAGCATCACAGTACAAACCAAATACTAGCTTAGCAGACCCTGCTCACATTGCATTCAGCACTTTAATAATTTTAATCCTGTAACTGAGCAGGAAGTCTTAACTTTAATTTAAAATGAAGCCCACTACTTGTTCCCTAGATCCAGTGCCAACAAAACTAGTAAAAGTGCAATGGATGTTCTTGCAGCACCATTCTAAACATTATCAATAGTTCATTACTGCATGGCACCGTACCTGATGCACTAAAAGTGTCAGTTATTAAACCTTTACTTAAAAAGTCAGACCTAGACCCACACATACTAAATAACTATAGGCCTATTTCAAATTTACCATTTCTCTCTAAAATACTAGAGAAAGTAGTCGCCAGTCAGCTTCAGTCACACCTTACGCATTACAATTTATTTGAGAAATTCCAGTCTGGCTTTCGCACTGGTCATAGTACAGAAACGGCACTAACACGGGTTGTAAATGACATTCTGATATCCTCTGATGAAGGAAATTCCACTGTAATTATGTTGTTGGACTTAAGTGCAGCATTTGACACCATTGACCATTCTATTTTACTGCACAGGCTAGAAAACGATGTTGGGCTTACAGGCCCGTGCTCGCTTGGTTCAGTTCTTATTTATCAAATCGATTCCAGTATGTACAGAAATGTGCTGACAGTACTCCATCATTATACACAGAAGTTCAATATGGTGTCCAGGGCTCAGTACTGGGACCTTTACTGTTTTCACTTTACATGCTTCCACTGGGATCTCTCATTAGGAAACATAATGTTAATTTTCACTGTATGCAGATGACACCCAGTTATACCTTTCATTTAAATCAAATGAAGTTTCTCCGATGTTGTCTTTAATTAGTTGTGTTAGTGAATTAAAGGAATGGATGAATGAGAACTACTTGTCTTTAAATACAGATAAAACAGAGATGTTAATTGTTGGAGGGAATGACGCTGATCACAGCAATATTTTGTCGTCATTTAACTCAGTTGGAATCCCAATTAATTTTACTGAATCAGCCCGCAATCTAGGAGTTATCTTTGACTCTAGCATGTCATTTAAAGCGCATATTACAAAGTCGTCCAAAACATGTTTTTCCATCTTAAAAATATTAGGAAATTAAGGCTTTCTAAATAAACAGGATTGTGAGAAATTAATTCATGCATTTATCTCTAGTAGGATTGACTACTGCAATGCGGTGTTCACTGGCTGTTCAAACTGTTCTCTATACAGCCTCCAGTTAATCCAAAATGCGCTGCAAGAATTATTACAAGAACAAGAAAATATGAACACATAACCCCAGTTCTTAAATCTTTACACTGGCTCCCAGTTAAATTTAGGGCAGATTTCAAAATCCTCCTTTTAACATATAAAGCATTAAACGGCCAAGGTCCGGCTTACTTGTCTGAACTTATCATGACTTACAAACCTGAGCGCACATTAAGATCTCAAGATGCCGGTCTGCTTAGGATTCCAAGGATTAATAAAATAACAGTGGGAGGTCGAGCTTTTAGTTACAGGGCCCCTAAACTGTGGAATGGTCTTCCTGCTAATATCTCCATGGCCAGAACTGGGAGGTCCATAGCAAGTTTCAGCGTGGCCAAAAGAAACAGATGGTGAGTTAGATTAAATATAAACATGTTACTTATGTTAAAGTAATTAAAAATGCGTTAAGTTATCGGTGTGATTGCTACTGAAATGGTCTTCATGCAAGGGGCCTTAAAATTCTTGTAACTGGCCTTCTATCTGATTTTTCAGGTTTAGTCTGTTTCAGACAAGGCTGCGAGCTTAGAGGGCCTAAACTCATCTAGGAATTCTGGGGTTAAATAACGATTGATTGAGTGTTCCTCTAAATAAATCAGGTTTTTTTCAAATGTAAGTTTACGTGTACGTCTGCCCATCGAGGGGCACGTTTACTTTATGGTTTTCCTCCCGGTATGTGTCGCTGGAGTTTGGCCGACAGTGCAGATAGCTTCACCTGCAAAATGTTTATTAATTTAGAGTTGGGGAGGAATCAGCGTGGAGGACGCGTTAGGAATCTGATAGCGATTAGGCAAACCGAAATGGATGACTCGGTTTGTTTAGACAATTCGGCTACATCTGATTGCTTCAGTCTCTCAGGTCCCACTGTAGTCAGTCTTGAGGCCGAAATCAGCAGCACCAATTCAGCCACAGAGGCGAGTGGGTAACAGTAAGGCAGGGGTCTAAGAATCCAAAATTTAGTCCCCAGCACCCAGGTCCATTCAGGACCCAGAACAGGTTCTCAGCTCTCCGCAGCTCTGTGCAAACTGAGAATAATAAAGTGCTCATAATTGGCGATTCCATAGTGCGGAATGTTAGAATTCCAAACTATATTAAACCAACAGTTAATGTTAAGTGCCTTGCAGGGGCCAAGATTTCTGGCATAAAGGCCGCGTTGGACGTGTTCCGGCGATGAAGTATCTACCTTATTGCTGCATGTCGGCACTAATGATATTATTTACAGCAATCTGAGGTATTAAAGCGGAACTTCATCCCCTCTATGCCAAAGCTAAAACAAAATGTCAGAATTTAATTGTATCTGGTCCCTTACCAAGATTGTATAGAGGGATGTGATTTATAGCAGTGCATTCCTTTCACTGCTGGCTAGAAACCTGGTGTGCAATAAAAGCATAGCATTTGTGAACAATTGAGGATGATTTTGGGAAAAGCCTGGATTTTCAGAAGATGGTCTTCATCCTAACTGGAGGGATCTTATGTATTATCCCAAAATATGGCAGCAAAACTGCCTGGTTGACTGAATTAGAGCACCATCAGGCCGCAGTCATGTGATCTTAAATCACAGGCTGTTGTTTATCCACCTGTTATTTTCCTGAAGCTGTTACCCATAATCCCTGTTGTGGGGCATCAGTAAATTTAGTCTTGAAACAAACCATAAATTAATTGATAGCCAAAAAATAAGGTGTATAATTAGACCAAGGGATAAAACCAGACACTCCTCAGGGGCATCTGTAATAGAAATTTAATTCAAATTAAAACAAAAATATATCAGCAGTTCAGAAGAACCATGCAGTTTTAAATGCTGTTTATTGAACATTCGCTCTCTTGGCACTAAAGCTGTTTTGGTAAATGATATAATATTAAGTACAAAATCTGATCTGTGTCTTCTTACTGAAACCTGGCTTACTAAATGTGACACTGTTCCCTAGCTGAGGCGTCACCAGATGGATACTCGTTCCTTCATAAGTCTAGAGATTCTGATCGAGGAAGAGGCCTTGGAATAATTCATTGTAACAAAATGCAAATCACTCCTAAAAATTTAGGCAACTTTACATCCTTTGAGGCATTCATTTTAAATATTAAAACAGATTCCAACACAATTATAGTGCTAGTCTACAGACCACCAGGGCCATATTCATTGTTCATGACTGAATTTAGCAACCTTCTGTCTGATTTGGCTATAAATTATGATCACGTAGTTCTGATGGGGATTTTAATGTACACATTGATGTGGAAACTGACACTTTTAGCAAATGTTTTACTTATTTGTTAAATTCAGTAGGATTTTGTCAGATTGTCAAAGGTCCAACTCATAATCATAACCATACATTAGATTTAATTATAACTTACAAAGTTGAAATTCAAAATTTAAATATTACTCCATTAAATGTAGTTATTTCCGATCACTTCTTAATTACGTTTGATTTAGTTCTGCCCATGCCAGCGCACGCAGATTAAAACAAAGACAGTGCGACATCTAGATTGTAATTCTGCTTCAAAATTTATAGATACCTTGAGTAAGTCGAGTGTAATTGTGGAAAACCATTTAGATCAGTTAACATCAAATGTAAACGTGGAAAACAATTTAGATCAGCTAATATCACATTATAATGTGACCTTGAGAGATGCTCTGGACACAGTGGCTCCCCTAAAACAAAAGTGATCAAAGCACATAGAAACTCTCCCTGGTTTAATGAAAACTCTGAGCTCTTAAATTAGAGTGTCGAAAACTGGAGCGCAGATGGAGAACAACAAAGCTACATGTCTTTCAAATTGCATGGACAGAGAGTGTTAATAAATATAAAAAAGCCCTCTTTAAAGCTCGCTCAGAATACTATTCTACATTAATAGATAGCAATAATAAAAATCCTAGGGTACTTTTTAGAGCAGTGGCTAAATTAACAAATGGGAATTCAGATCAACAGTGCAAAATACCAACAGATATTAGCAGTACAGACTTTATGAACTTCTTCAATGAGAAAATTAAAAATATAAGATCCCAGATCTCAGCATCACAGTACAAACCAAATACTAGCTTAGCAGACCCTGCTCACATTGCATTCAGCACTTTAATAATTTTAATCCTGTAACTGAGCAGGAAGTCTTAACTTTAATTTAAAATGAAGCCCACTACTTGTTCCCTAGATCCAGTGCCAACAAAACTAGTAAAAAGTGCAATGGATGTTCTTGCAGCACCTATTCTAAACATTATCAATAGTTCATTATTGCATGGCACAGTACCTGATGCACTAAAAGTGTCAGTCATTAAACCTTTACTTAAAAAGTCAGACCTAGACCCACACATACTAAATAACTATAGGCCTATTTCAAATTTACCATTTCTCTCTAAAATACTAGAAGTAGTCGCCAGTCAGCTTCAGTCACACCTTACGCATTACAATTTATTTGAGAAATTCCAGTCTGGCTTTCGCACTGGTCATAGTACAGAAACGGCACTAACACAGGTTGTAAATGACATTCTGATATCCTCTGATGAAGGAAATTCCACTGTAACTATGTTGTTTGACTTAAGTGCAGCGCATTTGACACCATTGACCATTCTATTTTACTGCACAGGCTAGAAAACGATGTTGGGCTTACAGGCCCGTGCTCGCTTGGTTCAGTTCTTATTTATCAAATCGATTCCAGTATGTACAGAAATGTGCTGACAGTACTCCATCATTATACACAGAAGTTCAATATGGTGTCCGCAGGGCTCAATACTGGGACCTTCACTGTTTTCACTTTACATGCTTCCACTGGGATCTCTCATTAGGAAACATAATGTTAATTTTCACTCGTATGCAGATGACACCCAGTTATAGTTTTTCCATCTTAAAAATATTAGGAAATTAAGGCGCTTTCTAAATAAACAGGATTGTGAGAAATTAATTCATGCATTTATCTCTAGTAGGATTGACTACTGCAATGCGGTGTTCACTGGCTGTTCAAACTGTTCTCTATACAGCCTCCAGTTAATCCAAAATGCGCTGCAAGAATTATTACAAGAACAAGAAAATATGAACACATAACCCCAGTTCTTAAATCTTTACACTGGCTCCCAGTTAATTTAGGGCAGATTTCAAAATCCTCCTTTTAACATATAAAGCATTAAATGGCCAAGGTCCGCTTACTTGTCTGAACTTATCATGACTTACAAACCTGAGCACATTAAGATCTCAAGATGCCGGTCTGCTTAGGATTCCAAGGATTAATAAAATAACAGTGGGAGGTCGAGCTTTTAGTTACAGGGCCCCTAAACTGTGGAATGGTCTTCCTGCTTCCATAAGAGATGAGGCTGCATAAAGAACAGATTGAACAGCCAGTGAACACCGCATTGCAGTAGTCAATCCTACTAGAGATAAATGCATGAATTAATTTCTCACAATCCTGTTTATTTAGAAAGCGCCTTAATTTCCTAATATTTTAAGATGGAAAAACAGGTTTTGGGCTTAACTTTTGTAATATGCGCTTTAAATGACATGCTAGAGTCAAAGATAACTCCTAGATTGCGGGCTGATTCAGTAAAATTAATTGGGATTCCAACTGAGTTAAATGATCTACAAAATATTGCTGTGATCAGCGCCATTCCCTCCAACAATTAACATCTCTGTTTTATCTGTATTTAAAGACAAGTAGTTCTCTATTCATCCATTCCTTTAATTCACTAACACAACTAATTAAAGACAACATCGAGAAACTTCATTTGATTTAAATGAAAGGTATAACTGGGTGTCATCTGCATACGAAAGTGAAAATTAACATTATGTTTCCTAATGAGAGATCCCAGTGGAAGCATGTAAAGTGAAAACAGTAAAGGTCCCAGTACTGATACCTGCAGGGACACCATATTCAACTTCTGTGTATAATGATGGAGTACTGTCAGCATATTTCTGTACATATTTGAATCGATTTGATAAATAAGAACTGAACCAAGCAGCACGGGCCCGTATAAGTCCAAATATCGCTTTAGCCTGTGCAGTAAAATAGAATGGTCAATGGTGTCAAACGCTGCACTTAAGTCCAACAACATAATTACAGTGGAATTTCCTTCATCAGAGGATATCAGAATGTCATATACAACCCGCAGTTAGTGCCCGTTTCTGTACTATGACCAGTCGAAAAGCCAGACTGGAATTTCTCAAAATAAATTGTAATGGAGTGTGACTGAAGCTGACTGGACTACTTTCTAGTATTTCCCTCGGTCTCAGCCTTTAAATCCCGGCTGAAGACTCACTACTTCAGTTTAGCATATCCTGACTAGAGCTGCTGATTAACTGTACATACTGCATCTCTGTTGTTAGTCATTAGCACTATAACATAAGTAACATGATAATTATATTTGAATACTAACCCTCACCTATTCTGTTTCTTTTCTCGGTACCCAAATGTGGCCATTGGTGCCACGCCCACCTGCCAAGTTGTTTGCCTGCCTATGGTAAAGTCATCCCTGATGGAGGATCACAGGAATCATGGGAAAGAGGGTCCTTTCATCGGAGCAATGTTTCAGCCGTGGCATGGCCAAATGGAGATGCAGCTAGATGGATGAGGTCTCCAGGACTCTAAAAATATCCAAACCTAATTATGTCATATCATCTACTGTTAAACCGTAATTCTAAAATTTTTATTATGCTGTCTTAAGGAATTGTTCTGTTGTGTATATTGTATTGTATTGACCCCCTACTTTTGACACCTACTGCACGCCCAACCTACCTGGAAAGGGGTCTCTCTTTGAACTGCCTTTCCCGAGGTTTCTTCCATTTTTCCCTACAAGGTTTTTATTGGGAGTTTTTCCTTGTCTTCTCAGAGAGTCAAGGCTGGGGGGCTGTCAAAAGGCAGGGCCTGTTAAAGCCCATTGCGGCACTTCCTGTGTGATTTTGGGCTATACAAAAATAAACTGTATTGTATTGTATTGTTGATTTCTATTTACATAAATCATTTTCTTTTTTGTATATTTTAATAAATTTGTATCTTTACATGTACTAGTTCTGTATTCAGTGATTGGTAGACTATTCTTGCATTTTGACTGGTTGTCGTGGCACTCTGCTCCTGCACTCTCTGAGGAGTGCTGTGCAAGAGCATATTATATGTATTGTACTGTTCATGCAGTCACTGCATAGATTTTACTCTGTGGCCATAAGCAAACTGCTTTGCCTTTCTGTGCTCCACTTGTAAAAAATATGTTTGTACATAACTGAAATTGAAATTGGATAATTGTTCAAATCCATAACAATAATTAATTAAGTAGTCTTACCTAAAGTAAGAGAAATGATTCTGTGTTTTATCAGGCTGTTTGATCTATTTAGTGTACTGCAAAATAGCATTAGGATCTTAAGTTTGCATTTTGTTATAATCACACAGAGATCCATAATTTAATAGAAAACATCATAAAAGTTACCATTTAGACATATTCATTGTATCATGCATTATGCATGTACAAAGATATTTTATTCCTATGGGAGAATATTTTAAAAAAATGACAGCAGCAAGCAAAATATCAGAAAATTATTTTGGCTTGCATGACCTCCCAGTGGTGTTTGCCATCCACAATACAACCCACCATTTCACTTTTTCTGAAGAGCATAAATGTGGTGTTATAGCACCCTAAGGTACCTTTCATATTAAACATATTAAGTGCAGTGGGACTCATATTTTAAGATGTATGTCATCCGATGACACTTTCATACCATGCACCAGAAAATAAGTGAAATGACAGTGTCAGCCTTTTAAGGAGTACAAATACCATGTATCCCAAAAGAGGTAAAAGTCTCATCTTCAAAAATTGACTTTAATGTCAATTGAGTGTGGAGCAATGCAACTACTTACATTATGTACTGTATACCTATTTTGCAGAATTTAAGACAAATTTAATCTTGAATACACAAAGTTATTTTAAAGAATGAGTAATCGAAAAAGGGAGAATATAAAATGAATACATGCAAGAACCAATGGCTCCCTCAACACCCAAGCCATTTTGAAATCATAACAACAAATTCTTTGTACTGTCACATTTCACTCTGCTTCTTTGGGTGAAATGTGCTGAGGGTGCAGAAGATAATAATGTGAGGGTAAAATGAAAAACCTGGCATGGCTCAGAGCCTGTTCTGCTCTAAAAAGAAGTCCAGAAATATATTCAAAGGGATAGTTACCAGGAAAAGAGGCTGAATACATTGTGGAGCCAGCTCAGATTGGAAAACTACCTTTCCTGGTTACACGGCCACCAGGAAGTATAAGAGGCATCTAGATCAGTGGCTGAATGGTTCACCTGACTTGATTTGAACACATGAAAGTTAGGTTTACTGAAAACATAGAAAAAAGAAAAACAAAAATAGTTGCCTGATTTTAAAAAGCTGTTGTGTAGCCAGGAGCCTTAACTAGTCAAGTATCCCTTTGTGGTCACAATATGTAGGTGCATTGTTTCAACCTTTTCACAGCATCTCAGTAATATATAAAAACATCTCAACTGAATCCACCCTTCAATGGTCCTAGGGTACAATCGGAAAAGGACTTTTTAATTAACATCTCACAACTCAGTGGAACTCAACCATACTTGGAAGACACTCTTGTTCTATATGTGTAAATCAATCAATAATTCATCGTAAAATCTTTTATTGATCACACTCATCTCATTTGGCATTGTCCAAAATGTATCCTGGGCAAGATCCAACTTGTGAGCATTGCCATCTAGCACTAGTTCCACTAGGCCACATGTTTTGGGATTGTACCAAATTAATATCATTTTTTACAAAAATCTTTCAATACTTATCAGACAGCCTTGGGGTCACAATCATTCCTATCCCACTAACAACTGTGTTTGGTGTAGTCCCGGATGGACTTAAAGAGGACAAGGACATCACACTTTTAGCACACAGACTAATCTTGCCTTGGAAGAATCCCAACCCAACTTCTATAACTCAGTGGGTAACTGATTTTCTGTATTATTTGAAATTGGAAAAAATCTTAGTCTTGCTTAGAGGATTTGTTCAAAACTTTTTAAAACATGGCAATACTTAATTTTAAAAAATCATATAAGCATAAACATTCATCTAGGTCAGGGGTCTTCAATCATGGTCCTGGAGAGCCGGAGTGACTGCAGGTTTTTGCTCCAACCCAGTTGCTTAATAAAAAGCACTTATTGCTAAAGTAACACTTCTGCTTCACTTTAGTGATTTTGAGCCCTTGTTGCTTAATTTTGTCTTAAACAGCTATTTTAATGGCTCCTTATTATCAATAACATGCAAATGACAAGAGAGAGCAGCATTTCTCCATTTAGCTTATTTACATTTACACCTGTGTGTATTTATCTGCACTATTGGGTTTAAATAAATACTTGGAAGAAAAATGAAGAGAAAAAAGTGAAGGACTGAGAATTACTCGTCCATTTTAGCCTTCAAATCATTTGCATGATAGAAAGGGAAAGAAAATCTAGGATATGAGAATGACCTGACATAGCAGATTTAATTTAATTTCATAGCTTGTTAGTGCTTTATTGGCAAGAATTGATTTCTAATTAAGCAACCAGGTCAGAACAAAAACCTGCAGCCACTGCGGCTCTCCAGGACTGGGATTGAGGACCCCTGGTCTAGGTGGTATAAAGATGTTTTTTAGATCTCCTCTTTTTCTCTCAGGTGGGGGTTGAATTCTTTTTTGTTTGGTTTTGTTATTTTTTTCTTTTAAAATTCAGTGGCATTTTTTCAAGATTCACTTTAAAATTATTGGTTGTTATATAAATCTGCAAATTTTATCTGCTGAGTTTTATTCTTTGTTACTTTCTTAAAATAAAATTCATAAAAAACACCTCTTGATTGTTGCACTAAACATTCTTGTCAGTCCAACTGATGTGTTGAAGTGCTTGGGTTTGAAGTTGTCTTTGAGATATTCTCAATTTATGTTACTTTAATTTTCATGATTCATTTATTTTGATTATGACATTATGTATCTTGATTTTTAGAAGGCTTCTGATAAGGTGCCAGATGAAACGTTAGTGATCAAACTCAAAGAAGTGGGACTTCAGGACACAGCTCGAATACAGGAATCAGAGTTATGGCGAGAGGAACTCTTTTAAAATTAGGTGATGTTGAAAGCCATGTCACTCAGGAGTCAATGTTTAGGTCACTGCTCTTCTTAATAACCATTGTGCCCTGCAGAGGGCAATCCTGCCTACCAAACCTGACACAGACAGACAGACACAGGATACAAGTGCAAGCAGACGCTATTATTTTTCTTTGTTTTTCCCTTGGGAAAGGGAAACACCATAAACAATCTGGAAAAGAATATAAGTTTGCAGATCAGACCAAACTAGGTAAAAGGGTAGATAATGTATCAGCTAATCAGCTAAATTGCACAGAGAAATGTAATGCAGACAGATGAAATTTAATCAAAGTAAATGTAAAGTTTTTCATGTACGAAGTAGAAATGTTTTATTTGAACATACAATGGGAGGTGTCATTATCAACAACTAGATAGTGTATAAAAGTGATGAAGAAAGCTAATAGGATTTTAAGTTAGATAACACTGTGATATATAAGTTGAGATAGATTATGCATAAGTTAAATAACAGTGAGGTCTCACTTGGGCTACTGTATACAGTTTTGCTCCCTATATTAGAAAAAAAGACATAGCAGAACTAGGAAAAGTCCAGAGAAGAGCAACTAAGGTGATTCCAGGACTAAAATATATGAGCTATGAGGAGAGACTGAAGGAGATGAACATTTTCAGTGCAAACAAACAAATATTAAGAAGTGATTAACAATTTGAAAGGAATTAGCACAGTGCATCTCAGCTGTCACTTTAAAATAAATTCTGCAACAAGAACATGGGGACACAGTTGGAAACACAGATGCTAGAAAGTTTTTCTTCATTCAAAGAACACTAGACAAATGGAATACATTACCATGTAGTGTGGTGGAGAGTATGATTTTAGGTACATTCAAATCCTCACTTTTGTTGTTTTGGACAATTTAGGTGAATAGGTTGGGTTGAATGGCCTGTATTAATGGTGTAATGTTCTTTGCTGAAGTTGTCTTTGCTCTTTCTTCTTGTTGGGTTTAGAAGTTAGTTTATTGTTTGCAAAATCTACACACACTAACGTTTATATTTTCTTTGTTAAGATGCCTCACAGTATATCTCAGATTCACCACAAAGACAATACATTTGTCATACATTACTTCACACTTGGTTTTATAAACATTTTACAAATTGTAGTGATATACTATATAATCTTGTGGCAGTATTTTGAGACAAACACCTTTATGTTTTATATTGCAATAAGTAAAATTTTGAACTTATTATAATTTAGCTCCATATACTTTGTGACAAAAGAATTTTGGACTGCTGCTTCTGGGCACAATTTGCAATAAAGCTACAATGGGAGAAGGCTATAAATGCAAATGGTTAGATTTCATGTCCATTATGCACAAAAACATCACTAAACTGCCATATACTTTGTTGATCATACTAATACAGTAATACATAAACTAAATTAGTTTGATATTTGCACAATCTTTTAGAGCCCTGGAGGTCATCAGTGCCATATTACTGTACATACCGTCTTTGCCAAGGTTAAAAATGTGATGATGCTAGTGATTCCAGTCGTAGAAAATCTCTCATGCTTGTCAGAAAAGATCAAAGGGTCACACATCTGGTTAATCATAGTAACTATCACAATACTTCCCACCATCTGTCCAGTTATCATCAGCGGCCTCATGTATAAACGGTGCGAACGCACAGAAATGTTGCGTAAGAACTTTTCCACGTTCAAATCGCGATGTATAAAACCTACACTTGGCGTAAAGACACGCACTTTTCCTCGGTACCTCATGTCTTGTCGTATGCAAGTTCTCCGCTTGGTTTTGCAAACTGGCGGCACCCAGCGTCAAAGCAGTGCTACTGTTCTTGTGTGATTACTCATTATTTTCATGACGCGGCTTTATAAATACACAGAAACTAACCGCATATTGTTTATTACTGTAATGCATCTGATTGTAATTAACTCGTAACAATATAATGGTCCAGGGAACAGCCATAGTATTCCAAATGCCATAACTGCTTTAGCGTTGTTACTCTCACTTCTCCTTCTTCTTCTTCTTCTTCTTTCAACTCCTCCCGTTAGGAGTTGCCACAGCGGATCATCTTTTTCCATATTTCTCTCACTGCACCACTCGGAGTATTTATATCACTGTATCTGAGTGTGAATCACAGCAGCAGCTGATCGGAAAGAGAATTATCGGTATACGGCATTAAGCACACGCTGTCTCTGCCACGGCAAAACGTTTCAAAGCCTTTCCTGTACGGACCTTGCGGTTCAAAACAGTTTAATCCCAAGAACTTTAAATGCAGCCAATCAAGTGCTCCTTGTAGAACTGTTTGTACTTATAAGTACAATCACCCCACTGTAAACTTGCACTACAGTTATAATATCGCACAACCTGAGCCACTTTATGAAGCACGTATTTACATATGATGACGATATCATTTTTAAGGTGAAATGCAGCAAAATATGTTTGTTAAATTATACAGATAAAACTTTAATTTCATTTAAATAATCTATATTCTTCACTGGGAGTGTCTTTAAGGATAGAATAATTAAACATGTAGTACGAAGATATTTCAATGTTCTTTAAACGTTTTGAAGAATCGGCGCTAAGCTTACAGATGGCTTAACGCCTCTATTACAGAGCTGATTGTATGGCGATCGGTTACTTGGGGAAAAAAAGCACTGACTGCAGTGACGGCTACGCCAATATATATTGAATATAAAACAGAAAGATAAAATAACAATACAGCTAAAAACGCAGCGACAAATTTCGGCAAAAGTTAAATGCTTGTGTCATGAGCACGAGGCGGCTAGTGTCTGCAACATACGTGGCCATGCACCGTGCATAAGCTACCTTACTGACATTGGCGGGCGAAGGAGCCACCGATTCTTCCTCTGCCCAGTGCCACCACAAGCTTAGAGCCACCCCTGAGTACTGCTGCAATAAATTATTTCATCGAAGTGAAACATGTTTAATAACGTGCTTTAACTCCTATCATCATGAAAATGACATCACGTATACATCTCAGTATTTTAGTTATTCAGAGAGCTGTAATATCACGAATGTAATGGATTCTGTTTCCAGTTGGAGGAAGAGAGCCGGTTTAAGAAACAAGTAGTGATTCACACACATAGAGCACATAGAAAATCAAATACAAAACAAAGCATTTAACGTGCTACTTTAATTACGATGTGATTTTAGAAACTGGTTAATTAAACAACTTTAAGATGAATTTTATGATGTTCTACTTTAATGACAAAATAAACTACGTGATTAAAGTGGAAATGTCAAGATTGAAGTGACATTTCGTGCTTTTTCCCCACCGTGTGGCTTTTTTCTCTGTACCCTAATAAGCTTTCATATGACACTCAGACAGTGGGCTTACAACTCGGCTTTCCACGGCGACTTTGATATGTGACTTCTTTTTTATTTCCGGCACTGTGCGATTTGTGAATGTGAGCTTTCAAGTTTCTCCAACACGCTATGTCACTCGATCAACTTCCTTTTGTTGATTATACCACGGCTTATTTGAACAAATAGTATGTTTTTCCTTTGCCTCCACTTGGTATTCGCTGAAATTCTTATGTTTCCCCCCGTGCTTTTCCCATTGTCTTTTCACAGAAGGCTGCGCTTAAGGGCGATTTATATTGATTTGCATATTCAAATAGGTGTAATTCTGGGAGGATTTGGGGCGTTACATAATGCGCGTGCACGAGCGTAAGTTTTCACGCTGATCGGGATTTATGTGGCGGAAGAACGTGGAAGTTGGAGTACGCACAGATTCCTGCATCTGGATTTTTCTGTGCGTAAGCACATTTCGGCTTTTGTGCTTACGCCATGTTATAGTGCGAGTTCTACGCACGGCGTTATACATGAGGCCCCAGGTCTTTAACCATGGATCACTACTGACTAACAAAACAGTGCAACTTGGCTGTGTACAATCCTATTATCCATAGTGCAAATTGTATGGGACTGTCTGCCTTGTTCTTTTCCGGTTCTTCTGTGGTGACAATTTGCACCACCACCACCTGATCAAGTCACCATGCAGCCACTTGTGGTGACGTATTGAAGCTGGGTATCATAATTGTCCACGAAACCAGTTCCATCATGTGAAGCATGAAAACCAAGAGGACTGAGCTCGAAATATTTATGTTAAGCAGAATGCCTAGTGTGGGCTGGGTGGTCTTTTGGAACCCCTGCAGATTTTTTTTTATCTTCAACCTGTTTTTTTTTTTTTTTCATTTGTTTGTTTATCTGCCTGCATGGCCACCTGACCTTACCTTACCTTTTTGTACTTATTGTTTTTTTTTTTTATTTTATTTAATATTATTGCCTTTCCTGAATTGGTTTTCTTTACTTGTAACTTTCTCTTGGTCTTTTTGTAAACCACTTTAGGCTACATTGTTGTATGAAAATGTGCTATATAAATACAGTAAATGTTGTTGTTGTTGTTGGTATCATTCTCCTATAGGAAAATCAAAGAAAAAACGTGTCTGCCATCTCCAGCGCATGCCACCCTTGGGTACCTGCCTCTGACTGGGAATGTAGGAGACTTTGAGTCTTTTTCCCATCCCCAGCCATTCATATACCGATGACAACATATGTAGTCCACAGTAATAGCACTACTTAAAAACAAGACAGATTTTTAAAATAATGTACTCTTAATGATACTGCAAGAAAATAACTTTTATAAAGATCAGGTATGACACTATAAAAAACTATTTTTTTGTAACTGTCAGTTATGTGATGTTAGTGAAAAATGGTGACCTGCATTAGTTTGCAAGTAACACGTTTCATAATCAGACATTTTATGCCTTTCTATCTTGCCATTATAAATTAATTGTATACTTGGCATATTAAAGCCATCAATATACAAATTATTTAATCAGTGATTTACATATTTTTGGTAATTTGTTGTATTTTAAGACAGAGTAGTTTGATTGTACATGCACAACTAATCAAAACTACAAATGCACATGAGAATTCTAATAAATTTGCACATTGCCATATATACAAAGCTATTAACAGTTAATCACACTTTCTATACAATTAGCACTCTAAAATCACCAAAAACTGAAATGGTTTTAATCAGACTGTGATATGTCTCATAGCTACAACTGAGAAAGAAGTGCTAATTAATTTTTTAGTTCTTGCCAACTGCAAACTTGTTGCATTTATAAATGAAGCTATGCATGTCATTAATTTTTGATGGAAGATGCAATTAGAAACGTTATAATGAGCTTTGAAAATAAATGTGTATTAAATATGTATTTATTTTTCCAGAAAGTTTTTTCATATTATTCAAGTATAATTTTACTATACAAAATATTACTTATTTTCGACACCAGTACATTTTCCAGACTGGCCCAATATTTAATAAATGCATAAAAAAATTTAAAAAGCTCAGGTTTCATAATTGTTCAACTAGCCAGCATTTGTGTTCCCTTTGACGGACTGCTATTCCACCCAATGTTGCCTTCCAGTTTGCACGCAATACTGCTGGCATAGGTACCAGTCTCTCAGCATTCCTGTACTGACAGTTGAAGTTTCCCAAAATTAATGAAAGAAATTCAAAGTATACTAAAAGAATCATAAAACTTACTATACATAGAAGAAGTTGTCCAATTTACATAAAAATCTGCAAAGGGATCAACACTGGAAATTATTCATTTTGAATGTCCTTTCCATGCCTCACTGTCTGTAGATTAGGTTTGACATAAATATAAAGAACTAAACAGATTCAGATTTGGATCTGCCACCACAACAAATGAGAAACAAGTGATTCTGAAGAGTGCCAATGAATAGATTTAGTAAGTTTGGGTTTTCAGCCTAAAGTACTGCATAGAATGCTGGTGGTATGTACAGTATGTGTCACTGAGACAATGCAGATTGAAATTTAGCAGGAAAGCTGTTATGCCTATCAAAAAGAATTTGGGAAGCATTTAAATAATGTACAAGACCATGGATAACTACCTATGATATCCATTATAATTTCAAACATTAACCACTTATCAACAATTACTGCATTGGATTGGTATACAAGTATCCAAATATCTAAAAGATGTGCTGCAAAGACTCCATTGTGCCTCCTTGAAAGCCTTCTGACAAATCAAGTAAGACTAATTTTTCAAGTAAGGAAGACAGACACTTGTAGATAAGGAAGATATACTCAACAAATTTTAAAAATTTATGGCTGCCCGAGTTGAGCCCATTTGTACTTATGGACAAAGGCCACAGGAAAACGAAAGAGAAATTATGTTACAGGCAGCAAAGACTATATGACATTTGGTTTATCACATACCTAGAGCAGCATTGCCAGCTATAAAATGATCCTCTCTGCATAGAAGCAGTGAAAGAAGCGGTGTTGGAGCTATAGAGGTGGCCATCTCTCAGCTGTCTTTCTTCCTGTACTGATGCAGGAACCAACAAATGGCCACAAACTTGCGTTTTGTGCCACCCCCACCTGACCAGGCACTGTGCAGAACTCTTGTGATGCTGGAGTGAAGGCAGGTTCCCCACCTGTCGCTGAGACCCATTGTATCAAATCATCTCAGATAAAGCCTGGTAACAATGAGGAATGACTTAAGAATATTTACGGTAGGCAGAATGCCCAATGGGGGCTCGGTGGTCATTTGGCCCTGTAGCCCCTGCAGATTTAGTTTTTTTCTCCAATTTAACTGGAGTATTTTTTTTGTTTGTTTTTTTCTCTTCTCTTAGTCATCTGACCTTATCACTAGACTTATCCTTTAAGACTTATATTATGATATTGTATATAATGATGCTACACTTTTACTCATTATATACAGTATCTATGTTTTTTAAAGTCATATAGATTTCTTCCTTTAATACTTATTCATGAATGTTCTTACCTAATCTTTATTTGTTTGTTTCTTTTTGTAACTTTCTCTTTGACATCTTGTGAAGAACTTTAATTATTATTTTAAAATTTAAATAAAATGTAAAATAAAATTATAGAAGTTATATAAATTATGGATAAAATTCTATGTTGCCTTACCTTTTACAGGACCATACCAGAAGAGATGCTATTGTGCTTCTGTATTATACTTTATACTTTGGCTTATGCTGGGCTTAATTACCTGCACATTATATTTACTTGCAACTGTATACACATAATACAATATGTACATCTAGATAGATAGATAGATAGATAGATAGATAGATAGATAGATAGATAGATAGATAGATAGATAGATAGATAGATACTTTATTAATCCCAAGGGGAAATTCACAATTGAATAAATATATATTTATTAAATGATGTTTTGAAATTTGTTTTGAATGTTTGAAAATTTTAAATACTTATACTGTCCTGAACCCAAACTCAGATGCCAGAAATTCAGACCACCTGTGAATCGAGATATGTTGAAACCCAAACTTTATAGAATTTTGTGTATGAGAGTGCATGTGTATGTGTGCTGGCTACAGAGTAGTGATGAGCGAACCCCCCTAAATTTGCTTCACCTCAGTGAGCAGTAACTTCGGCGCTATATGCAATCATCAGACACTCCCCATCTGCCCGTGTCGTTCAAACACAGGAACATATATTGGTGTAAAAGTATAACAAAAGTGCACTTTTATTCAAGTGCACTTTTTCCATCGCCTTTTCCTGTAAGAAGCAATGTACACACTTCTCTCTATGCTGTGGTTTCTATTACACACCTGAAAGAAAGAGACAATATATGTGAAAATATAATCGCACTAATGCAATATTATTTGAAAACGAACAGCGTCAGATCGGGTGTGAATTTATGCAGGAACTGGAAATTCTCTGATGCGGGACCTTCCCCCAGGGAAGAAAGTACAGTGTCAGGTGCTCCTTCAGTGTAATAGAAACCATAGCACAGAGAGGTGTGTACACGGCAACAAGTACACGTGTCGTAAATGTAGGAAGGACGGTCCTTGGGTGTGTGGGAACTGTTAATATTTGAATGTGATGATTTTATATAGCACGGAATGAAAATCTGCACTTCTTAGCATTGCACCATGCAAGTTGTTGTATCAATCGCCTACTGTAACTTGCTTTCTTTTTTCTTCGGTTATACAGGTAGTTTTGAATAAAAGTACACTTTTGTTATACTTTTACACCAATATATGTTCCTGTGTTTGAACGACACGGGCAGATGGGGAGTGTCTGATGATTGCATATAGCGCCGAAGTTATTGCTCTTTACCATTCTTTCCTCTGCATGTCCTGGAGTACAAAAGAAACAGCATACAGCAACATGCGGGGACTGGCAGGAACACTCAATAAAACTGAATAAAAAGAAAAGCAAGTGACGGTGAGGTACAAAGAAGGCAGCTTCGCCAGCGTTTGTGTTTTAGAACCCGGTTGGTGGGTCGTGGGGCGTTAGTATGCATCGTGGTACACTGCAGAGCTATAGCGTGTCTTTAGTGAAAACAGCCGTGTCAGATGGGGTTGTATGGATTGATTCTGAACGCGACTGAGAGAATGAAAAGTGAATTAAAAAAAAGCTAACCTTTACAAGGATCATAAATTGCACCGGCTGTTACAGACTGAAATCAAATGTATGTTTTTATTCTAAAACAGTAAGACTAAGAGCAGTTTACTTCTCAAAACAGAGGGGGGCAGGATCGAACTTGTGACCTCTTGATTCCCAAGCAGGGGCTGAGTCTATTAAACCACGGAGGCAGTTACAATAAACTGCTGTCAATGTTGCATGTTAAGGCGTTTTTTTGTTTCTGCAGTTATATTTTTGAATAAAAGCGCAATTGTGTTATTCTTGTGAAAATGTTTCTTTGCTATTTGGACTTCAGGCTTCATACATTATATAGTTTATGCCTACATTTTGTCATCTACTACTAGAATATAAAAAACGTTTCTGTTTTAACAATGTGTTGACACAGATTACTGTAGAAACGGAACAGACATGAAATGCGTGTGTTCCAAACAACGATCTATTATTTCCACTCTAAAACTCCACTTCACTCCCAGATACTCAATCAAGCTGAAGTTCGTGCACGTTCTAAATTGGTGGGGGGATGGAATAGCCGGCTGCTCCAAGCTTCTCTTTATCAGCACATTTAGAAGACAAAGGACGCTGGCGGAGAGGTGTGAAGGGATTTAAGAAGCAGCTTAAGGTGGGACGGAATTACGAGTTTTTTCGTAGGCTCTGGTAATTCTAGTGTTAATGGCCTTTAAAAGACTTGGAAACATTTTCCAATTATGTTGGACTGATTATTGTGGCCAAAACTGTGACCTGAGATATGAAACAGCAGTTCTAACTACTGCGTCATATCACCTCCCTGAGATAAAATTATACTCTGAGTCCTTTACTTCTGAATGTGTCCCTCGAGCTGCTATCACTATGACTAACTAACACTCACAATCTCTGTGAGGCAAGAAGTTAAGCGTTATATACTCAGGGGGCTATCCTTATCACTAACTGATCTACGCTACATAGTGAGGAGCATAACATGCTTAATCTAACAGTAAAATACAATGTTCAACTATTTTTGCACAACAATATATTTTCATAATATTATTATAGTTATTTTAATGTACCCCACAAATGAAAATACTATGAGTTGTGTATTCGCATTCACAATTCAGATCAGGCCATGCCATAAAGTGTAATGTTGAGTGAAGATTTTTTTTTTTTTTTTACACACAGATTCTGTAGCACCATAGAGGGTGAGGTGGTGTATGCCTACTGTTTGCATGTGTGAAAGTTCTGTGCATACATGATACTAATTGGAAAGGTAGTAGAGATTGAGTAATGATATCCTTATCCATTGCTGGATGCTACAGCTATGTGATGTCACACTGGCTTGCAAAACATCGTAGGATACTGGGAAGAAGGTATGCCTATGCTAGCTGTGTGGCAAATTCTCTGTGAAAAATTTGACAAACAAGGTAACTGGTGAACCCAGGCAATTCTCTGCGAAAAATACTTTGGTGAATTTCATCGATCAATACTGCTACAGAGGCACAGCAGCAACAAGTGACAATATAGCCCATGTGGATACAAAGAAATTACTTTTTGATATACAAAAGTATTTAAAGAAAAAAAAATTGAATTGTGTGCTGATCAAACTAGTGTTCCATTGACAAGCAGTACAGCATATGCACAGGAAGCTCTAAGTGCTCCACCCACAATCACTGAAGCACACGCAACAGAAGCCATGGAAATGAACAAATACATTTTGTTTAAATAAAGCATTCTGTATTTGATAATGAATAAACCAACAATATTTCTTTCTTTACTCTTCCTCAAATTGGAATTATAAGATTTGAAAATCTGAAAATCCAGATTATGCAGTCCTTATTTTTAGACTTTTACTTCAGAGCAGTTAGTGCTGCTATTTTCCTGGTCCAAGAATTTAATAACAAATCTTGGATCAGACAACGTGTTGAGTAATGGTGTCTGCTTTTTGCCTAAATGATAAAAATTACAAGGTGAGATGTCTTTTTCATAACTGCCCTTGAGGTTAACCTGATACTGTAGGTGCAAGGCAGATATTTGACGAAGTTTGGATATGGTCTGCTCACAAACATTCAGCCTTGTCCATGAACATGGACAACATCACAGAATTCTTCAGACAGCAACATGAATAGCAATTTCCTGAAAAGACTGGGAGAGCTGTTAGCATGGGCCGGGGTGAAAATACTGTAAATCCCATAGCCTTTTAATCTGGAAAGTAATTAAAAACAGTGGGTCTACATGAAAGAATTCTGGCAGAACAACCCATTATACAAATGCGGCAATTACAATCATGAAACAAATGTTTGAAATCTTATCGATCAAAGCTATCTCTTAATCTCTAATATTGATCAAAGCTATCTCCTAGAGAAGCTACTGGTCTTGTATTATTAGGTTGCAATTTTATAGAGATTGGCCTGGCCTTTGAAAACCTGTGAAGTCACAAGCTCC